>NW_020174645.1:6061447-6116572 GCF_003031525.2 Neophocaena asiaeorientalis asiaeorientalis | reverse complement strand
GAGGGGAGGAGCCCAAAGAGGAAGCCTGGCGGAGTTTGGCGGGGACCCGTTTACACCCTGCCTCCCGGCTCCCCATCCCCTAGCTTTTGCCCCATACCACTGAGGACCTCCGAACACCGCAGGCCTGTGGTCGCCTGCCTGTCTGTCATTCTCCGGAGCATATAAGCTCCACGAGGCTAGGGACTTGGTTTTGTTCACTGCTCTGCACCTAGGACAGTCCTAGATAACAGATTTGGGTGGATGAATCAGGGTAGTGTCACGAAGAAAGTGGTATTTGAGCCAGATTACTCTGGCTACGGTATTCATGCTGTGTATAGCCCATGTGCAGCCTGAAAACATTCCAGTTCTTACCATCAACCCGTTTCTGGTGTTAAGCACTGTTTTACACAGGGCATTATGGTAGGTACTACAGAGAATTAACGATTGGCTTCAGCTTCTGGCCCCAGAAAGGTTAGATTTGTTAGGTGTACCCAGAGCAACTTCAGTTAATTTACCCGTAATGTCACTGTGATCCTAGTTACGTTGTCAAGGTTATTGTCAAAGGTTTGAAGTTTCAAATTCAATAAAGAACAGATTCCATGGGTTTTTTTTAATAGCCAACGTTGACTTTTAAAAAAGGACCCAATGCTTTTTAAAGCCTATTTATAGGTCTTGGCTACCCGGAGGATGTTACCTTATCCTTTGAAATGCATCAGACAGCTTCAGATTTCTCTGCCTTTTAAGTAGGTTATGTAGCTGGCGGTGCCTCAAAAATGGCTAATAATGGTGATACTAACAAAGTTGTTTCTTGCCAGTCTTCCTAGGAACTCAGAAACATTTGCAAGCGTGATCTATTTCTGTTATATCTCTGGCAGCCAGTTTCTTGACTCCAGGTGTGTACTCTGGCTGGAGACCTCTGTTAATTTACTTCCTCTTTACACCAGGTGTCCGAGATGGGGTGGAGTTCTTCCACTCTTTACATAAAAATCTTAACCTTGGTGAATACTTGAACCTATTAATTACCTTTTCCTGTACGTGGATGAAAGTGCTAGGGAAAGGCTGTATTCTTTGCAGGTAGTTGGTTATTCCTGGTACTGAATATAATAGAAACCTCTCACTTATATCTGTGGGTTGGCCACTTTGATCCGGGTGAGGGTGGCAGTTACCATATCAGCTGCAGGTGCTGTGCTGAATACAATAAAGTGCGAATAGTGCTTGTGTTTGGGTGTGTAACTGTGATTTTGTTTTGTTTTGCTGGCTTCACTTTTTAAACTTTCTTTTGACATTATTCTGCGTATTATGATTAGAAATGCGAAGGACGTTTATGAAGAAAATTACAGAAGACAGCTTCAGGTTTTTAAAAAAACCTATTTTTAAATAGGTTAAGTTGTTCGAATAAGTAGAGAAACATAGGCCAGTCTAGGATGGAGATGACCCAGCTGGAATGGTCAGTGGTGGACACACACTGTGTAGTGTATTTGTTAAGTGCAACTCCAATCAAAATGCCAGAATAGTTTTCTTTTGAGATTTGACAACATGATTGTAAAGTTGGAACATGGAGGAATAAATAGGCAAAGATTCTAAAATTTGTTTTAAAAAATGATGGGGGGCTTCCCTGGTGGTGCAGTGGTTGAGAGTCCGCCTGCCAATGCAGGGGACACGGGTTCGTGCCCCGGTCCGGGAGGATCCCATGTGCCGTGGAGCGGCTGGGCCCTGGAGCCATGGCCGCTGAGCCTGCCAGCCGGAGCCTGTGCTCCGCGACGGGAGAGGCCACAACAGTGAGAGGCCCGCATACCGCAAAAAAAAAAAAAAAAAATGATGGGACCAGGGACTTCCCTGGTGGCCCAGTGGGTAAGACTCCACGCTCCCAGTGCAGGGGGCCTGGGTTCCATGCCTGGTCAGGGAACTAGATCCCACATGCATGCCACAACTAAGAGTTCACATGCCACAGCTAAGAAGTCCACATGCCACAACTAAGAAGTCCTCATGCCTCAACTAAGAAGTCTGTATGCTGCAACTAAGAGCCGGGGCAGCCAAAATAAATAAATAAAATTTTTTTTTAAATACTGGGGACTAACACTACCTAGGTAGTAAAGTGTATCACAGATTTATAGTTATTAAATCACTGTAATACTGAGACAGGATTCGACACGAATCAGTGATATGAGGCCCCAGAACAGACCCTAGTGTATATTATAATTTAATATATGTTAATGGAAGTGTCATAAATTAGTGAGGGAAGATGAGATAATCAGATAGCCTTTCGGAATTTATTTTGGTGAGCTGTATAAAGAGCTAAATTGATTTTTCCCCCAGATGAGTCAGAGTTAAATGTAAAAAGTAAAACCATTTAAAACATAGGCACAAAGCACCAAAAGAACTGGGGTGCTCAGAAGTGGTCCCAGGTATTATATATGAGAATGTGGTGTATGATGGCGATGATTTTTTAGTCTAACAGGGGAAGGATGAATTACTGAGTGAATAAATAGGTAGGAACCATTGACTGAAGCAGGATCCCAGTATCTTCATGAAACCAAAACAACTTTCAGATGGAGCAAAGGATGTAAAAGGTGAAGCTATGAAAGAACAAGAAGAAAACATAGATAAGTGTTTTCACAGTCTTGGGATGGAAAAGCCCTTTTAATTATGACACAAAAGATAGAAACATAAAAGAAAGGACTTTAAAATTTTGATTGCATTAATGAACAATGTCAACTAAAACAATAACAACAAAAACTCACCATACATTAAAAAGCTAAGTAGAGGAAAAAAGCAAAACAAAGCACATCAGAAATAGTCGAGGCAAAGATAAATAGTCAAGACGGACACATTAACTCTGCCATGTGTGTGGCAGACATTTCCACCAAATTAAGAGCTTTCAAACAACAGAAATCGAGCAGAAGACATGCAGACAGTTAACATTAAAAAATCCAATGGCCAATAAACATAAAAAATACTAATAAGTGAGAACTAAAAATTAGTGATATAGATTTTTGTTTGTAAGATTAGCAGACACTGGGACTTCCCTGGTGGTTCAGTGGTTGAGACTTCGCCTTCCAATGCAAGGGATGCGGGTTGGATCTCTGGTCAGGGAGCTGAGATCCCACATGCCTCAGGACCAAAAAACCAAAACATAAAACAGAAGCAATATTGTAACAAATTCAATAAAGACTTTAAAAATGGTCCACATCAAAAAAAAAAATCTTTAAATAACTAATTTGAGTAATTGTTTGGGGAAGTAGGTACTATTCACTGCTATTAGGAGTGTAAATTAGTATAAACCTTGAAAAATTCTTTGACTATTACAAAATTATAAATGTACAAATACCTTCTGATTCAGCTTTCCAATTTCTAGGAATTTATCTCACAGAAACAGTCGTGCAGTTGCACAAAAATGTAAGTAGCAGTATGGTCATCGAAGCAGTATGTTTATAATAGTGAAAAACAGAAACAATGTATGTCCATTAATATAAACGAATCCTATTTATTGAAAAGTGGTTAAGTAGATTGTGACAAATGTATATAATGGAATATTTTGTAACCAATAAAAGCTGTATATAACTATAATAAGATGTCCATGACCTGTAAGTGAATTATAAAACAAAATAATTCCATATAGTTAAATACTTTTTTCATATGTTTTAATCTGAATAAATATACACATATATACATAATCTAATAAATATATATTGTAAGGATTTAGGGCCAACTGCAAAGTGGCAGAGAGTAGTCCACAACTCCCTTTTTTTTTTTTGGCCATGTGTCACAGCTCGTGGGATCTTAGTTCCCCGACCTGGGATTGAACCTGGGCCCACGGCATGAAAGCGTGGAGTCCTAACCACTGGACTGCCGGGGAATTTCCCAAGACTTCGCTCACTTCTAACACCAATTGCAAGTTCCCAAAACCATCCTCAGGTTCTGTAATTGCTAGAAGGACTCACAGAACTCACTGAACACTGTTATGCTCATGCTTACAGTTTATCTCAGGGACAAGATTCAGATTAAATCAGCCAAGGGAAGCCATGCATAGGGCAGAGTCCAAGAGGGGTCCAAATGTGGTGCATCTGGTTGTCCTCTCCCAGTGGATGGTGTTACCTCCCTCCGGCCACGATATGTGATGCTGTCAACCAGGGAAGCTCACCTGAGTCTTTGGTCTTCAGAGTTTCTGTGGGGGCCGGATCACTGTCTGTGTGGCTGGCCTCTAGTCTCCAGACCCTCCAGAGATGGCTGATACCTTTAGTCATGGGTTCCTCTGGAGATTGGAACTGACACCCCCTGCTCCAGAGCCCCCATTGTAATTACATAGTGAGGTTGTCCTGTGGCCAAAGCCCCAGGCAAACGCAGATACTCCTGTTGGGCAGGACATTCCAGCGGCCTAGAGGTTACCCCTCAGGAGATGAGGGCAAGGGCTAGACTTCTCTTTGAATAAGGTTATTTCTTCACTACACAATGTTATCACCAAAATTTAAACAATAGTGATCTCTAGGTGGTGGAATTGCAGGTGACTTTGCTTTTGTTCTTTGTACTGTTCTGTGTTGTTTGAATTTTCTTTCAATGTGAGTATATAATTTATTTAAAAATCAGATAAGACTAAAAAGGCTAAAAAAGAGATTAAAATGAAAAGTAAATCTCTGGATAGGGTGGGTGGGCAGGCAGGGAAGCAATAAAAGAAATTCTAAAGACCAGTAGATATGACTACACAAAAATATAACCTACTTATTCAAAGACATGCTATAAAAAGAAGTAAAAACCAAAACCTAGGGGAAACATTGGCAGAAATATCACAAAGCGTTAATATCATTAATATTATAGTATTACCAATATAAAATAGCAAGAAAAAAACAACTGACACTTCAACGGATGGTGAAAACTGAATAAGAGCTGTCGTCTAAGTAACAACGTTCCCAAAGCTGGTTTCCTGGTTTTGAGGTTGTGCTACATCTAGAGAAGGTGCCACCACCGAGGAAGGCTGGGCAAAGGGTCCATGGGACACTTTGTACTATTTTTTTTTACTTCCTGTGAGTGTATAATTATTTCAAAATAAAAAGCTTTTTAGAAGACAGAGGGCACAGATAGCTCATAAAGTAAAAGAGACACATAGCTAATATGCAGATTTTTTAAAGTATTTTTTTAACAAGTGATGCAGTTGAAGTGAGACACCGCTTTTTCCCGTTGTAGGCCTGGCCCCATCCTCAGTCTAGAGGAGTCGGGAACACCCTGGGTTCTGGATTCAAGTTTACTCTCCTGGCAAATAGCCATATGGTTATGGCTTTAACTGGTGCCCTGCCCGGCATCCCTGCTCCTTCCTGAAAGGCCAGTGGTGGCTCGAATCGGACAGGAAACTCCAGGCTTTATCACTCAGGAACATGCCCAAGACTCAACTTCAGTGTTCAGCAACATGCCCCAGATTTGGGCAGCACTTATCCTGCACCAGGCCCAGTCCTTTCACGCCTCCTGTGGTCCCCAGCTCTCCTGTCGGGGAGGGGACATCGGCACCCTTTTTACCAAAGGCGGGGCTCTGACAGCTCCCGTTGTCACCAGCCCAGCGCCACTCTCTTTCCCACCACCACTCTCTTTCCTTATTTGCTTGGGAATGGTGTAAGCATGGTGGTGTCTGTCCCCAGGTGGGAGGCTGGGACACGGGAGGGAGCACTCCCAGCAGGGACACATGTCACTGTCCTTCACAGTCAGGGCAAAGGGGGTCACCGCTGCGGCTAGCCCGATTTTGCCTCTTTCAACTCCGTCATGGTGCTCTAATTTTTGATGGTCATATAAGTGATTACTCCCTGCTTTTTACACAAAACAATCACAGTCCTCACAAACATGCTCACACATGTAAGCAGACACACACCTAGACACACTAGCATACCCACACACACACTGTCTCACGCACACACCATACATACCACACACACACACCACACTGTACCCACATACCCACACACACACACATGCATGCCCCACACACAAACCACATGCACACACCCCTTGTCAGCAGGACAGACCTGGAATGAGGACCTTGGGAGCCTATATTCCTGCCTTGCTGCCAGCGCCCTCTGATCCTGCTTCTCCAATACGACTTTCTTTGAATGTTAAAAAAGAAAACAAGGGCTTCCCTGGTGGCGCAGTGGTTGAGAGTGCGCCTGCCGATGCAGGGAACACGGGTTCGTGCCCCGCTCGGGGAGGATCCCACATGCCGCGGAGCGGCTGGGCCTGTGAGCCATGGCCGCTTAAAAAAAAAAAAAAAAAAAGAAAACAAGATGCCAAATGACCCAGGAGGAGGATGAATTTGGGGTGCAGGTGAGAGGACCCACGCCTGCGCGTGGGAGCAGGGCCTGAAAACCTCACAGGCTTTCTCCGGGTGGAGACTCTGCTTGGGCAGGTGGCCCAGGGCGGAGGGCCCGTGGCTCCAGGGCGGTTCCATTGAACACGGTGCCCTCCTCCTGCCATGCCGCTCACAGGGCCGCTCCCCACGCCGTGGCTCCTCAATGAACCTTTGTCTGTCTGGAGCCTGTTAGTTTTGGCTCCTAGCAGCCTGTGGAACCAGGCCCAGATCCCAGGGAAAGCCAATAGAGACTGCTCTTTTGAAGAAAAAGAATCGGAGTCCTGGAATAGAGAGACCAGTCTGAGCATTATTCATCCAGTCACTCATTAAAGAAACCACTTATTAGCTATTATCCTCATATTTGGATCTGGTGCACAAAACTGACTTGTATGCAAGTTTTATATCTGTTCATGTGATTAATTTCCTTCCCCAATTAACTAGAAGTCCTATAAGGTCTTGGACTATACCTGGTCTTTTTCCCTTGTTTATTTTGAAAAAATAATACATTCCTGTGTTATGTTTAAACACTAAAAAAATGGTAAACAGTGAAAACTAACTCTCTGACTGAGCCCCCTTAATTCTGCGATGCAGCTTTCCAACGGGAAATCACTGCTTCACTGTTACCTGTTTCTTGTGTATCTTTCCTGAGAGTGACTGGTTGTCTTCCTCCTTCCTTCTCCCTCCCTTCCTGTGTGTGTGTGTGTGTGTGTGTGTCTGTGTGCATATCTCCCTGCTGCAAATACAAATGGTGGCCATCCTGTATATCTTTCACCTTGTTTTTCTTTCTCACTGAATACATCTTGCAGATCTTGCCTGTACATCAGCACATATAAATGTGTGTTGTTCCCAGCTTTCTGCTCCCACAAACAGTACTGCAGTTTAATGTCTTCTATTTATGACTTTGTGCCCACGTGCAAATGCGTCTACAGACTCAACTCCTAACAGTGGAATCGTGAGTCAGAGGGATGTGCCTTTGAAATGTTCATAGACAGTTGCCCGCTTGCCGTCCAACAAAGGTCACAGTTGTTTTTGCCCATCATCATGTCCCCAGTGCCAGTGTAATGATCAGACCTCTCTCCCTTAACCAGAATTCTGGGCCGATTGGGAAATAAAACTGGAATCAGTTCACACCAGCACTCTTCACAGTGGCCAAAACGTCAAACAACCCAAGTGTCCATCAGCAGATGAAAGAATAAACAAAATGTGGTCTCGCCATCCAGTGGAATATGATTCAGCCATAAAAAGGAAGTACTGATACATGCTACAATGTGGATGACCCTTGAAACTATTGTGCTACGTTAAAGAAGCCAGACATAAAAGGCCACATATTTTATCGTTCTGTTTATGTGAAATGTCCAGAAGAAAGAAATCCATAGAAACAGAAAGTAGATTAGTAGTTGCCAGAGGCCAAGGGGAAAGACCGCTAGTAGGTGCAGGGCTTCCTTTGGGGGTGATGAAAACAGCACTGAAACCAGGTAGCAGCTCTGGCTGCACAGCATTGTGAACGTACTGAGTGCCACTGAATTGTGCATTTTTAAATGGTCAAAATAGTAACTTTTATGTTACATGTATTTTACACAACAAAAAAGATTCAGCAGATGCTAGCTAAATTATTCTCCGTATTGTTGATCAAGCTGAGGATGTGGCTTATAAGGGAACCCCAGACTGTCTTTCCAGGCAGCCCGGGACGAAGAGAGGCCTTCCTGACCCCAGGCTCTCTCTGTAGGAGCAGAACAGGAGGGGCCTGGGCCCTCAGTGGGCAGCTTTCCCACAAGAGGAAAGGAGAAGGGCCTGGCCCCCCATGTCAGTGCTGCTTTCCACACTCCGTAGCTCACCCACTCCACCTAGCTGGGAGGGAGTAAGGGGGAGACAGGCCTAGGAATGTTTTTGTTTGTTTGTTTTATTTTATTATTATTTTAAGAATTTATTTATTTTATTTTTGGCTCCATTGGGTCTTCATTGCTGCCCGTGGGCTTTCTCTAGTTGCGGCGAGCAGGGGCTACTCTTCGTTGCGGTGCGTGGGCTTCTCATTGCAGTGGCTTCTCTTGTTGCGGTGCACGGGCTCTAGGCACGCGGGCTTCAATAGTTGTGGCACGTGGGCTCAGCAGTTGTAGCTCGCGGGCTCTAGAGCGCAGGCTCGGTAGTTGTGGCACGTGGGCTTAGTTGCTCTGCGGCATGTGGGATCTTCCTGGACCAGGGCTCGAACCCGTGTCCCCTGCATTGGCAGGCGGATTCTTAACCACTGCGCCACCAGGGAAGTCCAGTAAGTATCTATTTGAATTATAGTTTTGCCTGAGTGTAGGCCCAGGAGTGGGATTGCAGGATCATATGGTAGTTCTACTCTTAGTTTTTTGAGGAACCTCCATACTGTTTTACATAGTGGCTGCACCAATTTACATTCCCACCAACAGTGTAAGAGGGTTCCCTTTTCTCCACACCCCCTCCAGCATTTATTATTTGTAGACTTTTTAATGATGACCATTCTGACTGGTGTGAGATCGTACCTCATTGTAGTTTTGATTTGCATTTCTCTAATAATTAACGAAGATGAGCATCTTTTCATGTGCCTGTTGGCCATCTGTATGTCTTCTTTGGAGAAATGTCTGTTTAGGTCTTCTGTCCATTTTTCGATTGGGTTGTTTGTTTTTTTGTTGTTGAATTGTAGGAGCTGTTTATATATTTTAGAAATTAAGCCCTTGTCAGTCACATCATTTGCAAATATTTTCTCTCAGTCTGTAGGATGTCTTTTTTTTTTTTTTTCGGTACGCGGGCCTCTCACTGTTGTGGCCTCTCCCGTTGTGGAGCACAGGCTTCGGACGCACAGGCTCAGCGGCCATGGCTCACGGGACCAGGTGCTCTGTGGCATGTGGGATCTTCCCGGGGCACGAACCCGTATCTCTTCATTGGCAGGCGGACTCTCAACCACTGCACCACCAGGGAAGCCCTGTAGGATGTCTTTTTGTTTTGTTTATGGTTTTCTTTGTGGTGCAAAAGCTTATAAGTTTGATTAGGTCCCATTTGTTTATTTTTGTTTTTATTTCTATTGCCTTGGGAGACTGGCCTAGGAAAACACTGGTATGATTTATGTCAGAGAATGTTTTG
Organism: Neophocaena asiaeorientalis asiaeorientalis; assembly: GCF_003031525.2. NCBI lineage: Eukaryota > Metazoa > Chordata > Mammalia > Artiodactyla > Phocoenidae > Neophocaena > Neophocaena asiaeorientalis. The sequence continues at coordinate 6,107,166 of NW_020174645.1, read as the reverse complement.
CCTGTGCTCTCTTCTAGCAGTTTTATGGTGTCTTGTCTTATATTTAAGTCTTTAAGGCATTGTGAGTTTATTTTTGTGTATGGTGTGAAGGTGTGTTCTAGCTTCATTGATTTACATGCGGCTGTACAACTTTCCCAACAGCACTTGCTGAAGAGACTGTCTTTTCCCCATTGTATATTCTTGCCTCCTTTGTCAAAGATTAATTGTCCATAGGTGTATGGGTTATTTCTGGGCACTCTATTCTGTTGCATTGATCCACGTGTCTGTTTTTATGCCAATACCACGCTGTTTTGATTACTGTAGCTTTGTAGTATTGTCTAAAGTCAGGGATGGTATGCCTCCTTTGTTCTTTTTCCTCAGGATTGCTTTGGCAATTCTGGGTCTTTTATGGTTCCATATAAATATTAGGATTGTTTGTTCTAGTTCTGTGAAAAATGTCATGGATATTTTGATAGGTATTGCATTAAATATGTATAGTGCTTTGGGTAGTATAGGCCTTGGAACGTTTTGCCCGTGGGTTTCCAGGAAGCATCAGGAATGGTGAAGAAGTATTGCCTCACAAGCAAATGTGGTTGCATGACCAAATGAAAGGACTCCACCACTGTCTGGGCCCCACACCGGTAGACCCCAGAACCGTTGCCTGCTTTCTTTTGGAGAGATGGTCTGGCCAGGAATTAGGACCTGGGACCTAATCCTACCTGGGACCAGCAGAACCCCAAGTTCCTGCCCCAGTCTCACTCTCCCCCGTTCTTCTTAATTCCAGCTCCTCTCTGTGCAAGGCTTGCATTTTAATTTTCATTCCAAAGCAGTCTCTTGCCAGACCTCTGAAGAATTCAGTTTGCTCGTTCCACCCAATGGCAGTTTTGAGACAGACTTTTGTTGTGCTGTAGACTTCCTGCCCATGTCATGAACCTGTCTTCTAGGAAGGGCTGCCGTGGCAGGGTGGGGATGAAGGTTTTTCTTTATGGAAAGTTTAGTACTCAGTAATTCCATATTTAATCGCACCTCCCACGTGCCAGGCACTGTGCTGGGATGAGTCAGACCCAGACCCTGGCCTTCCCAGAGTAAGACTGGGAGAGTGGGGAGTGAATCAGGGTCATTGTTCTGATCAGGAAGCTGGTGTGTGTGTGTGGGTTCCCAGGCGTTTAAGGAGGTGGGGTTGGGAGGCAAGGCTGGAGGAGATCTTGCCAGTGGTCTTAGAAAATTTGATAATGTGTTTCTGGTAACACTTTATTTTATTTTAAAGATTTTTTTGATGTGGACCATTTTTCAAGTCTTTATTGAATTTGTTACAATGCTGCTTCTGTTTTATGTTTTGGTTTTTTGGCCCCAAGCCATGTGGGATCTTAGCTCCCCAACCAGGGGTTGAACCCTCACCCCCTGCATTGGAAGGCAAAGTCCTAACACTGGACCACCAGGGAAGTCCCAATGGTAACACTTTAAAGAAAGAATATGGCAGAACCCTGAGTTAGACTAAGAAGTATCCCGATCAGCCGTGTCTGGAAGCCGAGTGAAGCTGGGACGGGGCTGAGGGGAGCAGGAATCCGATCATGGCTGCTTTGTGGGCGTCCTGCTCAAGGGAGCTCCACCAAGGAGCCGCACGGTCCCTTTTAGAACTCTTCGGAGCAGCCTTTCCTGTATGTTCCGTGGGAAACTAGACTTGGGGTACCTCCATAGAAAGGGTCCCAGTCCTTGTCTTCGGATGTCTGTATAGGGAATGTCTCCTCACCCCGTTGAAGATTGACAGTGACATCAGCACATCAAAGGCTCCAGGGAGCCCATCAGTAAGGAAACGTCTCTCTACCTCTGCGGGCAGTTTAGGTTTTGGTTTTGGTTGCAGACTTACTTCTTTGCGTTGGTTGAGCGCCGCCTGTTGGCTGTTGAGATATTACAGAAGCCTCAGTTGATGGGTGATAGCAGTTGGAAATAAACATCAAGGAAGAGGGAAACATCCCAGCAGTTGAGGAGGAAGAAGATGAGAAGCCCAAACTATACCCTATCAGATTTGGTTTCTAGCCTCCAGGGTTTGATCTCTCTCTGAATCTTCCCACCCCCTTCGTGGTAAGTAATTGAAGCTGTTGCCGTTGTCTGAGTTCTCTGGGAAGATGCTCAATGCTCACATCAGCCACTTTGTCTTAAGTAACAAAGCAGGAGTAAGGGTGGGTTTATATTAAGCCCGGTGGTCAGTCCTTAACAGAATGTTGCAGGGGACTTCCCTGGCGGTCCAGAGGTTAGGACTCCGCGCTTCCACTGCAGGGGGCACGGGTTCGATCCCTGGTCAGGAAACTAAGATCCCACATGCCGTGCGGTGCGGCCAAAAAAAACAAAAAACAAAAAACAAAAAAAACAGTAATGGAACGTTGCAGGACTCCAGAGTTTCTCCCCACAGGAGTCCTCGTTTTCCATTCCATCTCTTCTCCTGCTTCTGTCCTTGGCAGCTATCTGCAGGTGGCAGATGCCGGGTCAGGATTCTGGTCCTGCTAGACACACAGAGAAAGTGGTGTTTGAATCCTGGCCTTCAACATAAGGAAGCTGTCAATTATAGAGAAGTTTTGTTTTCCCTTAAGGAAATAAAAAAGTAGGAAGGATTTTCTGTTTTGTTTTCTTCTGGAACAGGCAGGAACGCCCTGCCTGGCTAGACAACGAGTTGCTGGAAGATCTTTCAGAGGAGGGGAAAGAGGGTTGGTTTGCCCAGAGGCGGGACCAATATACTCTGGTGTATACTCTGCCCTCCAGACTGGCTTAGAAGCATCCCCCCGCCTCCCCCTCCCCGCAGCTCCTGCCATTCTGGGTGTTTTCTACGGCCTTGACCGGACCTGTGTTGCTGTCCTGAGGGCCGTCAAGCCAGGCAGAAGGACCAGCACAGGCCTTTCCGCCTCTCCTCGGTTTAGCTGAAGTTTCCTCATCCTCTGGGCCTCAGCTGAGATGTTACCTTCTCCAGAACGCCTCTTGTGACTGCTCAGACAGGGTTAGTTATGCTGTGTTCCCACAGCTCTTTGCTCTTGTTCGAGGCACGCAGCACGTAGGCAGGACTCATGCCTCAGCAGCTCATGTGCTCCATGAGGGCCGGGACCTCGTCCGCCTCACCCATCCTTTTCCTCCCCTCCTAGCGTGTGCACGACACACAGTAGGTCCTCAACGCTTGTCGAGTGAGTAGATGGACCCAGGCCTGCCTTCCGGGCCCTGAGGAAGCGAGTGGCTCTGCAGCTGTGCGGGGGTCAAGGCTGACCTTTGCCCTGGTCTCTGCTCGCTGGTGTCGAGAGGGGTCCCGTGGGTGTCACCTTTTCTTCCTGTGGGGAAGAGGCACCCCACGACAGTGGTGGCAAACACGAAAGAGAGGACTTTTCAAGTCAGGAGGTGTTAAAAGCCAGGCCTTCGGAAAATAACTTAAATCCAGATCACTGAGGTGGTTATTAATAGCTTACCTTTACATTTTACCTTAGGGTTTACCTGTCCTGTGTGTCTAAGAACGTGTGCGTGTGCACGTGTGTGTGTGTGTACATCTAATCCTTATTAAAACACTGGAGGCAATGGTGTTATTCTAATTTTACCCAGGAAACCGGTGTGTCAGAGAGATTAAGTGACTGTGAAAGTTCACAGCCAGTACGCAGTCGTGCCACAGAGGCTCAGGAACACTGGGCTGCTGGCTGTTAAACGTAGGTGACAGCTGGGGTGGAAGTGCCTTTGGACCGGGGAGAGGTGGGAGGAGGAAGGCGTGTGACGGGCTCGAAACCCCTGACCCTTTGAGCTGAGGTGGCTTCTGTCTGTCTGTCCCTCAGATTCTCAGAGGACTTGCTGTGACGTTTTCTCTGGGGGTGGGTCACAGCCTTCTTCCAAAGCCTAGGCCAGGGCTGGGTTGAATTGCGGCGGGGGCATGAGGTTTGCCAGGTGCAGCGCCAGGGACTTCTGCTTTATAAACCAGGTGTTTGGGTTCAGGGAATGTTTATCGCTCAGGCAGTGCGTCTTTGAAGACCCCAGATGTTGTGACTGCTTGTCACATGGAATTTCTGAGTGGGTTTGGAGAAGGGGCAGGGCTGTGGCCTGCAGTGATGTAGAACCCACAGAACCCCCTTTGTATGGACCAGTGACCATGCCTTGCCCATCTCAAGCCATCTGAAGAGGGGAAGCCCTATGCCAGCTGCTCAAAGGTGGCTCCTGGCACAGCCCTTGAAAAACTAAACTATCTGAGAAGCCTGTGCCACCAGGCAGCATTCCTTGCCTGCCGTTAGCTTTGTTTGCAAGGGCCCTTTAAGTCATTCAGTGAAGAATTATTATACGAGCCCCTGCCCTGTGCCATGTCCTGTGCTGGGTGCTTCAGATGGGGGTGCCGGAAGGGCCCTCCCCTCGAGAAGCTGCAGTCTAGTGGCAGGAGGTGTGGGGACACATTGCTACACGGGGAGTGGATGAGTGCTATCTTTGAGGTGTGAACAGTGCTCAGGGGTCCTGAAGGGATTGGCGGCAGCCTGGGAGAGGCCGGTGCTGGCTCGGAGGGGATGATGTTTGAGCATCATTTGGAAGGATGAGTGGGTGGCCAGGGGCGGAGGGAGGTCTGTGCAGAGTGAGGAACGCAAGCACAGGGGCCTGGAGGCAGGAGAGAGCCCCGCCAGGTTCTGAGGCCAGTGGGACGTTTGTGTGCCTGGACTGTAAGTGCCTCAGGGGGACTGGTGGCAAAGGAGGTGGCCGAGACCAGGTTCAAGCGGGCTGGCTTTCGTTCGGTGGTCAGCAGATTTCTTTTTTCCTTCCCCCAACTTTACTGAGATAAAATTGACATATAACGTTGTTTAAGTTTAAGGTGTACAACGTGATGATTTGATACACGTATGAGGCAAAATCAGCAGATTTTTAACTTTTAATTATGGAAAATTTTAAAGATATTCGAAAGTAGACAGAATAGGTTAGTGAACCCCGTGTAGCATCACCTCACTCCAGCAGTTACCTACCCATGGCCGATCCTGATTCCTCCATACCAACACCATTGCCCCCTGTACCCCATCCGTATCACTTTGAAGAAATCCTAAAGTGCCTTGTGTACCCTATCAAGCCTGGCCTGTGGCTTGCATGGGTTAATCCAGAGTTTCGAGGCCTGGAAGGATTGGGAGGCACTTTGTGATTTCATTCCATTTTCAGAGAAACCACTGAGTTTCCCCTCTTCATTGTACCTTTCAGTGGGAAGTTGGTGTCTCCGAAGTGGAAGAATTTCAAGGGCCTGAAGCTCCAGTGGAGAGACAAGATCCGGCTCAACAATGCCATCTGGCGGGCATGGTACATGCAGTGTAAGTGCCGCGTGGCTGGGCCGAAGACCCTCCAGGTTCTGCCACCAGGAGGCCTCTGCACCTCGGGGCCCCGGAGCCTGCTCTTGTAACATTGTGTGTCAAACAGAAGTCTCTCTCGGGCCGTGTGCGTCCAAATCCGAGTGAACTGGACCCTTATTGCCATCGGCACTGGGGGCCCAGCCAAGCGTCTGCAGGAGGCGGAAGTGTAGGCCGATTGCTCCCAACCTAGTGTGCTCAGTGTTGTAAAGGCAGAGGAGGAGGGACGGGTGTACAGCCGAGAGGTGACATTTGGAGAGTCGGGGAACAGTTCCTGTTTTCAGCAGGTCTGAGACGATGCCGGCCCAGGCCGCGTCCTGTGTCCAGCTGGCTTGGGTACAGGTGGGTCTGGTGACTTCTACAGGAGATCGGCGTGCTCGGGGTCCCCTAGGCTCAGGCCGGTGTTTCTCTTGATCAGCCAGACTCCCTTTCTCGCCCACACATCACTGCCAGACTCTTTTCCTTGGACCTGGACCCCTTTATTTCCCTGAAATCTCATTTTCCAAGGGAAGGAGAAGGAAAGAACCCTTAAGGGTCCCCCCTGAGGGGCGGGGTGTGAACAGAAGAGGCGGAGCTCCTGCGGGGGTCTCTGCCGCAGTGACGCTGTCTCACCCTCTCCCCGCCCAGATTTGGAGAAGCGCAAGAACCCCGTGTGCCACTTTGTCACTCCGCTGGACGGCTCTGTGGAAGTGGACGAGCACCGGCGGCCAGAGGTACTTGGCATGTGATGGGCCCTCACTTGGGAGGAGGTGACTCACAAGGGTGGGACCGAGGGCTCTGGATCCCGCAGAGGGAGGACGCAGGACAGGGTGCTGGGGCTGTGCTGTCCTGGCAGCTGTTTTGACCCTGAGAAGCGATGGCGATGCGGAGGGCAGGTGGCCTCTGACAGCCCACAGAGGCTCCCACCTTCTCAGACCGGGCTGACCCAGGACTGAGGAGGTCCTCCAACCGGGACTTACCCTCTACTTTCTTTTAATGTCAGTATTTCTCTGGAAGTCAACGGGAAGGGAATCTTTTCTTTTTTTTAATTTTTATTTATTTTTGGCTGCGTTGGGTCTTTGTTGCTGTGTGCGGGCTTTCTCTAGTTGCGGCGAGCGAGGGCTACTTTTCGTTGTAGCGCGCGGGCTTCTCATTGCGGTGGCTTCTCTTGTTGTGGAGCACGGGCTCTAGGTGTGCAGGCTTCAGTGGCTGTGGCTCGCGGGCTCAGTAGCTGTGGCTCGTGGGCTCTAGAGCACAGGCTCAGTAGTTGTGGCGCACGGGCTTAGTTGCTCCGCGGCATGTGGGATCTTCCCGGACCAGGGCTCGAACCCATGGACCCTGAGTTGGCAGGCAGATTCTTAACCACTGCGCCACCAGGGATGTCCCACGGGGAGGGATCTTGACTGCTTACAAGGCAGACATCTTTAACTATTAAAGAATGAACTCGAGATCTTTATATACTGAGAGGGAAAGATGTTGAAGAAATAGTAAATGAATAAAAGCAAGTTGCACAACAGTATTGGAGTATCTTCAGGTTAATTTTTTAAAGCGTGTGTCTGTATGATTGTACATGCATAGGAAGTGTCTTGAAGGATATACAGAAATTGTTTCCTCGTGGGATTAGAGTGAGGAGGAGGAAAGATTCTTCTTTCACTTTTTACTCTTCTGCATCTTTTTAGCTTTGTCCAAGCATGTCTCACTGTTACCATGAAAAGGGGAAAACTTGGAAGGTAACCTAATGAAAGACAGTTGGGAGCCATAGGACATGATCTGGTGTTAGTATTAAGGAATATCACTTTTTTCGGTCTGGTAATAATATTGCATTATTCACGGTGAACATTCTTCAGTGTCAGAAACACACAGTGAAGTATTCTTGGGTGAAATTATGTGGGATTTATGATAGGATATCTGGGACTTGATTTAATATTTTCCAGCCATTAAAAAAAATAAAGGAATCTGAAGGTGAGGTGGGCTCTCGGAGGCCGTCGTGAATGCCTCGTCACCAGAGGTCTTCAAGGCTGCTGTGGAAGGGGCTCCCCGCCCTGCATAGTGGGGAGGCTGAACTGTATCTTAGAGGTCACTTTCCACCTGAACCTTCTGTGATGGGCTGTTTGTTTTCACCCTTTGGAAACGTGGCGGAGGCTAAGGGCATTTGAGAGCTAGCCTGGGTCTCTGGAGGTTCTTCCAGCGCCGGGAACTCTGTGCTTCTCCCCTGCCAGGCACTCTGTCTGACCCCTGCTGCGGTCCAGCCTCCAGGACCTGGGCCCCCGAAGCCCCCTGGGTTATCGTGGGCCATGAAATGAAAGCTCCCCTTCACTCAGAGGCCAGGCGTGGCCCAGCAGAGGCGGGACGCACTCTGTGGACGAAGCCGCAGGCAGGCAGCCTGCTTCTCGGAGCTGGATTGCCCGGACCTGACTTCCAGAGACAGACGCTTGCTTCTTGGCAGGGCGGCTCTTCCAGCACCACTGCTCACTCTGCCCTGCGTCTCCCCACAGGCCATCACCACGGAAGGGAAGTACTGGAAAAGCCGCATTGAGATCGTGATCCGGGAGTATCACAAGTGGAGAACCTACTTCAAGAAAAGGGTATCTGGCTCGGGCTCCAAAGAGAGCACGTTCAGGAAGCCCCGTAGGGGAGGGAAGGCGTGAGCCCGGATTCAGAACACTGGCCCCCAAGGCTGTGGCCCGGAGCTGGCCACCCCTCTCCTTGGCCCAGCATTCTAGCCCAGCCCAAGTGGTGGCCTGCTTTGGTCGTGTGACCCCTTTGCTCTCAGTTTCTCCAGCTAGGAGCCAGGGCTCTTTATTTCCACAAACGCTGGCTGGGAATCTCATCTGTGTCCAGCGTTGGCCTGGCGATGGCAGGGGCAGGATCCCTCTCCCCGCCCGCCTCCCAGAGAGAGAAGGCCTAGATGTTTCTGGAGGTTAGCCCCTTCCAGGAAGGAGAGGCCGAGGGCGTCGTCCCCTGCCTGGGCCCTGAGCGACCACCTTGGTCCTCTCCGTCCTTTTTCCACAGCTCCAGCAGCACAAGGATGAGGACCTCTCCAGCCTGGCCCAGGTGTGTGAGCTTGGGGGCCATGAGGACCCTCATGGGACCTCCCCCTTTGACAAGAAACAGCAGTGACTTGGGTGGCCCAGCACTGCAGCAGCAGGTAGCCCCTGTGCACCCTGGGGCTAGAGGAGGGCCCCCCCACCTCCTCACGTGAAGGATGTGAAGGAAATGAGCCAGTTCTCTGCTGGGGGGCTGGAGGGGGTTTCTCCCTGCAGTTCCCCACCCCCTTGCCTCATCTCTTATACGGGAACCCTGGCTGCTCTGTGAAACAGTACAGCGTATTTCCCTGATGTGATGTGCTGGGAACCCCCGAGTCACTCTTGCCCCTTTGGTTTGTCCTCCCCCCCCGTCGGTGGCAGGACGATGACATGCTTTATTGGCACAAGCACGGGGATGGCTGGAAGACCCCAGTCCCCATGGAGGAGGACACGCTGCTGAACACAGACATGCTCATGTCGGAATTCAGCGACACCCTCTTCTCCACGCTTTCCTCGCACCCGCCCGTGGCCTGGCCCAACCCGCGCGAAATAGGTAACCCGCCCCTAGACTCTAGACTGGAAATGTTGCCTTCTCCACCGGGCCCCCAGGGCAGGCTCTGCCTCGGGGCCGTCCCTGAGCTGCTGTCGCTTGTGTAGGGTGAGCAGTGAGGAGAAGGGTTGACCAGCCTCCTTGCTGTGTGAGGGCCCCGTCAGGCCCGTGGTGCCACCGCCAGGGAACAGTGGAGGTTTGGTCTGAACCAGTTTCACATTTCTGATACTGTCCCTCAGCAGAGGACAGGGGCCTGGGGCGCGTGACAGGGCCTGTGACTCACTCTCAGGAAAATCATTCGCACTCCTGGGCTGGCCTCTCACCTGGCAGCGTGCAGCTGTCCAGTTAACCCCTCAGGGAAGAGCCCACAGGCTGAAATTAGAACCCGGGGTCTCTGCATAGCTGCTCATGGCTTCTGGGGGGTGTCTGTTCCCAGATACTCAGTTTACCTTTCCTACGAAAACTCTCTTTCCTGCCCTCTGAGGGCGGACGATGCCCATGAACTGATGAGAAATCCCAGCCAGTGGCCTACGTTTCTCCTCGGAAGAATCTAGAATGTGAGCAGGGCCAGGAAGATGCATTCCAGGCCCTTAATATGTTCCTACAGCACATGGTCTGAGAAGGCAAAATGATTCCCCTGTCTCCTTTCTGATTCTTACAGCACATCTGGGAAATGCAGACATGATTCAACCGGGGCTGATTCCTTTGCAGCCCAACCTGGACTTTATGGACACTTTTGAGCCTTTCCAGGGTGAGGACTTGGGGCAGAGAAAGAGCACGGCTACCTGCATCTCCCTTTACCCAGGACAACGTGGATGTTGCTTCCCTGTCATAGAGGCAACTGTTAGAATGGACCAGGGAGAGGACTTAGAATTTTTCCAGAACTTTTTTTTTTTTGCTAGTAGCTGCAAGGCCTGGAAAGTGTTTCTGGGATGTCGTTCCGTCTCCTCCTCCACGTCTCAGAGCCTCTGGTTTGGCTTTGACTGTAAGCAGTTCTCCCACTAGGCAGCAGAGTGCGCTGATGACACAGCCACCTCCTCGCCGTTTCCTGCAGTTAGAACTGGTCCTGCCACTGTAAAAGCGGGTGCCACCCAGGCCTGGGAGTGTTTCAGAGGCCCCACTGGTTGCCAGCCTGTGCAGCTCCAAGCAGAGGGCCTCCTTCTGCAGAGTTACCTCGTGGTGGGGGGGGCGGGGAGATGCCCTCTAGCCATGGCATTCCTCTGAGTAAGGTGGGGTTCAGTGCCTGATTTGTTTGGGTCTTAATGCAGTGGAGTGATGGGCACAGAGCTCACAAGCCCCTGATGTTGTCTTTCAGACCTCTTCTCTTCCAGCCGCTCCATTTTCAGCTCCATGCTGCCTGCACCCGCCTCAGGGCCTGCACCAGATCACAACAGCCCACCTGCTCAGGTAGAGGGAACTTGGGGGAAGGGGTACTAGACTGTTCCTCAGACCTTTGCAGCCATAAGCAAAGTGCTAGGGGTGACTAGATCCAGCGGTGAGCTCACACATAATGTGTAAAGAAGTTATCCTAGCCCTCCTTGGAAGCATCCTTAGGTGTCCGTGAAGTGGGAGACTCTATCAGTAAACGTATGCTCCTGCCTAAGGCCCAGATAACCTTGTGTGCAGCGGGCTCTGTCTTGACCAGTTAAGACTGGGCCAGTGAGACAGCAAAGAAAAACGCAGATCGCTAAGAAGAGGAGGTTCCGTGTATTTCTTTTACTTTTTACTCAGCACTCAAGTTGGTTACCAGCTGCTGGGACAGCTGAGCTGAGTGAGGCATGGCTCTCTGCCATTAAGAGACTCTCGGGCTGGTGCCCATATCCAGTTAGGCGCCCGTGACCTGACCCTCTCTCCCTCCATCTGGCTCCGTGAAGAGTTTCTCCTATAGAGACTGAGATCCGAACAATTGATTCCTTGTAGCGTTTCCCTTTTAGGAAGAGGTGACCTCTCTAGAAGTTGACATGTGAAACTGTCCTGGGGGAGCCTCGTGAGCAGCTGTGATCCAGGCTGCCCCTGCTCTGTAACAGAAGATGGCAGGGACTTTGGGGGGACCCCACTGGACTCTAGAAACAAGATATCCCCAGGCCGAGAGCCAAGTGTGTGCAGACAGTCGCTGTGTCTGAGCCGTGTTATCACTGAGTTCCTAATGGAAACAAGACCCCTGCAGATGCCTGGGGAGACCCAGATCCAACCCCCGCAGATTAGCAGTCCCAGGGCTGGGAGACGTCACCTCTGTCCCTTCTGCCCGGGGCACCGTCCCAGGCGCCGGGTACTGTGCCGGACCTTGTGGTGTGCAGCGCTGGAGAGTGACAGCGAGCAGTGTGACTCCAGCGTTCGTTCCTCACTTCTTCTCTTCCTTCCTTAGGAGAGCGTCCTGCCGACCACCGCTCTGCCCACCCCGAGCCTCCCTGACGGCTTCATTGCACCCCCTGCAGCCACGGTCCTGGACCCCACGAGTGGGCAGGGCTGTGAACACACCTCCCAGCCGGGGGACCCCTTTCTCCAGCCCGCAGACTTAGGTCCCTCTGCACCACCACTGAGTGTCCCGCAGCCCTTCTTGCCCGTGTTCACCATGCCTTTGCTGTCGCCCAGCCCAGCCCCTGCACCTGCTTCCCCCGTCTTGCCGTTAGGCCCTCCTCCCCCCACTTCCCTGAACCCCCCGACTCCCCCTGCCTTCCTGCAGCCACAGAAGTTTGCTGAAGTCAGCAAGTCGCCCCCTGTCATCACCCATACGGCCTCTGCCACCCTCACCCACGACGCCTCTGCCACCACCTTCAGCCAGAGCCAGGGCCTCATCATCACGACCCACTATCCCACCCCCTCCGTGTCCCCCTGTGGCCTGGCGCTGTCTCCGGTCAGCCGGCCACCAACCGTTGGGCCTCCTCAACCCCGTTTAACTTTCGTGCACCCCAAGCCTGTATCATTGCCTGGGGGAAGGCACAAGCAGCCCCCCAAGATAGTGCCTGCTCCCAAACCAGAGCCCATGTCCTTGGTATTGAAGAATGCTTGCCTCGCCCCAGGTGAGTCAGGTGGAGGGAAGCAAGTGGGAATCTCCCCCTGCCCTCATCCCCCGCCGGGATGTTTCCCGTCCCCAGGCTTGCAAACTCGTGACACACACATTGTGATAGGAGACAGAAGGGTTATGAAAGACTACATGTGTAGATCTAGTCTATTTTTTCTATTCTGTGTTGTTCTTTTAGTTAGTCTCAACCCAGTTTGAAAAAAACATGGTCCTGGTCATCTCTTTCCCGGGTCTGTAATCTGTCCCCTCCAAGGAGAAGCTGCAAAAAAGTAACTTTGTCTCCATGCCCTGCAGCAAGGAGGTGACGTCTCAGTGGCAGCAGAGGGGTTGTGTGCTGCTCCTAGGCACCCCCCCCCCCCCCTGTGCAGCCTGGTCAGCCCTGGGGCCCCCAGGTGGGCCGCCACCCTCACCTCCCCCTTGTTCTGGCAGCTGCCTTTTCAGGACAGCCCCAAGCAGTGATCATGACCTCAGGCCCTCTGAAGAGAGAAGGGATGTTGGCTTCCACCGTGTCCCAGTCCAACATGGTCATCACGCCTGCTGCCATCGCCAGGGTGAGTGGCCCAGACAGGCCCTTAGCATCCTATAACCTTGGGTGGCCCTCACCCAGCATGACTGTGGTTGGGGGTGACCTCTCTCCCCTGTGTCCCCTCAGGCTCCTGGGGTCACAGAGTTCCACAGCAGCATCCTGGTGACAGACCTTGGCCACGGCACGGGCAGCCAGCCTGCTCCCATCTCCCGGCTCTTCTCTCCCAGCACAGTGCCGGACTCCCTGGTAAAGGGCGAGCAGGTCCCACCACATGGGGGCATCGCCCAGGTCCCTGCCACAGGTGCCAGTGAGTCTGCTGTCTGGTTGGAACGGTTGGGACCGCGTGAGTGGAGTGACGGGCCCGCTCTGGACTGGGGAGGCTGCCGATGGTGCCCGGGATTGAGCCTGGGTTTCCAGGCCGGGTGGTGAGAAGCTGCCAGTGGCCCAGGCTAGGGAAACGCTCGGCAAAGGGCAGAATAAACCAGGGAAAGCGGCCGGCGCGTTGCAGTGCAGGCAGTTCGTGTGCTCGCGGAGACATCGCTCAGCCTCCTTCAGAAAGGCCCGGCTCTGATGGGGATTTCCCTGGGGGTCCCATGGTTGAGACTCTGTGCTGCCAACGCAGGGGGTGCAGGTTCAGTCCCCGGTCAGGGAACTAAGATCCCACATGCCATGCGAAGTGACCAAAAAAGAGTTTAAAAATTTAAAAAGAAAAAAGAAAGGCCTGGCTCTGAGCTGCCAGTTCTGATCCACAAAAGGGATTGAGTGGGGCTTCCCTGGTGGCGCAGTGGTTATGAATCCGCCTGCCAATGCAGGGAACACGGGTTCGAGCCCTGGTCCGGGAGGATCCCACATGCCACAGAGCAGCTGAGCCTGAGCTCCACAACTGCTGAGCCCGCGCTCTAGAGCTGCAAGCCACAACTACTGAAGCCCATGTGCCTAGAGTCTGTGCTCTGCAGCAAGAGAAGCCACCACAATGAGAAGCCCGCGCACCGCAACGAAGAGCAGCCCCCATTCACCACAACTAGAGAAAGCCCGTGCACAGCAACAAAGACCCAACACAGCCAAAAATAAATAAATAAATTAAATAAATTAAAAATAAAAAAGGAATGGAGGGGTCCGTGTCGACAGTTTCCAGAAAGCATGAGCCTGGTGTTGCTGTAGCCACAGGAGCCCCCGGCCTTGTCTGGCACTGGCCGGTCTTCCCCTCCCCCACGGTGTGCCGGCACCACGCCTCGGGAGCCCCCTTCCTTCCTCCCCAGCTTGGTCTTCCGTCGGTGAGGTGGCCGGGGTAGGACTGATGTTGCCCAGTGACGTCTGAAGAGCTGAGAGGTCAGGGTAGATGATCTTCCTGAGGCTGTGCTGCTGCGGGTTGGGGAGAAGCCAGGTACCAGGTCGGAGGGAGACCAAGGTGTCTTCCTGTCTCAGGTAAAACCATGGCAGCTGCTCCCGGCACCCTGTGCAGAGGCATCTTCCCGAGGTGGAGTGCAGGACACGAGGGGGAAGGCTCTCTACTTACAGGGGTCAGACAGGGACTTGTCCCAGGACAGGCTTTGAAGAATAAGGACCCTCATCTGGGAAGATACAGACGCAGACTGGCTATGAGTCAGGCCCTGGAATACTGTATGGGGCTCCGGCTCAGGGAAACGGCACCTTGTCCACTGAGGCGGGTCCCCGGAGGTTAGAGCCTTGAGAGCAGGGTGGGGAGAAGAGCTGAGCAGAGGGGACTGAGCCTGAGGCATCTGTGCTGTGAAGCGGGACTGACCGGGAGGGTCAGGGAAGGGCTTCCTGCGGGTGTCTCTGGAGCCTGGGCCACAGGTTTCTTCCACCATGTTCTTTGTGGGTAAAATAGCGCTTTGGTTTTTTTTTTTTTTTTCTTTGGTTTTTTAAATTAAAAAATGTCAGGGGTGGGTACAATTGAAAAAGGTGTGAGAAAACATATATGTAGAAATTAAAGAACAACAACAAAAAAAAGAACAGGTAGCCGTGTGCTCACCACCCAGGGTGAGAACTACAGCCTTGCAGACACCGAGGGGCCTTGCAGAGGGGCCCCTGGTGGCCCAGGAGGCAGGCCTCCTCGCAGCCCCCAGACCTGTGACTGCAGCGTCCAGCTGGCATCCGTCAGGCCTAACGGAACCCACCCCCTGCCCCCGCCTGTTGGCAGGGGTTCCTCCTGTTTCTGCTCTGGGGCTGCCATGGAGGTTCAGGGTGGGTGTCGTGCGCAGCTGGTGCAGCCTGGTCCCTAAGGGGAGTCTCTGCTCTTCTCAGGTCGAGACTGCCCGAACTCAGGGCAGGCCTCTCCGTGTGCTTCAGAACAGAGCCCCAGTCCTCAGTCTCCCCAGAACAACTGCTCAGGGAAATCTTCTGCAGACCCCAAAAATGTGGCTGCTTTAAAGGTACCTGTTGGGTCTTGATTCCCTTGGAAGGATGGGGAGGCAAGGAGAAGCGCATCAAGGGCTTTGGGGATGACTGCGGCCCTTACTGGAGACGCACTGGAAAGAACCGTGGGCTTGAGGGGTGTCCCACGCCAGGCTGGGGCGGCATCAGAAAGAGGGAGGTTTGCTGCTTTAACCTTGAGCCTGGTGGTCCCTCCCACCCCCCACCTACCCCCAGCCCCTTGGTGACAGTGGCCCTCAGCCCAGGAGCCAGCGTTGAGCCCTGTGGAGCAGAGGGAGGAGGCGGCAGCTGTCAGAACTGGGTCCAGGTGTGAGGGTGGCTGGGAGGGTCCGAAACAGCAGCCTCGGGCCCTTGCTGTGCTCTCTCCTGCAGGGATGGTTTTCTAGTCCTGTCCTGTCCCCCTCCTGGCTCCCGCTGGAGCCTTTTAGCTTCCTGTCGCCCCTCCTTCCACATAGCTCTCTAGAGGCCTCAGGGTCCCAATCTGCCCCTAATCTGGGCAGCAGGTGGGGGTGGGATGGAGAGGGGAGGGGTCCCTGTGTCGCAGTGACGGGTCGATTTCCCAACAGAACCGGCAGATGAAGCACATTTCAGCCGAGCAGAAAAGGCGCTTCAACATCAAGATGGGCTTTGACACCCTCAACAGCTTGATCTCTAATAACACCAAGCTGGTGAGTGGCCGGAGGGTGGGGAGGGCCGACAGGACGGGCGGACATGGCGGGCTCGCCGCGCCCGCTGCCGCCCTGACCCGGCCGCCCCTTGCAGACCAGCCACGCCATCACGCTGCAGAAGACTGTGGAGTACATCACCAAGTTGCAGCAGGAGCGCAGCCAGATGCAGGAGGAGGCCCGGCGGCTGCGAGAGGAAATCGAGGAGCTCAACACCACCATCATGTGAGGCTGGGCCTGGGGGCTCAGGTAGCACCCCGTCCTCGCTGGCACGGCACGGGGGGGCACTCATCGCTGGTGGAGGCCTCTGCTCAGCGCTGCAGCCCTTGCCCTCCTCCTCCTCCCCAGGCTCCCCGCCTGGGCCTGCCCACTTGGCCCCCAGCCACGCTGAGCTTCCTTGGACTCTTCCTGTCGTTTCAGCTCCTGCCAGCAGCTGCTCCCTGCCACGGGTGTCCCCGTCACCCGGCGCCAGTTTGATCACATGCGAGACATGTTTGACGAATATGTGAAAAGCCGGACTCTGCAGAATTGGAAGTTCTGGATTGTATCTTTGGGTTTTCTTTGCTCATCCCCCATCCCCCCAAGCAGTGCACTAAAACCGCAGACACTGACCCTTCAGTTGCTTTAGGAAGATGCTCTCTAAATGGTTGTCATTGAGTTTGTCAAGACAGGTAATGCTAGTTTCTGTCTTGAGAGGGAGGGGCCTGGCCGGGCCCACGGTGTGGAGCAGGCTGTCCTTGGTGCCCGCCCGGGCTTGGGGCTCCCTGGGGACCTGGAACAGGCCCGCTCTGCGCTCTGAGTCCTTGAGAAGTAAAGACAAGGCTGGAGCCACTGGCAGAAGCAATAAGGTGGGAAGGAGGTGGGATCTGGTCTAACACGTCCTGGCACCAGCTCTGTCCTGGCAGCGGCGGGGAGTGTGGTGCCACCCGAAACCAGGGCTCACAAAGCGACTAAGTGGCAGAGCCTGGATTTGAAGCCAGTTCCCTCCAGGCTGTTTTCTGCGTTTGTGCCGCAGGGCCTTGACTGCTGTAACGAGGCACGGATACCTGAGTGCTGGGCTCTGTCTCTGGGGCCAAGGCCTCCCTGCACTTGGCCTTCCAGATGTCAGCAGGGCCCTTATGGGGGAAGGCTCTGCCCTTGTCACTCCCACCAGCCACCGCTGTGCCTCTGAGTGGACAGTGTGCACAGGGGTGGGGTCAGTCGCCGTGCCTGGGCCTGGGGCCTGACGGGCTGTGGAGGGGGTCACGTGGGAGGATGGATGCTCCAGCCTCAACTCTGACAGGGCGGGTGGTGTCTGTGTGCACTAAAGGGCAGGTTTTAAAGGAAGAGACGACAGACACCAGCTCCAGTCCCCCAACTTTGCTCTGGTCCTGGTCCTTGAGTGGAGCTGGCATGAGTCAGAACCTCTGTGGTCAGTGGCAGGTTCCTTGGCATCAGGCTGAGTGTGGTGACTGTGGTCGCCACCTGGGCTCAGGAACAGTTAGGGACCTCTCTCTGTTTCTCCCTCGCTCGCTCTCCTCTCTCTCTCTCTGTCTCTCCCTCCCTCTCTCTCTGTCTCTCTCTCTCTCTCTGTCTGTCTCTCTCCCTCTGTCTGTCTGTGCTTCTGTCTCCCTCTGTCTCTCTGTCTCTCCCTCCCTCTCTCTCTCTGTTTCTCCCTCTCTCTCTGTCTCTCTCTCTCTGTCTGTCTCTCTCCCTCTGTCTCTCTGTCTCTCCCTCCCTCTCTCTCTGTGTGTCTCCCTCCCTCTCTCTCTCTGTCTCTCTCTCCCTCTCCTTCCCCTTCTCCCCCCCCCACGCCCCGTCACAACTATGCACAGTTACTTGCCAGTCCTGAGGGGAGTTGGTCACGGGCAAGCCTGTGACTGGACTTCGTTCTCTCCATGCTCGCTTCCCTTTTCTTTAACCTGCGTGCTCTGCAGTTCAGTGTCATCATCAAGCCGCTGTTTGAGTCCTTCAAGGGTGTGGTGTCCAGCAGCAGCCTGGAGGAGCTGCACCGGACGGCGCTGTGCTGGCTAGACGAGCACTGCTCCCTGCCGGTTCTCAGGCCGAGTGAGTGGGGCTGTGTGGGTTGGACGCGGGCGGGGCTGCCGAAAACCCAGGCTCTGCTGCAGGTGACCCGCAGACAGCTGGGGCAGGGAGGCGAGGCCGAGCCAGAGGCGCCCCTGCAGGGCGGGGGGCAAGGGCTCCCAGAGCCTCTCCTCAACTTCCTGCCACCTCCGTGTGCCCCTTTGATCAGATCTAGCTCGCATTTAGTGAGCACCTACTACTTACCAGGCCACGTATCAGGGATTTTCAGATACATTTTCGTGTTTAATTCTCGTAGTAACGAAAAGAGCTGTGGCCGTGTATAAAGGCTGTAGAGATGTGATGCTAAGACAGGGGAACAAGCAGGAAGAGGTCAGCGTTCCCCGCTCACCCGCAGTGTAGGAGATGGGACTGGGGGAGTCGTCTTAAAGGCAGAGGTGTGAGTGTCCAGACCTCAGGCGAGAGGCTCTCCTGGTGTCCGTGCCTCTCCTGCTTTGGGGGCCTGAGAATCCCCACGCGGGATGTACACACGTAACCGCGTGTTGTGTCCTCTGAGGGCTTGGAGCTGGCGCCCCGGCCGTGTCTGCAGGCTACCCCCTCTGTCTTGCAGCTGTGCTGAACACCCTCCGGCACCTGAGCACCACCACGTCCATCCTGACGGACCCGTCCCAGCTGCCAGAGCAGGCGGCGGAGGCCGTCACCAGAATGGGCCAGAGATCTGGAGAGTCTTAGCAGTGCTTAGCGGGCGCGTGGCCGCGTGAGAAGCCGTGGAGACCCTTCCCGCCTGTGGAGAGGAGCCCGCACCCCTCACCTCTCCTGACGCGGAGCTTCCGGGCCTCCCTCTGACTGCGGCCCAGGCCGCTCAGAACGCCACGCTCAGGTCTGAAGCAGGTTCGGGTCCTGCCCACAGCAGTAGCCCAGCTTAGGGAACCCTTGCTGTGAACTCTGACTCAGCGACCTCTGTCACCGACCTCCCCTCCCCTCGGGGTAGCCCGGATGAAGGGGAACAAAGGGGAACGCTGCCCGTCCCTGTCCTGTCCTGTCCTGTCCTGCTGGTGGGATGTCGGGGCCACGGCGGCAGTGCGGGGAGCAGATGGGGCAAGAGGGGGCATCACCCGCTCCCCCAAGTTAGGAAACGTGAGGGTCCTTCCCGGCTCCTGTCTGGAGACTTACACACGCTGCCTCCTGTCACCTCTCAGGCGCCCGTGGGGCGGTTGGAAGGCATCCTCCTTCCTGCCCCGACTCTGACCTTGTAGATAGATTGGACGTCTGCTCAGGCTTCGCAGGGCCGGCTGCCGGGGAAACCCCGCAACACACGTGTGCAAAGTGGTGGGTGCGTGTGCCCGCAGACAGGAACGGAAGCACAAGCGATGCGGAGCTGCTGCTGGCTTGGAGGGCCACTCGGGCGGGACTTCGATCTGTCCTGATCTGGTTCCACTTGGCGTTGCAGCCTCCGTGGTGACACCGGCCTGAGAATCGCGTGGCGGGGCTCAGCTGGGGCCCTGCTTCCTCTTTCTCCACCTGCTTCCGAGCCACAGCCGGGCGGGCGGCCGTGTTTGATGGATGCTGCTGGCCCTTCGGGTGCAGTGTTTGAAAGACCAGGCTCCACAGTGCTGCCATCGGCCTGGTCACCTTGTCTGGATTGTCCAGCTGGGAGCCCCAAGTCATAACAGTTCCTGGACCAAAGACGCCACCACACCCAGCGTCTGTCTTGTGTTTGGAGGCAGAAATTGAATGTTGACACCAAGCTCCAAGGTGGCTGCCTTGGAGCTGTCTCTAGGCGCCTCCAGACCAGACTGTAGAGAGTTGTATTCAGATTTGGTCCAGGTGGAGGAGGCAGTAGGCTGTTTCCGGATGTGGGAATTGCACTTGGAAGGGTTCAGAGGAGGGCACGGCAGGAGGGGCGGTCCCGGGCCCGTCCTCCTCTCGGTGTGTCTGCAAGAGCAGCTCCAGATGGAAGGATGCTCTCTAACACTCAGGAAGCCCAGCCAGGGGTACCTCCTCATTGAAAGAATGTGCTTTTCACGTCCTGCTGTGAAGTTCAGAGGCCAGCAGCCTTCCCGTTCAACCTCTGTCCTCCCGACCCGAGACGGAGACTGGGCA
Organism: Neophocaena asiaeorientalis asiaeorientalis; assembly: GCF_003031525.2. Classification (NCBI taxonomy): domain Eukaryota; kingdom Metazoa; phylum Chordata; class Mammalia; order Artiodactyla; family Phocoenidae; genus Neophocaena; species Neophocaena asiaeorientalis. Next base: position 6,087,570 of record NW_020174645.1, on the reverse strand, counting down.
AGCTCTGGGCAGACCAGGAGCCCAGGGGCCCCAGGAGGGGCCGCTGTGGGCCACCCTCTGAAGCTTGGATCATTTCGGAGGCTCCTGCTGGATCCCGGAGGCCTGTGGAAGGTGCTCGGGGGGGCAGGCAGCCCCACCTCAGCCTCGGCTGTTGGAGGACGGAGGCGGGGTCCTCTCTTTGCTGCTGGCCGTGCCACTGCCCCTGCCACGGGTCACGACCGATCACCTGCTTCCTCGTCTGTGCTCCAGCCCCGTCAAGGGTGCCTCGGCGGCACCCCTCCACCTCCCCAGAACCCGTGTTTACAGGCCTTCCGATCGCTCTCCTGAGGCGCGAGCACGCCACGAGGCCGGGCCAGCCCTTCATTTCCACTGGGAGGAGGACAGGAGCTCAGCCTTGCCCTGGAGTGGACACAAGGTCTCCCTCAAAAGTGGAAGAGCACCGTGGTAAGAACTCCGTGAGGCTCAAAAGGGAAAAAGGAAAGCCAGAGACGTTCCAGCCATGAGGGCTTGTGGAGGGTCCAGCCCTCGGCCTCGCCCCAGTTCCTGTGCCTTCGTTAACCGCGTGGTGGCCGCGGAGCTCGGCCCGGCCATGACCTCTCTGAGATCACTAGCTTTCTCCCCACCCCTTGCTGGGAGTTTTTTTTTTTTTTTTTTTTTTTTAGCTCCATGGGATATAAAATTGGCCTCTTCCTTCTCTGGCCTACCTCTCCCTCCCTTTGGCTGATGTAATGTTCATGATTCTGTTTTTTTAAATATTTAAGGCTGTTAGGTTGTATGAGGCATTGAAGGGTGTGTGTGTGTGTGTGTGTGCGTGCGCGCGCGTGTGTGTGTGTGTCCCAGCAGACGTTTAACTAGATGCATGTTTTGTTTTGAGCTATTTCCTTACATCCGTTTCTCTTGGTGCTCACCATCATGGCTGTAGGGCTGCAGAGCCATATCTCTTACTACAGACACGTTTGTTTCTTGCCCTGGCAGTTTTCTTGTCTTGGATTCTTGCCTGATGAGTCTGGCCAGACGGGGGCCTAGCCTGGACCTCTGTCCTGGGGTCCCAGGCCGGGATGCAGGGACCCCGGGACCACCCTGCCGACCGCCTCCAGTGGATGCTGTAGTTTGTTTACACTCACTTTCACCCCTCCTTCTGCCCCTCCTCCCGTAAAAGAGACTTAAAAATGCTGACACTTTGGAGAATAAGAAAATCAATCTGAAAAGGAAAAAAAAAAAAAAGCCCGTCTGGCACGTAATCTCTGAAAGTGTTTCTGTGAAATCTTTCTGTGCCGTCACCTCCCTTCCCACTGCTGGTTGCTGTTTGACACCGTGTGGGAGATGCAGGGAAAGTGGGGCTTTCCGCAGTTGGCTGGCCCGTCCCTCCCTCGGTCTCAGGTGGGTGACATCCTGCTGTCACCCCTCTCCCACCAGGCCCCCAACCTGGCTGGGGTTTTCAGGGCACAAGGGAAGAAGCAGCCCCGGCGTCAGGAGTCAGTGTCGATGTGAGCACCAGGTCTCGTTGGGGAGGGACTGGCAGGGCTCTGCGGGTGACCTCGTGCACCCAGCTCCCTCTACTCTGTCCTTGTGACCTGGTCCCGCCTCCCTTTCTAGATAGCGCTCAGCCCTCCAGCTTGTTATTGCTCTGGCCGATAGAAAGAGAAACTTCGATTCTTAGGGGACATGGCATCCCAGGGTGGGGGCCAAACCCCTTGTCCCTCCCCAGGTGAAGGGGTGCGGTGGCCTCCTCTCAGCCTGGGCCTCGCCTCCCTGTACAGCCGGCTCTCCACCTGGATGAGTGAGTCCGAGCGGCAGGCTCGTCGTCGTTTTCAAGATCACACGTTCTCACTGTCCAGCTGAACTAGGGCTCATCAGGGTGGAGCTGGGGCTGTCCAGGGGGCCTGTCTGCCCGCGGCCTGCACACTTGCTCAGTGTGGACCCAGCCCCGCGCTGGCTAACCTGCCCCACTTCGGTTGTTTTATCTCATCTGGGCTGCAGGGGGGCAGGCTTGGAACACCGCTTGTCAGAGCAGCTTGGCTTCCTTGGTGGCGGGCCTGCTAAGGAAGGGAGCTGGGGCGCCCCAGTGTGGGCTCAAGGGCAGCAGTGGGCGGGGGTCTTTGGCTCCATGCCCCTGGTGCCTCGTACATGAAAGAGGATTGTCACCATGTCTGAACACAGATGACAGGACAGGACAGCGAGGGTGGAGGGTGGAGGAGCTTGGACCTTCAACACGTACATTTCAGTGGTCGCGTATCCTTGACCCGCTCAGCAGGCAGGTGTGGGGATCGGAGGGGCTCCAGGAGCAGAGAGAAGCCTCAGGACCCCCCGGGTGCCTCCACACAGATCACCTGCCCTGTTTTCTTTTCCTTCTGACGCCTTGGCTTTCCCAGCTCACCACACAGGGCTGTTTCCTGTCGAGGCTTGTGAAAATAAGCCTTTGATAAAGAAAAGGGAACTTTTCCTGTTGAATGTTGGCTTTCACTGTGCGTGTGCGTGTGTGTGTGTGTGCGCGCACGTGTGCGCTTGCCCTGCGTGTGTGTTTGTGGGTGTTTACTTAATGGAATTTTATTTTTGTGAAATTCTTTTATAATTATGTAGCAAAATTCAGCTCCATCTCCCAGTCCAACTTTTGGTTCCAGAGTCAACCCTGGGTGTCACTAATTTGAAGAATTCTCTCCTGGGTTTCTGAACGGAGATGCGCCACTGTCAAGAGTTGAGGTTGTGGAGAGGGTTGGGAGAAACTGAAGTCTGATGCATTTCCGTAGAGTTTACATCCCGCAGTTAAAAGGTAGGAAGGGCTCAACCAGGGAGACACAAAGCCCAGGCTGTGTTTCTTGCGAGGGAGCTGGACCACGGCCTCAGCCCGAGGTGCCCTGCTGCTGCTTTAACTGAATCTGTTCACACGGCTTGTTTTGCTTGTTTTGTAACGCCACAGCTGAAACAGCACGTTCTTTTCCTTTTTTGGGTTTCAGTTCATTGTATAAATGGTTCATTTTTTCTGTTGTGAGCTCTGGTGACTGTGTCAGGCCTCCGGTAGGAGACAGTCACCCCTTGTGGGCAGAAAAACAAAACCCAAGAAGAGTTTTGTGAATCGGAGGCTCCCTCAGGCCTGCGCCATCCAGAGACGGCCCTTTATGCTCCACTGTTGAAAAGCGAGTTTCCACCAGCTGTATTCAACACTACAATGCAGTTCAAAAACTATATTTGCATCCAAGACAATAAAAAGCCGTATTTTTTTGAAAAGCCTGTGCTGTGTGGTCTTTGCTACCCTGTTGAGCAGCGGAAGAGATGTTACTGAGATCAGAGCTGAGTGATGCTCACACCTGGCTCACTCGTGCTAGCCTTGGGGGAAGTGGGTGCAGCCTGGAGCCGAGGGGCTGGGAGTGAGGAGACAGGCCTGAGGCAGTGGGGCCCCGGAGGTGGCCCTAGAAGACTGCAGTCCTAAAGAGGGGCCTCTGCCGAAAGGCCCGACAGGACAGATTCTGCCCGTGAACTCACCAGGGCCAGGTGCTCCAGGCCTTTCCCAGGTGGACAGAGTCCAGGGGTACTTGTACAAAACTACCCGTTTCCTTGTGTGGAACTCGGGCAAGCAGCAGCCTCCCTGCCCTCTTTACAGGGTGGGCACGAGGGTCACATGAAGTCACGAGCGTCCGGTGCCCAGAAAGAACAGGTTATCACCAGCGTGGCCAGCACTGGGGGGCTGCTGACTGTTGACCCGACACTGTAGACAGAAAATGCTGGGAAGTTGACCAGCAGAGATGTCCCTTTGTTGTGCTGAGATGTTGATGATCTCTGTTTAATCTAAAAGCCTTTCTTTTAGCCCTACCATCTTCCTGTGCCCCCAGCTCCTTGGGGCTGGGCAGGGTGACTGTAAGATGAGCCGTGCTGTCCCCTTTCAGGCTGCCGGCCCCTCTACAGAGCTGCTGGCTTGTTTCACTGAACAACTGCCCGGATCCATATCTCCTAAGATGCAGTGGGTTCATATGCAGGCCCTTGTTTGATCAACCCCCCACGCCTCCCCCGAGGAAAAAAGTCTTCATGACACAAAGCCAGATTTGGGGCCGTGAGAACCAGGGACCCTGAGAGAGGTGAGTGGCTCATGGACTCCTTGAGGCTAGAAGGAACTCGGTTTCCATTGACCTCATCAGTGGGTGTCCAGTTGGTTCTTCTAACTTTATTATTTTTTTTTTTTTGCGGTACGCGGGCCTCTCACTGTTGTGGCCTCTCCCATTGCGGAGCACAGGCTCCGGACGTGCAGGCTCAGCGGCCATGGCTCACGGGCCCAGCTGCTCCGCGGCATGTGGGATCCTCCCGGACCGGGCCATGAACCCATGTCCTCTGCATCGGCAGGCGGACTCTCAACCACTGCGCCACCAGGGAAGCCTGGTTCTTCTAACTTTTTGAGCCCAGCCCCATGTTAGGTATGGGATTTTAAAGATAGTTGGGGTGTAATTAGGAGAAGAAGAGAGGGTTTGGAAGTGGGGAGGGAGGAGCGGAGTGTCTAGAGGGACAGACCAGGGCACTGGAGCTTCCCTGCCTCAGTGTCGGGCACTGGGCCACATGCCCCACTCTGGACAGTTCTCGAGTGGGTGGTGCGGTTATTCCCATTTTATAGAGGAAGAAATCAAAGTTGTTTCCAAGGTGGCGAGGCTGCATGGGTCAGAGCCAGAAGGCTAAAGGTTCATTTTTTATCCTGTAACGGGCCTCTCCACCGAATCTGGAGGATTATCCGTGACGTCCTTCCCCTCCCCTTCCCCTCCTCCAGCAGCAAGTCCTGTCGAGTTTGTCCTCCAAATGTCTTCCAAACACATCATCCACTTTTCTCCAGCCCCACAGTCATCATCACCCAAGTCCGAGTTGCCATCGTTTCTCAAGTTCACACGATGGTATCGTCCACCCCTTCTCTGTCTTGTAGCCTCGACCTTATAGTCAGTGGGAGCTTGAGGAAGTCCTAGTCCGGCCACAGCACTGACTCCACGCAGCCCTTCAAGGGTTTCCAGATAAAGGTCAGTCCACCCCGCTCCGTTGAACCCATCCTGCCCCTACTTGCCTTTCCAAGCTCATTTTTGCTCTTTTCAGTTCCTTGAACATTCCTTGCTTTGTTTTGTTTCACTCTTCAGGTTTTCCCAAGGCCTCTTTTCTCTGTGCAGGCCTTTGCCTGTCTCCACCCCTTTTCCTGAATAGCTCCTATTCTTTCTTCCCATTTTAATCCTTAAATGTCAGTTCTTCAGAAAGCAGCCCTAATGTTCCTCCCACCAACACACAGGTGCATGCACGCTCGCCCACATACGCGCACACACGTGCACACACCAAGTCAGACCTCAGAGCAGCTGTATTTCCTCCGGATGCTGGTCATGTTTGTCATTATCATTTATCTTCCCCGCCAGGTTCTGAGGCCCATCAGAACAAGAGGCCCAGGGCCACTGCTGTGCCCAGCTCAGAACCAGCACAGCAGGTGCTCAGGGCACCCGCCCAGTGGCCCTCAGCCCCAGGCCCTTCCACCAGCCCGGCGGCCCCTTCAGTACCTCCATGTCAGACAGGCGGAGGGTGTGGGGAGCCTGACGAGACGGGGCGGGGGGTGGGGGGGAGCAGGCAAGCAGCAGGTGCAGAGCTCAAGCTCAAGTGGGTGTCCTGCAGGGTTTAAGGTTGGCTCCTACGATTACATACTTAATATAAAACATCAACTTCAGTAATTCAGGTTGTAGATATGATTAGAATAGTCTCCAAATGGCATTTGAGAGCGTATCATCTTGGATGTGGACTTGATTCTATAGAACACAGTCTACCTTCTTTAGTAGCTCTGTTTTGTATGTCAAGCTCTGAATTTAGCCTTGTGTAGGCTGCTGGGATTATACTCAATGCGTGTTTTACCTTTTTACTTCAGAAAATCTCCAGCACACCCAGAAGTAGAGCAGTGCAGTGAACCCCTACCTACCCGTCATACACTGTAACGATGACCAACTCAGGGCCAGTTTTGTTTGCTATATAACTCACCCCCACCGCCATCATTTTGAAGCAAATCCCAGACACCATATGGATTTCATCTGTTAATAGTAAATGTGCTTTTGTTTCCAGAATTGCATCTACGCCTGCAACGTTGGTCGTTTGAAAACTCCCGAAGGCTTTGTGAAAAACTACCAAGTCACAGTTGATGAGAAACCTGGGGCGTAGGGAGTTCTGATTGATCAGCTTTTCTGTTTCACTGAATCATTAGCTAGAAAACCCTTATTGTTTAGAGAAGGGGAGAAGCTTTCTAAGCGTCTACTTTCATGCCTTATATGGGTTTGTACAGCAAACAGTCTAACCTCTTGATCTAGTCTGACTGACTGTCGCTCCTGGGGGATGTGACTGAACAGGGCTGGTTGGTACCATTACAGGTTTGTGGCGGGGATGGGGCCTTCCCACCTGTCCCCTTATCTGTCCCGCAGCCCAGATTCCAACCTATCGGTGTCTCCTGAGTCCCCAGCATAACTGAACACCCTCCCCACCCCCCATAGACAAAGGATCCTCCAGTTCCATGCCCCGCCACAACACCTGCCACAAGTTCCCCCAGCTTTCTCTCTTTCCTCCAGACTTTGATCAAGACACGTGTGCTGAAGGATGAATTTGTACTCAGCTCAGGGGACACACAGTGAGTTTATTGGAGACACGACAAAAGTCTGTCTTGGTACGAAGGGGTGGGGAGAAGCACGGGGTGCCGTAGAGGAGCTGCAGGGAGACTGCTGGGGGGTCGGGGAGGGGGTCAGGGAGGGGGTCAGTGAGAGGCCCCTGGAAGGTGGCCCCCGAGCCAGGACCCAGCAGGACAAGAGTCAGCCATGCAGAGGGGGCAAGACCCGCAGGGGAAGAGCACGTCTCATGGGAAGAAACGTTGACCAGACGCCACACCTGCCTTCGCATGGAACCTTTCCTCCCTCTCCACTGGGGCTTTTGCTCGTCTGTGGCCTCTTCCGTCCCGCGCACTTTTCTCTTTTTCCGGTTGACTCCTTCCTCTCCCCGCAGAAGCGTCTCAAGTCTCTCTCCTCATAACCAGGCTTCCTTTAGCTTTCACCCTCCCTGGCCTAGAACGCGTTCATTCCCACATACTCCACATCTCCCTACATGGCGTTGCCATCTGCCCAGTCACTCAGGAGATTCACATGGCACCCTCGTTCTTCCTTTTCCCTTGCTTCCCACCTCTGATCTACCAGGAGGTCCTGTCAGTGGTCCCGCAAACCAGCTCAAACCAAGCCGTTTCTCCCCACCCCCACTGCCACCACCCGTCCGGACAGCGTGCATTCCCAGGTTCCTCCTCTCGCTGCCCTCTATCATCAATTCCCCCCAGAGCTAGAGCGATCCTTTTAAAGACACCTACCACACACCGTCCTCCTCCTGCTTAATGGTCCAGAGGCTTCCTGCCGCATTTAGAGAAAAATCCAAACTCCTCACCCTTTAGCTCCCGACTGCCTTGCGAGTGACAACATTTCTGGGCCCGAAAATCTGTAAGATGTGGACAATAATTACGCCTGGGGACTTCCCTGACGGTCCAGTGGTTAAGGCTCTGTGCTTCCGCTGCAGGGGGCGTGGGTTCGAACCCTGGCTGGGGAGCTAGGATCCCACTTGCCTCGAGGCGTGGCCAAAAAGAAAAAAAATCCCCACGGTAATTCCGCCTGCCCCACTGGGTCACTGTAGGGGTTCAGGGCGCTTGTTTTATAATCAGCATCTCCAGTGTCAGCTCCTCTTACTCTTCTTTCCTTCCCACCTTCTCCCCCGTCCCCTCTTCCAAAGTTCCCCGTTTTTATTAAGGCATTGCTAAGACCATCCTCCCTTTCTTTTTTATTGAAGTGTAGTTGATTTACAATGTCATGCCAATCTCTGCGGTACAGCCGAGTGACTCAGTTATACACATGTAGACATTCTTTTTCAAATTCTTTTCATTATGGTTTATTACAGGATATTGAATAGAGTTCCCTGTGCTATGCATTAGGACCTTGTTGTTTCTCCATTCTAAATGTAATAGTTTGCATCTACCAACCCCAAGCTCCCAGTCCATCCCTCTCCCTCCCCCCTTCCCCCTTGGCAACCACAAGTCTATCCTCTATGAGTCTGTTTCTGTGTTGTAGATGGGTCCTTTGTGCCATATTTTAGATTCCACATATAAGTGATGTCATATAAGACCATCCTCCTTTGTAGGACACTGGACTCATTCTAGTTCTCCTTCCCCACAGCATCCTGCCCGCCCCCTTTTCATTTGTCAGATCCTGTGCTGTGAATTCTTTCTCTAGAACGTCGCTGACTGTGGTCCCGGGCCTCGCCGCGGGCCCAGCTGGTACGGGTCAGAGTTGAGCTACTCCCCAGTGAAACTTCCCAGCTCTGGCCTGAAAAGTTCAGGAAATAGCATGGAGCTTCCCACCACACCCATCCTTTTGTCAAAAAATCTGCCCCCTCCCAGCCCTTGAGAACTTACTGCTCTTTTAGAACAAAGCCCTGCCCTTAGCCTGGCCTTCAGCTCAGCACTGACACTGTCTCCCCTTACAGGTTCCAGGCGAAACGAACTCCCTGTGGTTGTGCAGTCACACCCCGCACTTCTTCCCTCTGTTCCTTTGCGAGCACTCCCCCCGCCCCCCGGAAGGCCCGATGCTTCCTCCTCTCCGTAGCCTGCCCTGGCCTGGCCCGCCCCACTTTGGACTCTGAACTACCACCAGTGCTCCATTTCTGTCACTTACATCACATGCTACCTTTTTTTGCTTGGTGCTGTAAATGTCAGTACTGCTTTCATAACATCACCTCTTCCTAAGGTAGGAACCACATTTCGTTTTATCAGTCATCTACCCGAGCACAAAGCTTTGGTGTCCTGAGCTTATGATCTAAGTCATATCTACTGCTACCTGCCAGGGATGATGCAACAGCCCTATGAAATAGGTACTGTGATTATCCCCACTGTAGAGATAAGGAAGTTGAGGCTGAGAGAGTCACAGAACTTGCCCAAGGGCATCATCACGGAGTGCGAAGCTGAGCTGCAGGCCCAGGTGAGTCTGACTATAGCGCCTCCTGCAAATGGTAACAGCCGACACGTGCCAGCCCCCAGGCTAGACATCTTTACACAACCTGTTGTTATCCTCAAAAGACCCCATATGGTGGGGATAATTATCCTCTTTTTACACTGGAGAAAACGAAGGCTTACCCTCTATGATAAGAGCACTCAACAGACTGGCAGTAGAAGGGCAGTTCCTCAACCTGATAAAGGCGTCTACGAAAACCCCACAGTGAACATATTTAATGGTGAAAGACTGAATACTTTCCATCTAAGAGAGGAAGCAGACAAGGATGCCTGCTCTCACTAGGACTGGACAACACTGTCCCAGAGGGTCTAGTCAGGGCAGATTGACAAGACATAGAAACTCAAGGCATTCTGACTGGAAAAAAGGAGTAAAACTCTCTCTCTGTGCAGATGACACGATGCTTTAACATAGAAAACCCTAAAGGATACACACACACGCACACACACATACACATAAGAGCTAGTAAATGAGTTCAGCAAGGTCCTAGGACACAAGGTCAATATACAAAAATCAGCTGCATTTCTGGACACTAGCAATGAACAACCCAAAAATGAAGAAACAAGTCCATGTACAATAGCATCAGAGAGAAGAAAATACTTAGGAATAAATTTAATCGGGGAAGTCTAAGACTTTTACACTGAAAATTGTAAAGCATTGTTGACTATTATTCATCCATGAAAAGGAATGAAGTACTGACACAGGCTACTACATGGATAAACCTCAAAAACATGGTGCTCCGTGAAAGGAGCCAGACACAAAAGGCCGCACACTGTATGAGCCCATATAAGTGAAATATCCAGAACGGGCCAATCCATAGAGACAGAAAGCAGATTGGATGTGGTCGGGGGAGGGAGAGCAGGAGCGTACTTAATGGGTACGGGGTCTCCGTTTGGGAGGGTGACAGTGTTCTTGGGACTTAATATACATGGTGGTCACGTGACATTGTGAGTGTACGAAATGCCACTGAATTGTACACTTTAAGATGGTTAATCTCATGTAAATTTCACCTCAATTTTTTTTTTAATGTTGACAAAAATTTAAAGAAGACCTAAATAAATGGAAAGACATCCGGTGTTCATGGATTGGAAGACAGTATTGCCAAGATGGTAATACTCCCCAAAGTGACCTACAAGGTGCAGTGCAATCCCTATCAGAGTTACAACTATATATTTTTTTTTGCAGAAATGAAGAAGTTGATCCTAAAATTCATATGGAAATGCAAGGGACCCAGAATAGCCAAAACGGTCTTGAAAAAGAAGTACAAAGTGGGAGGGCTCACACTTCCCAATTCAGAAACTTACTACCAAGCTGCAGCGATCAAGACAGTGTGATACTGGCATTAAAACAGACATGTAGATCAATGGAATTCTAGTCTATCGAGATCTAGAAACACACCTATAAACCTATTATCAAATGATTTTTGAGAGGGATGCCAAGACTCTTGTGGGGAGAGAATAATCTTTTCAGTAAATGATGTTGGGTCTTAGAAGAAAACCGGTCTAAATCTTCATGACCTTGGACTGGGCAACAGTTTCTTAGACATGACATCAAAAGCACAAGCAACCAAAGGAAAAATAGAGTACACTTCATCAAAAATAAAAATGTTTGTGTGTCAAAGGACACTATCAAGAAAGTGAAAAGACAACCCACAGAATGGGAAAAAACCTTTGCAAATCATATATAAGACAAGGGGCTGGTACTCAGAACATATAAAAAAAACTTACAACTCAAACAGACAAGACAATTTAAAAATAGACAAAGGATTTGAATGGATCTTTATCCAAAGAAAATATACAAGTGGCCAATAATCACAAGAAAAGATGCTCAACATCATTAGTCATTATGGAGATGCATATTAAAAACCACTGTGAGGGCTTCCCTGGTGGCACAGTGGTTAAAAACCTGCCTGCCTATGCAGGGGGCATGGGTTCAAGCCCTGGTCCGGGAAGATCCCACATGCCACGGAGCAACTGAGCCCGTGCGCCACAACTACTGAGCCTGTGCTCTAGAGCCCTCAAGCCACAACTACTGAAGCCCGTGCACCTAGGACCCGTGCTCTGCAACAAGAGGAGCCACCACAATGAGAAGCCCGCGCACTGCAACGCAGAGTAGCCCCTGCTCGCCACAACCAGAGAAAGCCTGAGCGCAGCAACGAAGACCCAACACAGCCATAAATAAATAAATTTATTTTTTAAAAAACTTTAAAAATGAGGAAAGACAGCCCTTTATAGAGACACATGAGTGATAAAACAATGATTCTCAAGTTGGGGAGATCAGAGAGAAGTGTCAGAATCAATCAAAGTCTTTTTCAAATGATAGGAGTCCTTGACCTATCTCCATTTGGAGATGACGTGGAGAACCACGACTAGCAAGCACGTGCCTGTAGCATCCCTCAGAAGTGGAGGGGCAGAGGCGGAAAGTTGAGATACAAGATGTGGAAATAATCGTGAGGATCACTTCATATGAATGTGTTAATATATATATTTTGTGGGTTTTTAAAGAAATTTTCATTGAAATACAGTTGATTTATGATGTGTTAGTTTCAGGTGTACAGCAAAGTGATTCAGTTATACACATATACATATATATGTATCTATTCTTTTTTTAGATTCTCTTCCATTATAGGTTATTACAAGATATTGAGTATAGTCCCCTGTGCTATACAATAGGTTCTTGTTGGTTAACTATTTTATATATAGCAGTGTGTATATTTTAATCCCAAACTCCTAATTTATCCTTCCCTCCCCTTCCCCTTTGGTAACTATAAGTTTGTTTTCTATGTCTGTGGGTCTGTTTCTATATATATTTTGGGGAAAAAAAGAGGTGGTTTTGGGAGAAAAAAATCTTCTCCTAAATAGAGTTGAGAGGTGAAAATGGAGTGAACTTGAATACAGAGGGCACAAGTCACTGTGGGATGCTAGTTGGATCTGTCCTTCTAAAGCAGAGCCTCCGGGCCTTCTGTGGTGGTGCAGTGGTTAAGACTCCAAGCTTCCAATGCAGGGGGCCCAGTTTCAATCCCTGGTCAGGGAACTAGATCCCACACGCATGCTGCGACTAAAAGTTCGAATGCCCCAACTAAGGAGCCCACGTGCTGCAACTAAGGAGCCCGCCTGCCGCAACTAAGGAGCCCACCTGCCGCAACTAAGACCCAGAGCAACCAAATAAATAAATATTAAAAAAAAGAGAGAGAGAGAAATAGCAGAGCCTCCCATGAACCGCTGACAAAGGGCCTCAGAAGCTTTTTCGGCGATAGAGCAAAATGTTTCAGCTCTCTGGTTTCTGTAGTGGGAGAAACCTCGGTTCTGATCTCAGCTTAGCTGCTTCTTAAGCTTAGGGAGTAGCACCACCAGCTAAAGAACTACTTAAATCTCTGAATCATGATTTTCTCATGTATAAAATGTTGATGACAGTACTGAAATTGTTCCAAGGATTGAGTGTGATAATGTGTGTAAAACACTAGGCAGTCAATAAATGATAGTTTTTATCATTGCCTATTACAAAAAAATTAAAAATTTTTTTAAATTAAAAAATAAAAAAAAGAACACTGTGAGAGCTTCCCTGGTGGCGCAGTGGTTGAGAGTCTGCCTGCCGGTGCAGGGGACACGGGTTCGTGACCCGGTCCAGGAGGATCCCACGTGCTGCGGAGCGGCTGGGCCCGTGAGCCATGGCCGCTGAGCCTGCGCGTCCGGAGCCTGTGCTCCGCAACGGGAGAGGCCACAACAGTGAGAGGCCCGCGTACGGCAAAAAAAAAAAAAGGACACTGGGAGATGCCTCTTCACACCTTCCAAGCTGGTGATGATAAAAACAAAACAAAACAAAGCAAATGGAGAATAAGAAGTGTTGTGAAGGATGTGGCGGGCGATATTGGAATCCTTGCACAAGGCTGGTTGGAATGTTAAAATGGTGTGGGCTCTGTGGGGGAGTTTGGTGGTTCCTCCAGAAGTTAACTCCAGAGTTACTATGTGGCTCAGCAATTCCATTCCTAAGCACATGTTCCAAAGAAATAGCTGTGTGCAAATATTCATAGCAGCACTATTCATAATAGTCAAATGCAGAAACAACCCACGTGCCCTTGAAGTGATGAATGGATAAACCAAAGGTGGCATATCCATGAAGTGGAATATTATTCAGCCATAAAAATGGATAAAGTACCGACACAGGCTACCACATGGATGAATCTTGAAAACATTATGCTCAGTAAAAGAAGCCAGACTAAAAAGGTCACATATTGTATTATTCCATTTCTGTGAAGTGTCCAGAATAAGCAAATCCATGGACAGAAAGTAGGTTAGCGGCCACCAGGGGCTGAAGGGAGAATGGGAAGTGACTGCTACAGGGTACAAGGTTTCTTCTGGGGGTGATGAAAATGTTCTGGAAATGGATTGTGGTGACGGTTGCACAACCCTGTGAATATACTTACATACAGACACACACAGCTAAACTGCATACTTTAGAGAGAGGAAGTAGTTTATGTAAAGTTACGTCTGGTCCTAAATAGAGGACCAGACACTGGAAGCCAAGAATATCTGCTTTTACACCAATGCTGCTGGGGGAAGAATGTTTCCAGGGCCCTTGAATAAGTAAATTAATAGAGTTGGGATGTCACAGAGCCTCAGAAGTATCGTTTTGAATATTCCTTCTCATTATAAAATACTATAGTTTTGGAGAGTCCGTAGAAGGGCTGAGAGAAGTAATATTGGCTACACTGAAAAATCGGTTATACTATGCAAGGACTAATCCGCCCTGATGATGCTGTGCTTCGGTTGTGCCCTTCAGCTGGGAGTCTGAAGAGCAGATGAAGAGCTGTGAACAGGGAACTCTAATTTCAGAGATCAGTGAGAAGAAATGACAAACTTTACAAGCCCACTACTGTGGTGAACAGCCTTGGGACAGCCTTTACCCATATGCGTAAAACCCTTCAAAGCTCTCCATTTCTCAGCCTCTCTTCTCTGACAGCTATTTATTTCAAAATTTAAAGTGTGTTTATTTTACTGATTTCTAAAATAATACATATTAATTTTAGAAAATTTGGAAAGTCCATAAAAATATAAAGAAAATTATCCTCATCCCCAAAGATAACTTTTTTCCAGTCTTGCTTTCTGTCCCTATACTATATAGGTATATACACACATTTTTAAACTCAATGAGAGTTTAGGTACAGTTTTGTATCCTGCTTCTATAAACATCACATTTGGAGCATTTTACCGTACCATTAAGTATTCTTTGAGGAAATGGTTTTGAATAGCCACATAATACCATCTTATAGAGACACAATAGGGTTTTTTTTGTTTTTTGTTTTTTTGCCATTTCCTTATTTTTAGTCACTTGGGTCACATGGCAGCCGTGAAAATGTGCCTCTCAGATCTCCTACTTTGAGAAGCTAGTGGACTGGGGGGTCCCAGCTGCTGTGCTCTGAAGCCCAGCGGCCCATCACGCAGGGCCCTTGTCCCCCACAGGCCCCTCCCAGCCAGTGACAGGGCGGCAGGGACACTGAGGCTGCCTCACTCCTGGGAGGCACGAGGTCCCTCTGACAAGTGACTTGGAGGATTTCCTGACGGCCTTGCTGATCTCTCTCAGCAAAGCACCTCAGGGTGAGATGCCGCTTCCTGCCCTCCTGCCTTCTCTCTTCTCTTCAGCGCAGGCCAGGCCTGCCTCTTCCTCCCCCACTTCCCCTTACGGGCTTGTCCACGGATCAACCTTTCTTCGCGGCGAATCCCGTCTCCGGATCTGCGCCTCAGATGGCCTCGACTAACACAGGTTGCTTCCACTCTTGTTTCCTTGTTTGTTTTCTCATTAATGCTGTTATGAACACATCAGTGTGTATATCCTGTCCCAGTTACAATTATCTCCTTAGGAAATTCCGTGAGCAGAGAATACCCGGGGAGGGTTCCCCAGTGAGGGATAGCATCCTTTTATAAGACGGGCACCTGTTTCCAGAAGTGGGTGAGTAGGCCTTTCACAGCCTCATCATCAAGCCCGAGCTCTTGTAAAACCTCTGCTGATTGGATGGGCGGGAAAGAGAGCCTTCTGTTTATTTGCCTTTCTCGGTTACTCAGTGAGGTTCAGCCGAGTTTCACATTTACGGGCTGTTTGATTTCTTGTTTTCACATTGAAGCATTTCTTTCTCCTCTCCCCTCTCCTCGTCCTCTCTTCTGTCTCTCGTTATCCGTTGCCTTGTCTATTTCCTTTTGATTTTTCCTCTCATGTTTTAAATCTCCAGAATAAGAATATGACCTTGCTTAAAAGTGTTTTTCTTACAGCTTTATGTTCCTGACTCTTCCTTTATAAATTGAGCACGTTTTAGCTCTAAAGTTTGAGCTCAGTCTCAAAAAGTTCCCCCTGAGAAAAGTAAGTCCTATTATCATATTAGTGTTTTCTTCTCTGTGACCCTTGATTACTTGTTTTCCTCTTCTCTGTGAGTCAGCGGCACTTGATTTTTTTTTTTTTAATTTTTAAATTTTTGGCTGCATTGAGTCTTCATTGCTGCACGCAGGCTTTCTCTAGTTGCGGCGAGCGGGGGCTACTCTTCGTTGCGGTGTGTGGGCTTCTCATTGCAGTGGCTTCTCTTGTTGTGGAGCACGGGCTCTAGGCGCAAGGTCTTCAGTAGTTGCAGCACGCAGGCTCAGTAGTTGTGACACTTGGGCCCTACAGTGCGCAGGCTCAGTGGTTGTGGCTCGCAGGCTCTAGAGCACAGGCTCAGTAGTTGTGGCCCACGGGCTTAGTTGCTCCGTGGCGTGTGGGATCTTCCCAGACGAGGGATTGAACCGTTGTCCGCTTCATTGGCAGGCGGATTCTTAACCACTGCGCCACCAGGGAAGTCCCCTGGATTTTTTTTAAAAAATGTTTTATTTTGAAATATATTTAGAAATACAGCAAAGTTATAGATAGTACAGAGTTCCCATACACCCTTCTCCAGTTTCTCCAAAATGTAAAGTCTTACATAACCCAGCCACATCTATCAAAACTAAGAAATTAACACTAGTACAGGCTTAATTTGGGTTTTTCCACCAGTTTTTTCACTAATATCTTTTTCAAATCCCCTCCAAGATTGCGTCCAATGATCATGTCCCCTTGGTCTCCACTCTGTGATAATTTCTCAGTCTTCCTCGATTTTCCTGACCCTGACCCTTTTGAAGAGGACTGGTCAGGGTTTCTGCAGATTATCCCACAATTTGGGTGTGTCTGATATTTTCTCAGGAGGACGCTGGGCTTGTGGATTTGGGGGAAGAGTCCCACAGAGGTGAGGGGTTGCCCTTCCCATCATGATTTATCGGGAGCACCCGACACCCTGACTGGAGGTGTTTATGTCACTACAGGTGGTGTTGACCTTGCCCCCTTGCTCAGGGAGGTGTCAGCCGTGTCTCCGCTGCTGAGTTGCTGTCTTTTGCTTCCCTACTCTGTGCTTTAGAAGCAAGCCACCGTCCAGCCTACTGTCAAGGGGAGTGGTGTCCAGCTGCACCTCCTGGAGGGGGCATATCAAAGAATTCGTGGACACAAGGTAAAACCACCACAATAATTAGTAAATATTGGGAGGCTATGCAAATTTCCTGTTTCTCCTCCATTTCCCCCATTAATTTCGGCTTTCATCTGTGGGTCTTGTCTGCAGCAATCACTGCTGTGGTGCTTCATGGTGATTTTCCTCATTTCTATGTTTATTAACTAGAATTCTGTAAGGAGCATTTTTTCCTTTTCCTCTATTTATTTATTTATATCACTACAGAGTAGTAGATGTTAGTTTTATTCTTTGGGGGGACATATGCTCATCTTTCTGCCTTATTTCCCTCTTTTGGATAATTTTTCTAATAATAGTAAAGGTGTTCCAATATAGGACAGTCAAAAAGAACGATAGATGTCCAGCCAACCACAGTGGGTGTTTGTGGAAGGATTGACCAAAACATTGTCATTGGGGGCTGGGACATTCGGAGGCTTTACAAGCCTGGTGTGGGTCTGGAGTAGAAATACCCACAAGAGGGGCTTCCCTGGTGGTCCGGTAGTTAGGACTCGGTGCTTTCACTGCCGTGGCCCGAGTCCAGTCCTTGGTCAGTGTACTAAGATCCTGCATGCTGTGTGGCATGGCCGAAAAAGAAAAAGAAAACAGAAATGCCCACAAAAGTAAGAATGAGAAGAAAACAAGGCTGGACTGCATATCTCGGAGTCCTAACCTCGTGCCCCTCACACAAGAACTTGGGCAAATCATACTGTCTCTCTGGGCTTCAGTTTCCTCCCAGTTAAGGTGAAGATGAAGGTGCTGGTCAACTCAGGATCAGTGGTTCTCAGGCTGGAGCATGCATGTGAATCACCTGGCGGTTTCGTTCAAGCGCAGGTTGCCGGCTGCACCCCCAAAGTGTCGGATGCAGTAGGTCTGGGGTGGGGCCCAAGGATTTGCATTTCTAACGTGTTGCCAGGTGATGCTGTTGACCCAGAGAGGACACTTGGAGAACCGTTGGTCCAGATGATCTCTCGGAACCGTTAACAGCCGTGGACTCATCTCTTCAAATGATTCAATCCTTGGCCCTGGCTATGAAGTTACTGGTGAAATGATGGAACAGACCTTTGCAGGAGCAGAGGCACCGGAAATCCAGTGGGGTACCAGGCAGTACCAGACACATGAATGATTGCTCTGTGCCAGGCATGGTATTAAGTGCCTCAAAGACCTAGTTGCTGCCCAGGGAGGGACAGAGTTTGGCAGAGTGGTGAAGAGCAGGCTTGAATCTGGGTGCCGCCACTTAACAGCCATGTGGCCTTGGACAAGTGACAGAAATGACTTCTTGCCTCGGTTTCCCCACCTATAAAAAGAGGACAAGAGTGGAACTTACAAGCCCTGGCAAGAAAATGCCCAGTGAAAGGTTATTGCTGCTAGAATTAATATTCTTTGCACTAAGCCTGTCCAATGAGGAGAAATAGCAGTGACAGAGAGTGGCTGTTTCTACAACACGTCCCAAGCCCCCTCAGCCGAACACTACCTGCCTGGATTCCCAGTCACCAGTTTTCACCCACACACAAAATGCAAAACAGAGTATGAGAAAAATTCAATATCATTTATTAAATAGTTTCCAAGGGCTCCTCCAAGGAGCATTAACAATCTCAATATGATAAATATCAATAAATTAACATAGCTGCCACCTCCTGCCATCCCAAGAGTATAATAAGATTTAAGTCTTCAGACAAAAAACATTCTATAAATAACAATGACATAACTTGAAATCTTTCTCAAGGTAGCTCATACATTTATATCTCAGTCCTCCCAGGACTTGCAATTTTGAGGCTTCATTGAGATTATAATTAGAATAATTTACTTAATAACTCACAGCAGAATTCTCACACTTAGCTGTCACTTTTTTTTTTTTTTTTTAAGGCTTCACGCATTTCTGCCATTCCAAAAGGACCAGGTTCAACCAGATGGCTTTAAATGACCTACTGGGCTCCAGTGTTCAATGATTTAAACAGATAGGCACTCTGAAAACTTTTTTAAAATAGGCACGATGAAGCTTTTACATTTAAAGCTATCTGTAGGCACAGAAACTTTTGTTTCTGGTTCATGTCGAAATTCGAGTTTACTGAGATGGTCTATGACGGCAACAACTTGAGCTTTGTTATCGAAAAATGGTTTGATCGCTCTGCAATAAGGCAAGGTGGCTGAGCTGTCGATGTTGTATGGCAGTTGGGGGTTCAGAGCGAAACACGGCGTCTGGTACTGGCTGGATTCCGGCACTCCTCTCTCTTCCTGCTGCTGTGTAAGGAGGAGGGAAAGTGGGTGAGCATTAGTTTTGCAAAACAGCCAGAAATCCCGACAACTAAGGCCTGAATGCCTCCTCTGTGAAGGGCCTGGGCAGTGCTTTCCCCTCACCAGCTCATCTAGTCGGGGCTACAACCCTGCGGGGCTGTGACCGTCACTCTCCCCATCCCCAGAAGAAACTGAAGCCCGGTTGGTTTGTGAAGCTGCCGCAAGATCAGGTGGCACAGCAGGACTCCAACCCACATGAGGCAGCAATTCCGAAGCCTGTGCTCATAACCGCTGCCCCACCCACCGCCTCTGCCCCATCTGGCCAAGGACTGCACAGCCTGTGTGCAGTCTCAGAGAGGTGGGGAAGAGGAAAGCACCTGGGTTTCCATGCTGCTCGTTGCTCTTTGTGACTCTGTGTTAAAGTCATTATATCCCCCGCTCACAGAGGTAGAATTCATGCTTCTCTGGAAAGGCCTCCAAGATGCCAGGGAGAGTTTATCCAAACGCCCTATGGACTCCAGAACACGCCCTCTCCCATCCCTCTTCCTAAGGACTAGAAGCACCTCATCAGCCTGAGCTGCCCGGTCACCTGAGCTAACAACCTCCACCTTTGTGTCTGTAGAAGCCAAGGCTAAGCTTTAAATGCCAGAATGGAAGGGAAGAGCGAGGCCAGTTTCACGAAACGTTTCCACATGTTGTTATCTGTTTGTCTAGTCAAAGCGGCCTGAGAGCTTCGGTCTTGACCACGACCCTGAGAAACTGAAAGAGCATTTATATGTATTCAGCCTCATACTTTCCCAACCGTGGGTCAGGCTCAGCAGAGCCTCTGCTAGAAGCCGACTGTGTCCTAATTAAATAAAGTAGCACACACATAGCCTAATTTGTGAACGGCCCTGATCTGCTGTAAGAGACACTCTTTGTGACCCACACAAGCATTTTAACATCCTGCATTCGTGGGCTGTCGTTTTCAGCTTAGGCTGGCGTTGGCCACTCCTTGGGGGGCTGCTGAATAGGTGGGGGAGATGGCCCATCTCTAGGGATGTGCTACGGGAGGGAAAATCATCTACTAATCCTGCAGACTGAATATGTTAGGGATGAACAGCCTACTAAAGCCGCAGTGCGTGAGAAATTGTTGTGTGTGGGGCTGTCCGGGCTAATCTCTGCCTCTGACCTCACACCCTCATACAAATGCCATCCTAGCCTGTCTAGTTGTTCCCAATCCTTCCTGGTGTATCCACAGCCCTAGCTTCTGGTCTGAAAAGAGTAGGCTTCTTCTGGGGGCAATGGAAGGCATTTTAAAGAAATGGCTTGGAAAAGAAATCTCGAGGGCACTTACATAGTCATTCAAGAGTTTCTCAAACGAGGACCGTAATTCCTTGATTATAGCTTGTTGTTTATCTGGTCCTAGCACATAGGGTGCCGTATGGGAGGACAGCAAGGCTCCCAAATGGCACAGCAGGAACAGGGCAAACCTGGCAGATCCTGGAGAAAGGGGGTGATGCCGGGAGGAGCAGAGGCCACACACCCCAGCCCCCCCGCCCCCACTGGCTTCAACCGTTCAAGCCGTTGTCGAGCAGTGGCTAAGCCCCTCCAGTCTTCCTCTCTGTCTGGTGAGACCGCGGCCGCGGCACCCCGTGGTACCTGCGTGGGAGACCATGGCGGGAGAGAGCGAGGCTGCTTCAGCAACAGCTCCTGGAGCCAGATGTGCTCGCCGTGGTCTTCAGGAGCTATATAAAGGGCCAATGGCGAGGAAGATCACTGTCCCACCCATGGCAAAATCATTACTCAGCTTTTTCCCAGAACACACTTTCAAAAGTCTGCCACCCAAGGCTGGGTGAAAGCAGGGCTGGAAGGAAATGCTGGGGTTACCCTCAAGGTGGGCAGACGCCTGATTCAGTACAGATACACACAGGCACACACAAGAAGGCGTACGTGTCTTTGCCATTTCTTCTTGGAAAGAGCTTGTTGATTTGACTAGAAGTCCCGGGGTGGACAGGCACAACCCCCAAGGAACATATGACTAACTGGAGTTGAGGGTCAGTGCTCCACAGGGAATTTCTGGGGAGGGTCATGGTAAGCACGTGTAGGCGTAAAGCTGGCATGAAGCTTGTAACATGTATTATCTCTGGAAATTTCTGAAGCGTGCCCATGCCAGAACATGGGGAAGGCCCTGATAACCACCATGAACGTGGTGAGTCAAAGCCTTCATCTCCACTCTGCTTGGCCTTGAGCATCATTGGATTCTCCATGGTGTCTTTGCAACCGGAGGCCTAGAACCAGAATCCATGCTCCAGAGTTATTTGTTGAAATCACTTATTCGTAGTTTGAGCGCCAACTTTGACCAGATACTCTTCTCGGGTCTCAGAAATGACGGCAAAAAAGTTAGACAAGGACTTCCCTGGTGGCACAGTGGTTAAGAATCCGCCTGCCGGGCTTCCCTGGTGGCACAGTGGTTAAGAATCCGCCTGCCGGGCTTCCCTGGTGGCGCAGTGGTTGAGAGTCCGCCTGCCGATGCAGGGGACACGGGTTCATGCCCCGGTCTGGGAAGATCCCACATGCCGCGGAGCGGCTGGGCCCGTGAGCCATGGCCGCTGGGCCTGTGCGTCCGGAGCCTGTGCCCCACAGCGGGAGAGGCCACAACAGTGAGAGGCCCGCGTACCACTAAAAAAAAAAAAAAAAAAAAAAAAAAAAAAAAAAAAAAAAGAAAGAAAAAGAAAAAGAAAAAGAAAAAAAAAAAAAGTTAGACAAGGTCTTTGCCTTCAGGGAGCTGGTGTTCTAGTGGGCAAGGAGCAGACAACAAACACCATTAATAGACAAGAATGTAACAGGTAATGAAAAGAGCCATACAAATAAAACAAGGGATGAGATAGAGAGTGATGGGTGACATACTCTAAGTCAGGGGATCAGGAAAAGTCTCTCAGATGAGATGCCGTTGAAGCTGAGACCTGAAAGATGAGAAGGGGCCTGCTTCTTCTGGGGATCTGGGGAAAGAGTGTTCCAAGCAGGGGAGACCCTAGTGCAAAAATGAGCTTGACGTGGCTGAGAGTGGGAAGCAGGTCATGGTAGCTGGAGTGAAGTGAGAGAAGGAGAGGGTGGTGGAGAGCTGGGCAGAGGCCAGGTCACGGAGGGCTTTAAAGAACTTGGGTTTAATTCCAAGTGTGATAAGGCACCACTGCATGGCTGTAGCTGGGAAAATATAGGCTCTGGTGTACTTTAAAGGGTGAGAATGGTGTCGGCTCCTGAGCAGAGAATGGATTGTGTGATCCAAGATGGAAGCCGAGGAACCAGTTAGAAGGTTATGAAGCAGTCTAGGAGAGAGATGATGGTGGCTTGGATTAGGGTGGAGTGGATGAAGATGGAGTCTACAGAACTGGCTGGTGGACTGGTGTGGAGATGAACTGAAGAGAGGAATCAAGGATGACTCCTGGGATTTTGATAAAGCAGGTGAGTGGTTAATGTGCCATGGGGGAAAAGTCTGGAGATGAGAAATCAAGAGTCCTATTTGGAATGAGTTGAGTTCGAGATGCCCACTGGGCACCTATTTAATGTCAAGCCAGCCATTGGATAAAAGTCAAGAGCTCAGAGATGAGGTCGGACCTGGGTGGTTCATAGAACCCAGTGCACAACGGAAGAGACAGCCAGCAACCCCCTTCCACCCTTAACCCAAGTCCCCCTGTAATCGTTGCCGTCTTTCCTCTTCTTATCCAAGCTTCTTGACAGAGTGATCTAGACTCATTTTTACCTCACTTCCCAAACTGCCACAATATGGTTTTCATCCCAATAATTCAAAACCCTCTAGAAAAGTCCACAGTAGGTAACATTTTGACCCCATGACTTTCACCCTTTGGTGTTTACTCCCACAATTAGGTTACATTACACGGCAGAGGGGACTTTGCAGATGTAACTCAGGTTACTAATCAGTTGACCTTAAGATAGGTTGACTACCAGGTGGGTCCAAGGTTGTCACATGAGCCTTAAAAACGAAGAGGAAGGAAGAAGAAGAAGTGAGAGAGACTCAAAGCATGAGAAAGACTCAACTGCCATTGCTGGCTTGAAGATGGAGGGGGCCAGGTGGAAAGCAGGGGAAGAAAATGAATTTGGCCAACAACCCGTGAGCTTGGAAGAGGTCCCTGCGTCCCAGGTGAGAACTGCAGCCCCAGCTGACACCTTGACTTTAGCCTGGTAAGACGCCAAGGAGAGAATAGAATCTAGTTACACCCTGCTGGACTCCTGACCTACAGAAACTGTAAGACAGTAACTTTGTGGTCTTAAACTGCTAAATTTATGGTATTTGTGAGAACTGGTATAGTCTCTAGTGACCTCATATTGTCAATGTTACTGGGTTCTTTTCAGCCTTTGTTTGACTTAATCCCTTCATGGTATGCAATAATGCCAACTACTTCCTCCTTGAAAACTTTTTTTCCCCTCTCCTTTCATGACGTTATCCTGACATATATATATATATTTTTTTTTAAAAATATTTATTTATTTATTTGGCTGCACCAGGTATTTAGTTGTGGCATGTGGGATCTTTTAGTTGTGGCATGTGGGATCTAGTTCCCTGACCAGGGATCGAACCTGGGCCCCCTGCATTGGGAGCAGGGAGTCTTAACCTCTGTACCACCAGGGAGGTCCCCTCCTGATATATTTTGGATATCAGCCTCAGACAGTGCCTTCTGAGGCTGAATCATCTTCCTGCTTGGCCCTTTAATGGACATGCGTCCAGGGGCCCCACGCTTGGTCTGTTCCTCACACTTTAATGTCTCTCTCCTTCAGATCTAAATGTCCAACTGCCCAATGGATATCAGCTAGACCTCACACTCGACATAGCCAAAGACCAGGATCTGAACCAGGGTAATAGTGAGAGTGGAGATGAAGATGTGTGGACAGATTGCTGAAATCTGTAAGAGGTAGAATCCAGTATTTAGGAGGTGATTGGTTGGATCTAGGGATAATGGAAAGGGAGGAATTGAGGACGACTTCCAGGTCTCTTGTTTGGGCAACTAAATAGATGGTGTTGCTCAAAACTGAGAGAGGATTACAGGGCTCGGGTGCTGTGAAGAATTCAGTTATTGACATGGGGAGGTGGAAGTGTTATGGAACCCTCAGGTGAAGATGTACAGCAGGCCATTGAACATTTGGATATGGAGCTTGAAGGAAGGAACCAGAGACATCCATTTGGGTGCCACCTGTATATTGTGTTGATAAAACTATAAGCCTACAAGAGAGGACCAGTGTGAGTTAAGTCAAGTGTGGAGCCCTGGGGCACACCTCCATTAACGGAACAGGTACAGGAAGAGGATTTAGTCTAAAACACCGAGGAGACATCCTCAAGAGGGAAAGAAATGTACTAGAAAAACATGTGGTCATGGAACAAGATGAGAAGTGGTTTTCAAGAAGGAGTAAACGATTGGTACCAGCAAAAGCTGCGGAGAGGTCAGATAAGATAAAGGCTGAAGAGATACACTAGGTTTGAGAATATGAGGTCACTGGGAACTTTGCTAGGGGAGTTTGAATAAATTGTTGGGGAGGCAGAAGCCATATTGTGGTGGTTTTGGAATTGAGGAAAAAGTAAAACCACCCAGTTGTGTTACCAAAACCCCAGGAGTCCTCCCTGGTTCATCTCTTTGATGTGTTTATATCACTGTAGATTCTTGGATATTGGTTTTATTCTTTAAAATGACAGGTGGCTCCCTTTTTGTCTTATTTCCCAGTTTTGGAAAATTTTTCTAATAGCAGTAAAGGTGTTCTAATATAGGACAGTCAAAAAGAATGACAGATGTCCACAAGAGTGGGTGTTTTTGGAAGGATCACAATCAACAAATTGAACTTCCTCAAAATTAAAAAATATTTTTCTCTTCTAAACACCCTGTTAAGAGGATGAAAAGACAAGCCTAGACTAGGAGGAAAATGTTTACCAAACGCAAATCTGACAAAGGAGTTGTGAGCAGAATGTATAAAGAATGCTCAAAACTCAATTTTCTGGATTAGGCAGTGGTGTCTTCTTATTATTTTTAAAAATATTTATTTATTTGGCTTCACTGGGTCTTAGTTGCGGCGTGCAATCTTCAGTGCAGCGTGCAGGATCTAGTTCCCTGACCAGGGATCGAACCCGGGCCCCCTGCATTGGGAGCGCAGAGTCTTCGCCACTGGACCACCAGGGAAGTTCCTAGGCAATTGTTTCTTAAAATGACACAAAGAAAAACATAAATTACATCTCATCGAAATTAAACACTTTTGTTTGTCAAGGGACACTACCAAGAAAGTGAAAGACAAGCCACAGAATGGGAGAAAATCATGTACAAGACAGGGGGCTAGTATCCAGAATATATAACAACTCAACAGTAAAAAGACAGCCCAATTTAAAAATGACCAAAGTATTTGAATAGACATTTCTCCAGAGAAGATACACAAGTGGCCAATAAGCACAAGAAAAGCTGTTCAATATCATTAGTCAGGCATCAGGTAACTGCAAATAAAAACCACAATGAGCTACCACTTCACACCTATTAAGATGGTTATAGTTTTTGTAAACGTAAAATAATCAGTGTTGGTGAGGATATGAAAAAATTGGAACCCCCGTATATTGCTGGTAGAAATGTAAAATGGTGTGGCTTCTGTGTAAAACACTTTGGCGTTTCCTCAAAATGTTAAACATAGGACTTCCCTGGTGGCACAGTGGTTAAGAATCCACCCGCCAACGTAGGGGACACAGGTTCCATCCCCGGTCTGGGAAGATCCCACATGCCGCGGAGCAACTGAGCCTGTGTGCCACAACTACTGAGCCTGCGCTCTAGAGCCTGCGCTCTAGAGCCCCCGAGCCACAACTATTGAGCCTGCATGACACAACTACTGTGCGCCTAGAGCCCATGCTCCGCAACAAGAGAAGCCACCGGAGAAGCCTGAGCACCACGACGAAGAGTAGCCTTTGCTTGCATCTAGAGAAAGCCCGCGCGCAGCAACGAAGATCCAACGCAGCCAAAAAAAAAAGTTAAACATAGAGTTACCATATGACCCAGCAATTTCATTCCTAGGTATCTACCTAAGAGAAACGAAAACATATGTTTATACAAAACTTGTACACAAATGTTCACAGCAGCATGATTCGTAAGAGTCAAAAAGTGGAAACAACTCAAATGTCCATCAACTGAGGAATGGATAAACAAAATGCCTTCTACCCATATATAGAAAATTATTCAGCCATAGGAAGGAATGCAGTTCTGACACATGCTACAACACAGATGAACCTTGAAACCATTATGCTGTGAAAGAAGCCAGTCATGGAAGGACAAATACTGTATAACTCCACTTACATGAAATATCTAGAAGATGCAGTTACAGAGAAAGAAAGCATATTGGTGGTTGACAGGGGCTGGGCC
>NW_020174645.1:6060616-6061395 GCF_003031525.2 Neophocaena asiaeorientalis asiaeorientalis | reverse complement strand
GGGGTGGGGTTTAACTGCTAATGGGTGGTGCTTCCTTTTGGGGTGAGGAAAACGTTGAAAATTAGATTACAGTGACAGCTGCACTATGACTATAGTGGCCCTGTGAATATACAAAAACCCACAGAATTGTACACTTTACACGGGTGAACTTTAGCTATGTAAATTAGATTTCAATCAAGAAGTTGCCTTTCCAAATTATAGGAACCAGAATCATCTTACCCCATTAATTTCACGAACCGGTGCCCAGGAGTCCCTAGAATGTCGGGCAGCGGGCTAGGTGCTGGGAGGATGGAGAGATGAATGAGATTGGACGAGTCTGAAATGGGGCCTTGGTGCTAAACGGGTTGTATAGTTGGGCAGTGATTAAAACCCCTGACTCAGGGATTAAAGAGATCCACCTTGGAATCCACTGATGAGAGTGTTCAGATTATTTGGCCTTGGGCTCATTTCTCCTCTCCAGTTCTGCCACACAGGGATGAGAGTTAACACTTTATTCCGAGGGGGCTTCGGAGTAGAAATAGAAACAGATTAACAACTGGGAAGCGCTCAGTACCTGCTGGGGGCCCCCAAGGTTATAACCTCCAGGCTGCGGTGGGGAAGTGTATTTTTAATCCAGCGCACGTGGGGCTGAGTCGGGGTTTCAGATTCCTGGCTGGGGAAAAGTTGGCCCGCAAGGGGAAGTAGTGGGTTTCACGAGGGCCGGCGCGGCCGCGCGCCCCCGCCTGCCTGAGCACGCGCCCGGCCCTGGCGCACGCGCGCGTCCTGGAGGTTGCCTAGCA
>NW_020174645.1:6059937-6060206 GCF_003031525.2 Neophocaena asiaeorientalis asiaeorientalis | reverse complement strand
CAGGGGCCAGGCCGGGGCCTAGGGGCGGAGAGCGGGGTCGGGGTGGTGCTGGCCCCGGGTGCTGAGCGGGCCGCCAGCCCCAGGAGTTGGCTGGTCTGGAGAAACCTGAGAGGATGTTTGCGTCTGGACGTTTAGGGAGCGTCCTGACCGGGGTGGTGGGGGGATGGGGATGGATTGTGGGAACAGGGACACTGCAGGGGTGGACGGGATAGGCCCCCCAGGGCCTGTGGGCGCTGAGGCAGGGTGGAGGGCAGGGACCCCCCCCCCCC
>NW_020174645.1:6043270-6059903 GCF_003031525.2 Neophocaena asiaeorientalis asiaeorientalis | reverse complement strand
GGACCCCAACCTGAGCGCATCGGGCGGATCTGGGGCAGGCGCCTGGCTGTCTTAATGACACCGGGCTCCTTTGGGGTGAAAAGCTCAACCCGAGAGCAAGGTTTGCAGTTAGGACCCTGCTGTGCTGTGGCCACAGGGGCCATCCTCATCACCTAAGTGCACAAGGAGCATGACATTGAGAACCCGGGGCGTCCCAGGTGTGCCCGGAAGTCTTGAGTCCTGAAGGGTTCCCGGGGACTTGGTGGGAAGCTGGGGCCCCACCTACTCTTGTCGGCTGGTGTCCAGTTTCATAGAAGAGAAAACTGAGATACCAATCAAGGAACTAATTTATTTGTTTCAACAACAAATAAATTGTTGTTTATGTGCCTGGCATTGTGCTGAACTTGGGGGTTTCATAGATGTCTCTCAAGAGGAAGGAGTGGGAGAGAGTACACTCCAGGACCGAAATCTTTCATCCTCCACTTGTGGCATCTACAGGTTCTGAATTTACCTTCGCAGGCTTGCCGCCTCTTCTTCAAAAACCTTTCCTTGGCTCATTCCAGTCCACAGATTGCCTTTTGCACCTCCCGGCTTCTAAACTCTCCCTGATTGTCCTGTTTAACAATCGATTCCATTTTGAGAGTCTTGAGTCCTTGAGAGGGGCTGAGTCATAACGAGAGAAATTCTCTGCCTCCACCTCTGCAGAATAAGTCGCGCTTTCTTCCTCAAACTTACCGAGCATGGCGGGAGCTGATCCCCCGAGAGGAGGACGCTGTGGGCCCCGGGGAGGAGACGGTGGATGCCCTGCTGGGCCTGGTCTGCAGCCCCCACTCACCCTGGGCCCTGCTGGAGGGCTCAAGCGCTGAGGACCGTTTTCTGAGAGAGCTGGCCATCCAGAATCCCCTGATGCTCAAAGACAGCTTCTTCTACACCTACTTCAGGTCGCTACGGGTGGTGGACAAACAGGTGAGCACTGGGGGCGAACACCAGGTACAGGGTTGGTGTTAGGGGGGGCCGTTCCCCTTACAGGCCTTGGTGGTAAGACCTAGCTCTGCCCTCCCCTGATTAATCTCACCAGCTTGTCCACAGAGCAGGGCCAACAATCCTGGCGAGCTGGCCTAGTCTGTTACCCCAGAGAAGGCAGGCCCAGCCGGGAAGGGCCCCTAACGTCCCGGAAGCCAAAGTCAACTGAGGATTCACGGACAGACCCCTGAAGCTTCTGGTCTGACCCTGCTGGTCGTAAACTAGAATGCTTCCTTAAGACCATAGGATTCACTGTGGCTCTGGGGTAGACAGCAGAGAAGATGGGATTCCTGGCTTCAGGAGCTGACAGTCCAACAAGGGACACAGGACATGAGCTGGAAGTTGTCCAACACCTACAGTCAGAGGAGGGGTGAGGGTTGAGAGGTGACAGGCCACTGCGGCGGCCGAGGCACTCAAATCCTGGCAGGAAAGGCGCGCAAGAGAAGAAAGGGTTTGGGGTGTGGGGCGGTGCGCGTGCCATTGCCGTCCTCACTCCAGGGCCGCCCCACGCACTGGAGCTCTGTGCTCCCTTTCCTCCCTTCCAGGTGAGCCTGGTGGACAACGACCTCCTGAAATTTGTGAAGCTTGAAGAGTTGGTGCTGAGTGCTAATCAAATCAAGGAGATTGACACCACCAACCTGCCCCCAACTCTCAAGGTAAAGGAGCCCAGGTTCCATTCCAGGTCTTGGAGCCAATGCTGCCCAGAGGCCCTGCCCCTCCTCTGCCCCCCACCGCCCCACAGAATGTTTGGCCGTCGTGACTGTGCTAAGGGCCAGCCTCAGGCTTTGGAGAGGTAGGCCTGATCCCTCAAAAAGTTAAACCTAGAATTTCCACATGACCCAGCAATTCCCTTCCTAGGTATACACCCCAAAGAATACAAGGCAGGAATCAGACAGATTCCTGTATGCCAGTGTTCACAGCAGCGCTATTCACAGTAGCCAACAGGTGGACACAGCCCGCTTGTTATCAGCAGGTGAATGGAGCGGCAAAATGTGGTCCGTCCACACCGCCATAAAAAGGAATGACATATGTACATGGATGACCTTGAAAACATGCTGCTGAATGAAGGAGGCCACATACTAGACGATTGCACTGCATGAAATATCTAGAAGAGGCAAATCCATAGAGACAGAGAGTAGATCAGTGGTTACCGGGGGAAGGATTGGGGAGTTAGAGCTTAATGGGTACACAGTTTCTGTTTGAGTAATGAAAAATTTTGGAAATGGATAGTAATGATGGTTGTACATTAAGTGAATGTACTTAATGCTGCTGAATTGTCCACTTAAAAAGGGTTGAAATGGCAAATTATATATATTTTACCACAATAAAAAAGTTTTAAAAAGAGGTAGGCCAGGCTTTTTTTTTTTTTAAGAATACTTTATTATTTTTTTAAATTTATTTATTCATTTATTTATTTTTGGCTGTGTTGGGTCTTCGTTTCTGTGCGAGGGCTTTCTCTAGTTGTGGCAAGCGGGGGCCACTCTTCATCGCGGTGCGCGGGCCTCTCACTGTCGCGGCCTCTCTTGCTGCAGAGCACAGGCTCCAGACGCGCAGAGCTCAGTATTTGTAGCTCACGGGCCCAGCTGCTCCGTGGCACGTGGGATCTTCCCAGACCAGGGCTTGAACCCGTGTCCCCTGCATCGGCAGGCAGACTCTCAACCACTGCGCCACCAGGGAAGCCTGGCAGGCAGATTCTTAACCACTGTGCCACCAGGGAAGCCCCCAAAAGAGGTAGGCCAGGCTTTATTACGAGTCTTCAGCTGAGCATATCAAAATGGTCTCAATTTTAAATTAAATGCTGAGACTAGTAGATTTTGCGGCAGAAGAGGCTCAGAAGTATGGCTCGGTACTGGGCTCAAGAAGAAAGCGGGCAAGGCCTTGGAGGAGAAATACAAGAACTCTGTTATCTTTGGGTTTATTCCCTATTCCAGCCAGGGGCCCTTTGGCTTTCCGAGAGACAACTGCCATGAGTCGAGAAATTGCAAAAATGTTAATTCAGGGCTTCCCTGGTGGCGCAGTGGTTATGAATCTGCCTGTCAATGCAGGGGACACAGGTTCAAGCTCTGGCCCAGGAAGATCCCACGTGCCGTGGAGCAACTAAGCCCGTGCACCACAACTACTGAGCCTGTGCGCCTAGAGCCCATGCTCCGCGACAAGAGAAGCCACCACAATGAGAAGCCCACACACCGCAATGAAGAGTAGCCTCCGCTCGCCACAACTAGAGAAAGCCCACGCGCAGCAACGAAGACCCAACACAGCCAAAAATAAAAATAAATATTTTAAAAGTGTTAACTTATTTCCTTTCCCACTCTCTCCGACATCACCTCCACTCCATATTTTAAAGTTTCCTTCACAACAGGAAAAGAAACTTTTTAAAAAATTTTTAAGATTAATTTTTATTGCAGTATAGTTGCTTTACAATGTTGTGTTAGTTTCTACTGTACAGCAAAATGAATCAGTTATACGTATACATATATCCCCTCTTTTTTGGATTTTGGTCCCATTTAGGTCACCACAGTGCATTAAGTAGAGTTCCCTGTGCTCTACAGTATGTTCTCAGTAGTTACCTATTTTATACATAGTATCAATAGTGTATATATGTCAATCCCAATCTCCCAATTCCTACCACCCCCAGTTTCCCCCTTGGTAGCCATACATTTGTTCTCTACATCTGTGTCTATTTGTGCTTTGCAAATAAGATCATCTATACCATCTTTCTAGATTCCACATATATGCATTAATATGTGATATTTGTTTTTCTCTTTCTGACTTACTTCACTGTATGACACTCTCTAGGTCCATCCACGTCTCCATAAATGACTGAGTTTCGTCCTTTTTATGGTTGAGTAATATTCCATTGTATATATGTACCACATCTTCTTTATGCATTCCTCTGTTGATGGACATTTAGGTTCCTTCCATGTCCAGGCTACTGTAAATAGTGCTTCAATGAGCATTGGGGTGCATGTGTCTTTTTGAATTATGGTTTTCTCAGGGTATATGCCCAGTAGTGGGATTGCTGGGTTGTATGGTAATTCTATTTTTAGTTTTTTAAGGTACCTCCATAGTGGCTGTATCAATTTACATTCCCACCAACAGTGCAAGAGGGTTCCCTTTTCTCCACACCCTCTCCAGCATTTATTGTCTGTAGATTTTTTTAAAAATTTACTTATTTTTGGCTGTGTTGGGTTTTTGTTGCTGCGTGCGGGTTTTTCTCTAGTTGTGGAGAGTGGGGGCTGCTCTTCATTGCGGTGCGCAGGCCTCTCACTGCGGCGGCCTCTCTTGTTGCGGAGCACGGGCTCTAGGCACACGGGCCTCAGCAGTTGTGGCTCGTGGGCTCTAGAGCGCAGGCCCAGTAGCTGTGGCGCACAGGCCCAGTTGCCCCACGGCATGTGGGATCTTCCAGGACCAGGGCTCGAACCTGTGTCCTCTGCATTGGCAGGTGGATTTATAACCACTGTGCCACCAGGGAGCCCTGTTTGTAGATTTTTTTTAATGATGGCCATTCTGACCGGTGTGAGATGATACCTCATTGTAGTTTTGATTTGCATTTCTCTAATAATTAGTGATGAGCATACTTTCTTGTGCCTCTTAGCCATCTGTATGTTCTCTTTGGAGGAATGTCTATTTAGGTCTTCCGCCCATTTTTTGATTGGGTTATTGGTTTTCTTAATATTGAGCTGCATGAGCTGTTTGTATATTTTGGATATTAATCTTTTGTCAGTTGCTTCATTTGCAAATATTTTCTCCCTTTCTGAGGGTTGTCTTTTCATCGGAAAAGAAACTTTCTGACACCTGCTGCGGGAATATTTTCTTCCAGGATTCTTAGAAGGGGGTCCAGGTGGGCACAGGGAGATGAGGCATGAGTACTTCGTAATTCCTCTCCTGAGTTGCCCAGGATGGAAGCAGGGAGTGGGTTCCGTTTTGTCTGGGCTCACGGGCTGTCTTTCCACCCGCGTCGCAGGTGCTGGAGCTCTACGGCAACAAGATGACCAGCATGGAGTGTCTGTGCACCCGCCCACCCCCAAGACTCCAGCACTTGGGGTTGGGTCACAACAAGCTTCTGGGCCCCCTGGAGAGTCTATACGTCACCAGTGATTACTGGTAACTCGGGAGCCCCACGTGGAAAGAGGGAGGGAGAGGTCGAGCATTAGGTTTGGGCCATTCTATGCTGGTGACTTGGAGAACTCAGCTTTGCTCTTTTCTATAATAACTCCTGATTGGCTGCTAAGTCCGGACCTAGGATTTATTTCTCTGACCCAATAAACAAAAAACCCCCTGAGGCCCAGGGGAGGACACCAAGAGGTAGTGGGAATGAGTGGACCTTCTGCTTCAGGGTTTCTGTTGACACTCAGGCCAGCTAATTCTTGGTTGTGAGGGCCGTCCTGGGCACTGCCATAGGTGGAGCAGAATCTCCGGCCTCTACCCACCAGATGCAAGTAGCACCCACCCCACACCAGCTGCGACAGCCAGCAGGTCTCCAGACAGCACCACATGTCCACTGGGGGGCAAAACCACCCCCAGCTGAGAACTGCTGCCCTACAGACAGCTCTCGGTTAGACCTTGTCTTCTTGGTGGGTGAGCAGTGGGAAACTGAAACGCTGGATCTGAGGAGTCTCAGGGCCTCAGATACCATCCGTGAAAATCCATCAGAGGAAGCGGGGCCAGGGAGGCCTGTCAGAGAAGCTCTGAGGATTCCCGGGGCTCAGCCTCCTGGGCACTTCCCCGGGCTGACGTTCATGACTGTTCCTTTCTTCACAGCCCAGAAGGGGCACGAGGTGCAGGGCAACATCGCTGCCCTGTTTCCCAGGCCTCCTGGGAACGTGCTCGTGGAAGGTCCGTCTCTCTGACCCTAATTTCCTCCTTCCTCCCCTTTCCCTACTCTTGGCCAAGCTGCCTCTTCACAGCCTTGGCCGTGTACAATTCCGGATCCCTTCCCTCCACTGACCTCAGCCGTCAGGGTGTGTAGCACAGGAAGGAAACGTACACTTTGGACTTCGTGTGACAGCTGAGTTCAGACTCGTACCATGGACAGAGTTCTAAGTGTTCTGGGTTTTGATTTGGAAAACAGACTTCCGGTAACGTAACCTGCTTCATGCTGAGTATGGATTTCATAGCAACACATGCATGTGTGAAACCTCCGTCTTTTGCTGTTTTGAATTTAAAAGGATTCACTTCCTGCGAATCAGTTTTGCTGATGTTTCCACCAGTTCTCTTGAAGGAGGCTGATATTGGGTAAAATCTGTGTGCAGGTCAGCATGAAACGTTCTTCTCGGGTGTTTTCGTCACTGGCTGGCCAACATCGCGGGCAGGATGGGAGGGGGGAGGGAGGGGAGTTGACGTTCCTGAACTCCACAGCTGGGAGGCCGTCACACGTGATGGCGGGACTGTACTTAGTCCCCTTGTGGGTTTTGGTTCTGTTTGTTTGTTTTTGCGCCTCTGTTCTCAGAGCTGAAATAGATTTGCTTTCTGCTTTGTGCAGCAGGAAGGCCCTCTCCTCCAGGTTGGGGTGCAGGGCACCTCCTCTGTCCTCACCGGCCAGTTCTTCTTCACCCACGTCCCCCAGGAAATGAACCAGATGGCTTCCTGTGGTCATGCGCTGGTCTGACTCTGGAGAGCGTCCTCCAGCTTCTAGACCCCTCGAGCCTCATGCACCCTCTTCCCAGGCCCCCCTATTTACCGACCTCTCCTACCCCCACCCGCTGCTCCTCTGCTGAGGCTCCCCTCCACCTTCCTCGCCAGTTTGTCCCTCTCTGCTGAGCCTTCTAGATGCACAACCCTGTATTAGGCTCTATGGGAGATAGACGGTTAACTGAGAAGAGGTCTGTATACGTAGAAGTCCGGTAGAGGCAGGATTTGGCGGTGGCCACCTCTATGCCACAGTAAGGAGGGAGGCCACTGGGAGAACCAGGAACCCCTTCCCAACAGGGGGGCTAACCCAGGTCAAGGGCAGCACAAGGCTTGAGAGTCGAGCATGGGCACAGCCTCCCATCCCGTCCTCAGCACCAGGCCTTGTCCACTGGGGACTCGGGGTGCTGGGGGATGCAGGTGCCGTGGCAAGATCACAGCTACCTGTCCCCACCCCTTTGCTTACCTGGCCTCTTGACGTCAGGCAGTCCCACTCACCTTCCAGGCCCAACCTCATCTCCCTGGACCTGAGCTTCAACGACCTGACGGACCTGCAGGGCATGGTGTCCGGCCTCCGAACGCTGCGGCGCCTGAGGTTGCTTGTGTTGCAGGGGAACCCGCTGGCCCTGGTGCCCTGCTACCGGGGCTTCATCATCGACGGCCTGTCTGGCCTCTGCGTGCTGGACGACATCACCGTGGCACCCAGCGAGAAGCATCTGTTCCGTGGGCTCAGCCACAGCGGGGGTGAGGGAGCCGATGTGCAGGGCAGGGTGGGGGGCTAGGGGGACCTGCTGGCCCGACCATCACCCTACTGGCTGCACGTGTCTGTCTGTCATCCAGCTCCCTGGCTGACCCAGACCCTGGTCAGGTGTAGGTCACCTTCTTGGTCAGAGTTCTCTCCCAGTTTTTGATCGTCGTGATTGAGATTTGGCGACAGAAATGGTAGGGAGGCTGGGACCATCACAGTCCCCTCCCTTCCTGGACAAATGGGAAACATTCTTTAAATTAGTTTCTTGGCGTCCGTGGTGGCTTGAGATCACCCCCTTGTGGCTCACAGCACAAGCTGCACCAGAGCCTTCTCAAGGTCAGGGTGACAAAACATTGATAAAAATAGCTGTGCCTACTGAGTGCCAGCACAGGCTAAGGTAACGTAGTCTCCATCTGTAACTATACTGCAAAGAGGCTACTACCATTCCCATTTTACACGTCAGGAAAACAAGGCTTAAGAGTGGCCTCTTGCCCAAAAGAGACTTACCCCAAATCACCGGTGTGTTGAACTTGGTAGAGCTGGGATTCGAACCCAAGTCTGCAGAGTGAGGCTCAGCCCTGTTCGGAGGAAAGAAGGCAGGAGCTGAGCTCGCCTGCCCTCCCCTGCTGTCTGCCTGCCCAGTCCCTCCCCGCAGCTCCCCTCACCCCTGCCCGTTCCCCCCTGCAGATCTCCTGGCGCATGAGGCGCGGTTAGTGGTGACTGTTGGACATGTCAGAGGGGTTCTGGACTCCTCGGTCTTGGACCCGGAACCAGGGCCCCAAGGCCCTTTCATCACTTACAGCTATTATGTAACATACGAGTTTGTGGAAGATGAGGAAGGCGAAGGAGATGAATATGGCCGTGTGCTGGCTGAGGTGTGTCCGTGGGGGCTCTGCTCTCGGGTCCTCAGGGGCTCCTGTGCAGGCACAACGGCTTTGGGGACCCAGGAAAACCCTTAACGTGGATCTTTCCAATTCATACCCTACTCTGAGCAGGAAACTGGCTTCCGCTCAGCCTGTTTCTTGCAGCTGGAGTAATTCTCAACCGTGTTCACCCCTTCCCATCCCCCCTGAAATGGGAGCAAAGGCCATAACAAGGGAGCAGCCCAGAGTTTCGCGATTAGGCTGCTGGCTTCCCCACCACGTTCTCCAACTGCCCCTACACCTCCCGGCTCCCTTCCTGTCACAAGAAAACCCAACGGTGTCATCCTACTAGGAGAAATGCCTGGGGCCAGGACTTCCCTGGCGGGCCAGTGGTTAAGACTCTGCGCTTCCATTGCAGGGGCCGCGGGTTTGATCCCCGGTCAGGGAACTAAGGTCCCATGTGCCGCAGGGCGTGGCCAAAAGAACCAAAAAAACGCGAGGGTCCCCAGCTCATGTGGAAGTTGTTACTATTTTTACTGTTAACATGGAACTTTCAGAAAAAAACAGGACTGGTAATTTTTTTTATAACTTCCTGCCTCCTAAGTCCACGTGTTTGCTTTGCTTCACATCCATCAAACATGGGTGCCCATTTACACCACGTTCGCATGGTGTCAGGTGAGAGCTCTAGGCCGGCAGCCCTGGACGTGTTTTCGTGTCTTCTGTGGCAGATCGTCAAGCCCCCGCCCAGCACGGAACAGCTGGGTGAGGACATTCCCAAAGAGCCCATCAAAGAGGCTAAAGACTCTGTAGGGTCTGGGCTGGCCTCCCAGTCCCAGTCCAGGGAGCTGGAGGAGTCCGGCGCCTCAGCGCCCTTGCCGCGGCCCATGGACTCTGCAGAAGAGCTGGCCAAGCTGCGGCCGTGCCTGGATCCCCGGCTCTGGCCATCCCCGGGGTAAGGATGCTCACTGGGCTGGGAACAGGGCCCAGACCACACCTGCGTTTATCGTTCTGCATTCTACTCTGTCCCCTGCCCTCCCTGACCCCACAGCCTCACGCTGTGCCCACATGTGCACATCTTCTCAAAGTGCCCTCCCAGCCTTGTCCCTGGTCCCCAGCACAGCCTCCTGGGTGATGGCCCCCATGTCTCCATCTCCCCTCCCCAAGGACAGTTCTCTTTAGCACAGTCCGCAAGCCCTGGTCTGACGTCATCCCCTGCAACTACGAGATGCAGCACGTGCTCAAGGACCTGGTGCGGCTCAAGGCCTTCCTGCTCTCAGGGACCACCATCACCATCGTGGAGGAGAAGGTGGGAGGCTGGAATTCTCCAGGGGTGGTCTTTGACTTCTCTGCCCCACTTCTCCTCTGTTCCGCTCTTCTGTCGGGCATCTGTAGCCCTGCTCCCTTGTTGGCAGGGTCTCGGTGCCTTTCCAGAAAGATCCTGGCTAGCTCCAACCCAGCTTCTGTCCCCTAGATTCTCTCCTGGCCTGCGGTGCCGCCTTCCCCCAACAGTCCCTCGGCTGCTAAGAAGGAAAAGGGAGAGAAGGACAAGAAAGGGAAGGAGAAAGACAAGAAGGGAAAAGATGGGAAAAACAAAGCAGGCAAAAGGGAGAAAGAACCAGCCAAGGTGCCTCTGTGTGGGGCGGCCGGGGGCGGGGCTGCTCCCTCGGTCCCCTGCTCCCCGCTTCCACTCGCCCAGCCTCTCCCCACAGGAGCAGAAGGGGAGCAAGAAGAAGAAGGAGCTTCGTAAGGATCTGCGCCAGGACCCGCCCGTCCTCCGGGTGCTGGGCAGTGGCCCGGTGGACCTGGAGCCCCTGCTCTCCGGGGAGCCATTCGTGTCCACCGTGTGCAACTTCGGGGTGGTCCGTACCTTGGAGACCGACAGGCTGACGCTTTACAGGGTACAGCAGTGCCCCTGGCCTCCCCTGCCCACAGAAGCCTGGCCAGGCTGTGGGAGGGAGGGGGAGGCGGGGAGGGGGAGGGGGGCCAGGACCACAGGAGGGGGCGCTGGAGGGGTGATGCAGCAAGGGTCACCTGCATGGTGGGCGGCCTTCTCGAGTGCGAGGGGCCAGGCAAGCGGGCAGCTCGGGCAGCTGCTCCCCAGGAGACCAGGAGAGGCCCTGGCGGGGGTGAGGGCACCCACCCTTTCCCCAGCATCCCCCCACTCCGGCAAGGAACTTATTTTGTGGTTCTTCCTCTCAGGATTCAAAGAAGAATAAGAGTGAGAAAGCTAAAAATGGTAAGACCGATGATGGTAACAGGGCAGGGGGTGTTTACTGAGGACCAGTCCTAGTCCGTTCAGGTTGCTGTGAAATTCCACAGCGTGGGTGGCTTATAAACAACAGACATTTATTTCTAGCTGCTCTGGAGGCCAGGAAGTCAAAGACCACGTTGCCAGCAGCATCAGGTGAGAGTCCTGTTCCTGGTTCGCGCCTTCTTCCTGGGTCCTCACGTGGCGGAAGGGACCAGCGGTCTCCCTCTGCCCTCATGATGTAACCGCCTTCCAAAGGCCTCGCCTCCTAATATCATCACCTTTGGGGGCTGGGATTTCAACATATGAATTTGGGGAAGGGCACAAATATAGCAGGACTTGCTGAGGGATCAGCCTGATTGGGGACCAAAGGAATGGAAGGATGGAGAATCATATCTTCCAGCTGGTGGGAGGGCCATGTCTACCCTGAGGACCAAACCCTGTGTCTTCCCTGCAGCCCTGCTGCGGTCATGACATGGGCAGGACAGGCATTCTGGGTTGGGGGCCAGGATGGAGTGAGTAGGGAGGCCCAGGGTTGGGAGTGTCCAGGGTCCTTCTGGCTCAGCGGTGGTCCTGCTTCTGCAGGACATTAGCCCTTATTTGCTGTATAAGGAGCCTGGACTTGTTGTATGGGCAGTGGCAGCATTGAAATAGGTAAGTTTTAGATTAAAATTTTTTTTTATGATTTATTATTTTATTTATTTTTGGCTGCATCAGGGCTTAGTTGAGTCATGCGGGATCTTCGTTGAGGTGCGTGGGCTTCTCTCTAGTTGTGGTGTGTGGGCTCCAGGGCACGTGGGCTTTGTAGTTTGCAGCAGGCAGGATCTCTAGTTGAGGCGCGCAAGCTCAGTAGTTGTGGCACGTGGGCTTCGTTGCCCCGTGGCATGTGGGATCTTAGTTCCCTGACCAGGGATCAAACCCGTGTCCCCTGCATTGTAAGGAGGATTCTTTACCACTGGACCACCAGGGAAGTCCCTAGATTTAATTTTTAGAACTGTCTGGCTTGGAGGGAGAGGTAGGAGGCAGGTCACTCCGCTGGGAGACTGCTGCAAAAGTCGAAAGCAAGACCACAGCAGCCCGATTCCGAACAGCCGAAAAGTGGAAACAGCCCCAATGGCTCTCAACGGATGAAAGGATAAACAAAATGTGGTCCATCCATACAATGGGATATTATTCCATCACAAAGAGGAACGAAGCACTGACAGGTCCTAAACCACGGATAAACCTTGAAACCTCAATGCTAAGGGAAAGAAGCCAGACACAAAAGACCACATAACGATTTTATATGAAATGTGGAGAATTGTCAAATCCATAGAGACAGAAAGTAGATTAGTGGTTGCCTGGGGGCAGGGGAAGGAGGGAATGGGGCATGACTGCCTAGTGGGTGCGGGTTTTCCATTTGGGGTGATGAAAATGCTCTGAAATGAGCCGTGATGGTTGCACAACATTGTAAATATACTAAAAGCCCCTGAACTGGACCATTTTTTTTTTTTCACACACAGACTGTATTTTATTTTTACAAGAGATAAATAAGCTGACACCAAGCGTTGTAAATGGATGACCGTAACAAAAGCAACAATGATTGCAATTACCAAACACAACAAAGGGTTATAGTTAATAAGCCAACAAAGGAGAGAAAATAGGAATTATAAAGATATTCAGTTAGTCTGAAGGTGGAAACAGAAAAAACAAAGAACATATGGGATAAATAGAAAACAGCAAGATGGTAGACTTACAGCCAACTATATTGAGTCACATGAAATATAAATGGTCTAAACACCCAGTTAAAAGGCAGAGATGATCAGATTGGATAAAAAAGTAAGACCAAGCTACCCGCCTGTCAGAAACCCTCTTTAAAGATACAAAAATATAAGAAATAAAAGGATGGAAAAAGATATTCATGCTAACACTAATCAAAAGAAAATGGGAGTAGCTGCATTAATACCAGACAAAGTAGATTTCAGAGCAAAGACTACTACCAGGGATAAAGAGGGTCATTTCATAATAAAGGAGTCAGTTCATTGGGAGGATGTAACAGTCCTTAGCGTGTATGCACCTAATCATTGAGTTTCAAAATACATGAAACAAAAGCTGATAGAAGTACAAGGAGAAAGAGACAAATCCAAAATTATATTCAGAGATTTCAGCACAAATAAGTAATTGATAGAACAAATAGAAAATCAATAAGCATGTAGAAGACTTGAATCACACTCTGCCAATTAACTTGAGCTAACTGACGGCTTAGCTACAGAGCACTCCATCCAATCACACACACACACACACACACACACACACATTCTTTAAGCGCACACAGAACTGAGATATTCTATACCTGGGCCATAAAGCAAGTCTCAATAAGTTTAAAAGAATTCAAGTCATATAAAGTATCCTCTATGACTACAGTGGAATTAAACAAAAATATTTGCAAAATCCCCCAATTTTTAGAAGAAACTAAATAACACACTTCTAAATAACCTATGGGTCAAAGAAGAAATCAAAAGGGAAATTAGAAAGTATTTTGAACTGAATGGAAATAAAAATACAAAATGCCAAAATTAGTAGGATATAACAAAGCAGTATTTAGAGAGAAATTTATTGCACTAAATGCGTATATTAGAAAAGCTTCTAAAACTAATAAGTGAGTTTAACAGGGTTGCAGAATTCAAAAAATGTTTCCGTATATGAGCAATGAACAATCAGATATCACAAATTTTAAATAATACCATTTACAATAGCATTATCAATAGAAGTTCTATATGTTGAAAACTATAAAATGTTACTGAGAGAAACCAGACGTAAATCGGTGGAGATATATACTATGTACATAAATCAGGAGATTCAACATTGTTAAGATGTTGGTTTTCCTCAGATTGATCTACAGTCAATAAAATCTCAATCATAACCCTGGAGGGATTTTTTTTTTCTTTTTTCTTTTGGTAGAAATCAGCAAGCTGATTCTCAAGTTCATATAGAAATTCAAAGGATCTAGAACAGCCAAAACAACTTTGAAAAAGAACAAAGGACTTAACACTACTGGAATTGAAGACCCAAACAAATATGGACATGAGATTTGTGATTGAATCCTTGGGTTAAAATGGTTTTAAACAAAACTTTTTTTTTTTTTTACATTTTTGCAAATTTCTTTAATGTCTGGCTTAATTGAGGAAGCCATATTTGCATAACTGCTTCTGCAGTCAGTCTCTGTGATGTGTTGCTGTAGTTGAAGTATATGAAGAAAATCTAACCTCACATGGACATGTACTTGGAAAAGAGGGAAATATTTTAATAGGCTTTTAAAATAACTGTGGATATTCCTCTTTGCATGAGACTTGACAACTAGTAGTTTTTTAAAGGTTGTTACAGTGTGAAAACTGAATCTATATGGATGAAATGTTTCATAATCAGTTATGTTAAATTAATCCATTGGTCTACATTGCCTTTTGTTTTTAACGTTGCATTTTGAATGGCTGTCTTACCCATGCACAATTGTTAACATCTGGCAATTGTTATTTGTCAAGTACTGGTTCACTGAGTTATGCAGACCTTCCAACTGTTGACACATTTTTTTTTATCCATTATCCAAAAATCGTGTTCTTTATCATCAACCATAACATCAGAAAAGTCTTTTGAGTATTGGAAAACTGTTAAGTCCATGGTGGCAGATACAGTGTTACAAAGTTCTAGTTTCTACCTGAAAGTTCAAATGTTATAAATGTATTTATCAAAATGCTTTCAGTTGTTTTCCCTGAAGTGCCAGGCTTCATTCTTTTTTTAGAAAATATCTGACAAATATTCACGTCGAAATAACCATATTTTGTCAGCGTACTTTCAAGTGAAAAAGATGTTCCAAGAAAAAGCAGCTAGTTCATCTTGTAATTCAAACTGAGACGTGTTAAATGATCTAGTTAGATGTGATTTAATTTTATTCCTTATTACGGTGGAGACCCGAGGGCGGAATCTGATTCTGAAACCGTGCTCGCCTCGGGACGGCGGAGGTCACATTTGCGTTTCCGGGACGTGTCGTGAGCTGGCCCGGGATGGCCCGGCACTGCCAGCCCGCTCATCGCTCCGGATTCACACTTTAATATTTCTTCAGAAATAAGAAAATCTTTGGTTTTAGTGTACGAAAGCGACTACCGCCCCGACCCCCTGACTGTGGAGATCCAGATCCAGCTGATCCAGGGCCACTCGACGGAGGAGGCGCTTCGGAGGCTTGTCCCGTAGGGCGCGGGATTAAAGGTTGTTCTGACACCGCGGCTCCGCGTCTGTCCAGCCGCCACCGCGCGTCCGGGTAGCGGGGCGCTGGCCGTGGGGAGGAGCGGGGAGGGGGCCTGGCCGGGAGGAGGCGGGAGTGCCTGGCTGGGGAGGAGCGGGGGAATGGCCGTGGCGAGCGGGGAGCCTGGCCGTGGGGAGCGGGGGTGGAGCTGGCCAGGGAGGAGAGGAGAGCTGGCCGGAGGAGGCGGGGGGCTGGCCGGGGAGAGCGGGGTCAGCCTCACCCGGGCGGGCTCCGCAGGGCCGGGCCTCTCAGCCGGCAGGTGCGCGGGGAGCTGCGCAGACCCAGGTGGGCGGGGACCCGCGGCGGCCCCGGGCCCGCCCCCAGAGACCGCGCCCTCAAGCCCGGCCTTCGCCGCTGGGTTGGTGGGCCGCGCGGGGGCGTGGCCAGCGATCAGGGGTCGCCGCTGAGCCCTGCTCACCTTCCGCGCCCAGCGGAGAGAGCTGTGCTTGCGCGGCTGCGCTGCGTTTGCTCCTCGCCTGTGTCCGCTCGGCGTCTTGGCTCAGGTAGGTAGGCGAGGGGCGGGCGGTGTTTGGCCTGGGGCGCCTGGAGCCCCGCTGCTGGGAGGGGGCTGTCCACTGTGAGCGGAGGGGCGCCGAGCCCCCGGCGGGAGGAGCCGACTTGGCAGCAGCGGGGTCGCGGTCGCACTGCCCCGCGGGAGCGGCCTCCCGCCTGCGGTGGACCGTCGGGGCCAGGTGGCCTCCTGCTGCCTGTCGGCTTCTGTTCGCCCCGCTGGGGCGAGAATGGCCGGAGCCGCGGCTTGTGGACGGGGCAGCCTGGGGTGCTCGCTCCGGAGTCCCCGACGGGCAGCGCCGCTCGCTGTGCTCAGGCCCGGAGGGGTGTCCCCCCGCGGGGCTCTGGTCCTTGCTCTGGCGACCCCACGGGCCTTTGCGCCTCCACAAGAGCCCTTTAGAGGCTGTCGTGTGGAGAGAATGAACCAGCCCTTGACCCTTTCCCTCATTAAAGCGTGATGGGTCACCGAGCCCTGTGAGGACCCCAGAAGCAATTTCAGACCCATAGGGCTCAGCACCCACTTGGAGGGGGGCGTGCACTCGCTGAAGCCCGTGCCGGTTAAGGACCAGGCTTGGGGGCTCACAGAGCGGAGGGAGGCTTACGCTTAGCAGGTACTGAATGGGATTC
Organism: Neophocaena asiaeorientalis asiaeorientalis; assembly: GCF_003031525.2. Lineage (NCBI taxonomy): Eukaryota > Metazoa > Chordata > Mammalia > Artiodactyla > Phocoenidae > Neophocaena > Neophocaena asiaeorientalis. Next base: position 6,044,001 of record NW_020174645.1, on the reverse strand, counting down.
ACAAGCAGGTGTGTGGAGTGGGGAGCAGAGGAACGGCCGCCGCCACTGCGGTGGGGAGCTTCGGGTTAGTTCCCGCAGTGAAGCGCCTGGGGGATTGGGTGCATTGGGAGCGCTGAGGACAAAGGGGAAATCAGGTCCACAGCGCATCTCAGCCTGGGCCTCTGAAACGCACAAGTCAAAACCAAACTGCTGCCTTTGCGCCCTTCTCGGTAAGTGGCACCGCCCCCCACTCTTTCCCCTCCCCGGGTGCCCTCACCCACAGCAGGCGTAGCTCCCACACCTGAAATCCATTTTCCACGCCTGAAATCCATCTGGTTTTCACGTGCTCCATGGCCCGCACCCTAGTCTCAGCTGCGGGTGGTTACTGACTAATGCAAGAGGTTGCTAGCTGGTCTCCTGTTACCACTTTTGCGCTTCCACAGTCCATCATCTAAGCAGCAGCAGTAGTGACCTTCCAAACAATGTAAATTCTTATTACTGCCTCTGTTAAATCCTCCGACGTATCTCCGTGGTGCTTACAATAAAACACAGGCTCTTTCCCCAGACTTTCCCCATGGATCTTGCACGTGACCCTCCTCAGGCTACTGCTCCCGCTTCACCACCTAGCACTTTCCTCCTTGTTCTTTCCGGTCCAGCCACGCTACACACCTCCTGTCCTGCTTCAGGAGCTCTGCACGTAACTATTCCCTCTGCCCGGCCCTCTCCCCCCACCTAGCGCCTCCCCTATCCCT
>NW_020174645.1:5992095-6043165 GCF_003031525.2 Neophocaena asiaeorientalis asiaeorientalis | reverse complement strand
CCCTTATCTTGTTCAGGTCTTGCTCAAGTGTTCTTTTTCAGGGAGGGCTTTCTAAACTACCGTGCGCTCAAAGAGCCTCTCCGGTCACTCTATTCCATCACACTGCTTTAATTTCTTCTCCGCACTCCCTGAAGTTCGTACTGGTTTCTCGGTCTCTTTGTGAGAGCTGGGACCTGTCTGTCTTGCCTGCCACTGCATCCCTGGCAGCTAGAAGAGATGCTTTTGTGGCAGTGGCGGCAGGGACAACCGGGATGAGGCTAATGCGGGTAGACCGGATGGAAGTGATGGCCAGCTGGACCAGGACACGGCAGGGGGAGGGGACGAGGAGGGGACTGATGGCTGGCTACTGTGGCTCTTGGGCAGGTTACTGTACTAAGTTACCATTTCTCAGCTTTCTCTTTGTATTGCTGGGAGACTTGCTGAGAGAAAACCAGAACTCAGTAAGCGGTAGAACTGGTGAGGGGTGGCCGCAGGGGAGCCATCCTGGTACAAGTCTATGGCTTTCCTATTTGCTTTCATGCTCTTCCCGTGCGTGTTGTTTTTTGTTTTTTTCCTAAAGCTCCATTTAAACGACTCCCCAGGAAACCCAAACTACTTCAGGCAAACCTTGTACCAGTATGTGTTAACTGGGTGTGTTCTGTGGTGGCTTCCGCCACCTGCTGCCGCCCTGCAGTGGTTTCCTCTCCCTGGAGGAGCAAACTCCCTAAGGGCAGTGCCAGGGGCTATCATCGCTGAGACATGAAACGCAGGGCCTGCCACCACGCTAGACTTTGTTTTTTTGGGGGAATAAGCTGTGCCATTTTCACTAAAGCTCATTAGGTACTTGAGTTCCGTGGGAAATGCTGAAAACACTTGTGGTACCTCAGTTTTAAAGTGGCTGCAAGTCCTTTTGGAGAAAAAGTTGACCCAAGAGTCCCCTGATGACAGCGGAAGGGAAGCGAGGGCTGGCATAGCAGGTGTGTTTGGTCTGTCCTCTGGGAGAGGGACTCTGGAAAGAGCCGGAGGACATGCTGTAGAAGATAAATAAAAGGACCTAGCTGCTGGGCCGTGGGTTGCTCTTGGGACCGGGAGGTGGAGGCCGGGCCGGCGCCGGGCTCAGTCCGCTCACCGGCTCTCTCCTTGCAGGCCCTGCCATGTTCCGCAGGGTAGGCTGGCTGGTCCTGTACAGCCTTGCTGTGCTGCTGCTCAGCTGCCTGTTCTTCCTGAAGAAGGAGGCCCACCCAGCGGGGGGCCCCATGGCCCGACAGCCCTTCTGGGCTCCCCCAGGGCCCCGGCGCAGCCAGTGTCCACCCAACCACACGGTGGCCAATGCCTCCCTGTTCCTGCCTAACCGTCACCGCCTCTTCTTGACCTATCGTCACTGCCGCAACTTCTCCATCTTGCTGCAGCCTTCGGGCTGTGCCGAGGACACCTTTCTGCTCCTGGCCATCAAGTCACAGCCTGGCCATGTGGAGCGGCGTGCGGCCATCCGCAGCACGTGGGGCCGCGCAGGAAGCTGGGCTAAGGGCCGGCAGCTGAAGCTGGTGTTCCTCCTGGGGGTGGCGGGATCTGCGCCCCCAGCCCAGCTGCTGGCCTACGAGAGTCGGGAGTTTGATGATATCCTACAGTGGGACTTTGCTGAGGACTTTTTCAACCTGACACTCAAGGAGCTGCACTTGCAGCGCTGGGTGGCAGCTGTCTGCTCCCAGGCCCATTTCATGCTAAAGGGAGATGATGATGTCTTTGTCCATGTCCCCAATGTGTTGGAGTTCCTGGATGGCTGGGACCCAGCCCAGGACCTACTGGTGGGAGATGTCATCCGCCAGGCCCTGCCCAACAGGAACACCAAGGTCAAATATTTCATCCCACCCTCCATGTATAGGGCCCACCACTACCCACCCTATGCTGGGGGTGGAGGGTATGTCATGTCCAGAGCCACTGTGCAGCACCTCCAAGCAGCCGTGGAAGAGGCTGAACTCTTCCCCATTGATGACGTCTTTGTGGGGATGTGCCTGAAAAAGCTGGGGGTGAGCCCCATGCACCATGCTGGCTTCAAGACATTTGGAATACGGCGGCCCCTGGACCCTCGGGACCCCTGCCTGTACAGAGGGCTCCTTCTGGTGCACCGCCTCAGCCCCCTGGAGATGTGGACCATGTGGGCACTGGTAACAGATGAGGGGCTCAAGTGTGCAGCTGCCCCCTTGTCCCAGCTTCGAGGGGTGGGTTGAGCGAGTAGACTTAATTTTGCAATCATGATGAGAAATCGAGAACCCTGAAACCTGGCCCTTGATGGGTCTATAAGAAATGCTGACTTTGTTTTTGTAACCTCCTCCCAAACCTTGCTAACTCTGATTAAAACACTGAAACCTGGCTAACTTGTCCCAGTATGTGTTAAATGGGCAAATGCTGCCATCACTCCATGGGGGGGACTCCTGGAGCCCCTTGGGGCTCTTCCAGTCTGGAGAGGGTGGTGAAGGAGGGAGGCTGCCTAGGGTTCCAAAAGACACACACAAACATCTTTTTTAAATGCAAAAAAAAATTATTCTCCTTTAGATACAACAGAGAAACTCCAAGGAAAAAAGGAAACGAGAAGTGTGTGTTGGAATAAGTCCTGTTAAGAGCACCAGGTAAACACTCTGCATCCAGTCCCTGGGCTTTTGGGCTTTTGGGCTTTTGGCTCCTTGGCCTGAGTTGTCCTTACAGGGCAATGGGGCCAGGTCACAGAAGGCATTAGAAACACTTACCAAAAAGAAATCTTACAAACACACAGGCTCCCCTTTCCCCAAAAAACTCACATCCCTATGGAGGGAGCAAATACTAAGTCATATTTGAAAATGTAGATGGGAAACTGAGGTTTAACAGCTACTAGTGGACATGACAGAGAAGGCCCCTTCTCTCTGGCCAGGTTGGTGAGATGCTCTGGGTGGGAGGTAAAAAGATCGATGCGTGAGAGGGCAGCTCTGCTGAGCAGGGTGAAATGTTAAACGGGGTGCAGTGCCCTGCAGGCTGCAGGGCTAAGAACCAGGTCCAGTAGAAGCCTGAGACCGTGGAGATAGGGGTCAGGCACTCACAGCTCACAATGACCTCTGGTCTGATGGGCCAGGGCAGGACCTGCCTGCCATGCCTCTGTGCGCAGAGAAAGCTGTGCTGACCTGGGGCTGGATGGCGTCTGCCCTTGCTTTCCCCAGGCCGAGTGGGCAGACGTGGGCAGCAGCTCAGGCCCTCAATCCTCACGCAGGTAGGCCTCCTGCTCCAGCTCAGCCCTCTCATCCCCTTCCTCCTGTGTTTTCTGTCGGAGTTCTTCTGTCTGTGCTTCTGCCAACTTGGTTTCTGCTTTCTGGGAAAGCTGGCGCACCTCCTGCACCTGCGATCTCACCAGCTGGATATGACTCCTGGCGGTTATAGAGGCCTGGTCCGCTCCTGCCAAAAGATAGGCCACTTATGCTGAGTGGACACAAGGAAAGCCTGGGGGCTCTGTGGTTGTCATCTGAGCCTTTCTTGGGGCCACTTCCCCTGCCCTCCCTGCAAAGCAGAGAACCCTCTACCCTCCACATCCAGGTCTGCATTTTACTCTTTATTGTCAAAACCCTGGCATTTTCCTCCAGCTCTCAGCAGCCATCATTGTTATAGTTATCAAATGCAATTCCCACAATCATCTTTATAGCTACTCAGCTCTTAGTATAGACGTTTTAAGATTTTAATTTTTTTAACTGTACATTTCTTTTTGACAAATGAAGAGATCACTAATAAAATTGTCAAACATCTCTTTCCTCACCTTACCCAATCTTCAGAGATAACATCTTTTAGAATTTTAAAGGGCACCTTCCTCATCCTTTAAAATGTTACTATAAAGCAACATTTCATCTATTTACTAGATGGGCTGCTGTCCAATTCATGAACTGTTGAATAAAGCCAATTAGATCTTTTTTTAAAAAGTTCCTACATTCATATGGAATACACAGAAAAAAATTTTATGACTAAATCTACATAATGGCACAAACAGTATTTATTGAACATATTTTGCAATTTTGTTTTTGAGCGCTATCATTTTACCCGCTGCTAGTGTATTTCATAATATAGATATCCGTATTTATTAATTCATCTACAGAACATTCAAGCAGTTCTTTTCTATGTTATTGCATTAATGAGAACCTTTAGTACAATGTAGAAAGACAGTGGAGGATAGCAGGTGTCCTTTTATTTCTGACGTTGATGGAAATGCTTCTCACATTTCACTATGAAATAGGATTATTTAACCATCATGTTTAGAACATTCTATAACTGTACTCAGATTTAAATCGGAAGTGGGCACTACATTTTACTGAAGGCTTCTGGGGCATACACTGATGTGATTACACAAGTGGCTTTTCTCCTATAATCTACTGTAGATAATCCCAGGTAGTGAATTAAATGTTGATAGGGTTTTTGTTTTGCTATATGTAGATTTTTTAAATTTTATTTTTATTGAAATGTAGTTGATATACAATGTTGTGTTAGTTACTGCTGCACAGCAAAGTGACTCAGTTACACACATATATGCATTCTTTTTTTTAACATTCTTTTCCATTATGGTTTATCATAAGATATTGAATAGAGTTCCTTGTGCTATACAGTAGGACCTTGTTGTTTATCCATCCTATATATAAAAGCTTACATCTGCTAACCCCAGCCTCCCACTCCATCCCTCCCCTAATGCCCTCGGCAACCACCAGTCTGTTCTCTATGTCCCTGATTTTGTTTCTGTTTCATAGATAAGTTCATTTGTCATATTTTGGATTCCACATATAAGTGGTATCATACGGTATTTGTCTTTCTCTGACTTACTTCACCTAGTATGATAATCTCTAGTCGCATCCATGTTGCTGCAAATGGCATTATTTCGTTCCTTTTTATGGTTGAGTAGTATTCCATTGTATATATGTACATCATCTTTATCCACTCATCTGTCAATGGAGATTTAAGTTGTTTCCATGTCTTGGCTATTGTGAATAGTGCTGCTGTGAACATAGGGGTGCATGTATTTTTTGAATTATAGTTTTGTCCAGATACATGCCCAGGAGTGGGATTGCTGGATCATATGGCGACTCTATTTTTAGCTTTCTGAGGAACTTCCATACAGTTTTCCACAGTGGCTGCACCAACTTACGGAATCCCACCACCAGTGTAGGAGGGTTCCCTTTTCTCCACACCCTCTCTGGCATTTGTTATTTGTAGACTTTTTATTGATGGCCATTCTGACTGGTGTGGGGTGGTACCTCATTGTAGTTTTGATTTACATTTATCTAATAATTAGCGATGTTGAGCATCTTTTCATGTGTCTATTGGCTGTATGTATTTCTTCTTTGGAGAAATGTCTGATTCAATGTTCTGCCCATTTTTCGATTGGGTTGTTTGCTTTTTTGTCGTTGAGTTGTAGGAGCTGTTTACATATTTTGGAAATTAAGCCCTTGTTAGTCACGTTGTTTGCAAATATTTTCTACCACTGTGTAGGCTGTCTTTTTGTTTTGTTTATGGTTTCCTTTGCTGTACAAAAGCTTTTAAATTTGATTAAGTCCCATTTGTTTACTTTTGTTTTTATTTCCATTGCCTTGGGAGACTGACCTAAGAAAACATTGCTATGATTTATGTCAGAGAATGTTGTGTCTATGTTCTCTTGATAGGTTTTTTTAATATTGAATTATCATTTTATTTTGAAGATAAATGGCTATATGTGATTTATATCTATATTCATAAGTGATACTGAACTATAGTTTTTTTGTTCTGGTGCTGGGCAAGTCCAGTTTGGGATCAGGCCTATGCTGGTTTTAGACAATTATAATAGTTGGGAGGCTTGTCATCATTTTTTGGTACACTTTCTGTAACACAGGAATTATGTTTCTTGAAGATTTAATAAAACTCTCCCACAAAACTGCCTGGGCTTAGTGTCTACTTTGGGGGAACAGATTCTTTGTGAATACTATTTCAACTTTTGTGGTTACTGATCTTACTTGGATTCTTTACTTCTTGGGCCAACTCAGGATTTACATAAAGATCATAATATTCTCGTATGATTAAAAAAACCCTCCATATCTCTAATAGCTCCTTCTGATGTTACTTTTGCTCTCTAAAAAGTTATACTTGCCAAACCTAATTTTTTTTTTTCAAACCTAATTTTTAAGTTCTTTTCAAGGAACCAGAGTTTGCCTTTTTGACTATTTATTTTTGGCTGCGTTGTGTCTTTGTTGCTGCACACAGGCTTTCTCTAATTGTGGCAAGCGGGGGCTGCTCTTCATTGTGGTGTGTGGGCTTCTCATTGCGGTGGCTTCTCTTGTTGCGGAGCACGGGCTCTAGGCGTGCAGGCTTCAGTAGCTGTGGCACGCAGTCTCAGCAGTTGTGGCTCACGGGCTCTAGAGCACAGGCTCAGTAGTTGTGGTGCACGGGTCTAGGTGCTCCGTGGCATGTGGCATCTTCCCAGACCAGGGCTCGAACCCGTGTCCCCTGCATTGGCAGGTGGATTCTTAACCACTGCACCACCAGGGAAGTCCCTATATATTTTTAGTCTTCTTATACCTTTTCTTTTATTCCACATTGTCTGAATTTATTTTGCTTTCTCTAACTTACTGGGTTCAAAGTTTATTTTCAGTTCTTCTTAGTACAGTGAACATTACCTGTCACTTATGGCTGCTGTTCTTTTTATTTATGACATGTGCCTTTAAATAAGGGTCAATTTCTATTTAAGAGCTACTTTGTATACAACTCTCTGGGTCTGCTATATACAAGACTTATGACAGTTCTAAATACTTCTAAATTTCCATTTTTCTTTATTGAGGTATAGTTGATTTACAATAGTGTGTAAGTTTTAGGTGTACAACATAGTTATTCACAATTTTTAAAGGTTCTAATCCATTTATAGTTACTATAAAATACTGGCTATGTTTTCTGTTCAGTATATCCTTGCAGCTTATTTATTTAATACATAGTAGTTTATACCTCTTCATCCTCTCCCCACTGGTAACCACTAGTTTGTTCTCTGTGAGTCTGTTTTGTTATATTCACTAGTTTATTTTTTAGATTCCACATATAAGTGATATACAGTATTTGTCTTTGTGTCTGACTTATTTCACTAAGACTAAACCTTGCAAGTCCATCCATGTTGTTGCAAATGGCAAAATTTCATTCTTTTATGGCTGAGTAGTGTTCCACTGTATATATACACCACATCTTTATCCATTCATCTGTTGATGGACACTTAGGTTGCTTCCAAATCTTGGCTATTGTAAATAATGCTGCTGTAAACATTGGGGTGCATATATTTTTGAATTCACAGTTTCATTTTCTTCAGAGATATACCCAGGAGTGGAAAGGAATTGCTGGAACATATGGTGGTTCTATTTTTTTTTTCCTCTTTTTTTTTTTTTTTGCTGTGCTGCTCTGCTTGTGGGATCTTAGTTCCCCAACCAGGGATTGAACCCGTGCCCTCAGCAATGAAAATGCAGAGTCCTAAACACTGGACCACCAGGGAATTCCCAGTATTTTCAGTTTATTTTTACCGTCTTTTAAAAAAATTTTTATTGGAGTATAGTTGATTCGTTAGTTTTAGGTGTACAGTAAGGTGTATCAGTTATACATATATGTATATCCACTCTTTTTTAGATTATTTTCCCATATAGGTCATTACAGAGTATTGAGTTCCCTGTGCTATACAGTAGGTCCTCATTAATTATCTATTTTATACATAGTAGTGTATATGTGTCAATCCCAATCTCTCAATTTATCCATCCCCCCACCCTTTCCCCCCCATAACCATTAGTTTGTTTTCTACATCTGTGACTCTATTTCTGTTTTGTAAATAAGTTCATTTGTATCATTTTTTTTCTTTGGTTCCACAGATAAGCGATATCATATTTGTCTTTCTCCAACTTACTTCACTCAGTACGACTATCTCTAGGTCCACCCATGTTGCTGCAAATGGCATTATTTTGTTCTTTTTTATGGCTAATATTCCATTGTATATATGTAGCACATCTTCTCTATCCACTCTTCTGTAAATGGACATTTAGGTTGCTTCCAAATCTTGGCTACTGTACATAGTGCTGTAGTGAACACTGGGGTGCGTGCATCTTTTCAAATGATGGTTTTCTTTGGATATATGCCCAGGAGCGGGATTGCTGGATCATATGGTAGTTCTATTTTCAGATTTTAAGGAAACTCCATACTGTTCTCCACAATGGTTGTACCAATTTACGTTCCCACCCACAGTGTAGGAGGGTTCCCTTTTCTCTACACCCTTTCCAGTATTTGTTTGTAGATTTTTTGATGATGGCCATTCTGACCGGTGTGAGGTGACACCTCATTGCAGTTTTGATTTGCATTTCTCTAATAATTAGTGATATTGACATCTTCTAATGTGCTTCTTGGCCATCTGTATGTCTTCTTTGGCAAAATGTTTATTTAGATCTTCTGCCCATATTTTGATTGGATTGTTTGTTTTTCTGTTACTGGGCTGCATGAACTGTTTGTATATTTTGGAGATTAATCCCTTGTTGGGCACTTCGTGTTGGGCACTTCGTTTGCAAATATTTTCTCCCATTCTATAGGTTGTCTTTTTGTTTTGTTTATGGTTTCCCTTGCTGTGCAAAAGCTTTTAAGTTTAATTAGGATCCATTTGTTTATTTTTATTTTCATTACTCTAGGAGGTGGATCAAAAAAGGTATTACTGTGATTTATGTCAGTGTTCTGCCTGTTTTCCTCTAAGAGTTTTATAGTGTCTGGCCTTACATTTAGGTCTTTAATCCATTTTGAGTTTATTTTTGTGTATGGTGTTAGAGAGTGTTCTAATTTCATTCTTTCACAGGTAGCTGTCCAGTTTTCCCAGCACCACTTATTGAAAAGAGACTGTCTTTTCGCCATTGCATATTCTTGCCTCCTTTGTCATAGATTGGTTGACCATAGGTGTGTGGGTTTATTTTATTTTTTGAGGAACCTCCATACTGTTTATCACAGTGGCTGCACCATTTTACATTACTACTAACAGCGTACTAGGGTTCCCTTTTCTCCACATTCTCACCGACATTTGTTATTTATGATCTTTTTATGATAGCCATTCTGACAGGTGAGGTGATATATCTCATTGTGGTTTTGATTTGCATTTCTCTGATGATTAGCGATGTCGAGCATCTTTTCATGCATCCATTGGCCATCTGTATGTTGTCTTTGGAAAATGTCTATTCAGATCCTTCCATTTTTAAATCAGGGGTTTCTTTTGATATTGAGTTGTATGGGTTAAATTTCCATTTTGATTTTTGGTGAGGAAGCGGGGTATCAAGTAATTTGCTGAGTCTTTGTCACTTGGCATAAAAATCAATTTTTGTACATGTTGTATACTATTTGAATTTGAAGAGAATTTTTTTGGGGGGGAGGACAAAATTTTGTATTCAGTATATGCATTTGGTTAAGCTTTTAAAACTCATTCTGTTCCAACACTTAATAGTTTTGTTTTGGTCTTGACCTGTGAGCCTGAGATGTGTATAAAGCTCCATTTCTCCTTGTAAATCTGTCAGTTTTTGCCTCATTAGACACACACTTCATGATGTCTTGATGAATTGTTCTGTCCCTTTTAATGCTTTTTGTCTTGAATCCCCCTTCTGATTCTGACATTGCTCTGCCACCTTTTTTGAGGTAGATTTCCTTTTGTTAGTAATGGTTCAGTTTATCTTAAAATTCTAAACCTTCCTATGCGTTTTTGTTTTAGATGTGCCTCTGTAAACAGTTTTAGCTAGAATTATTTTTTAATACATTCAGAAAGTATTTAATATGTAAATTTATTCTTATTGTGATTACTGATATTTGAATGTGTTCTATTTTACTTTGCATTTTCTAATTAACAGGCTTTATTTCTTAAACCTTTCCTGCCTTAACTGAATTTTATCAACTCCCCCCCCCCTTTTTTTTTGCGGTACGCAGGCCTCTCACTGTTGTGGCCTCTCCTGTTGCGGAGCACAGGCTCCAGACGCGCAGGCCCAGCAGCCATAGCTCACAGGCCCAGCTGCTCCGTGGCACGTGGGATCCTCCCGGACTGGGGCACGAACCTGTGTCCCCTGCATTGGCAGGTGGACTCTCAACCACTGTGCTACCAGTGAAGCCACTCCCCCCACCCCAATTCTTTTTGAAGTGTTTAACAATGTCTAATGTTAAGCCATTGTCTCTCTTCTCGAGCAAGAAAGCTTAGCATGCTTTCACTTCTTCCCCAAACTGATTTGATTACTTAAAAGTTTAACACTCAGGGGGCTTCCCTGGTGGCACAGTGGTTGAGAATCTGCCTGCCAATGCAGGGGACACAGTTCAGTCCCTGGCCCAAGAAGATTCCACATGCTGCAGAGCAACTAAGCCTGTGCGCCACAACTACTCAAGCCTGCATGCCTACAGCCCATGCTCCATGAGAGAAGCCACAGCAATGAGAAGCCTGTGCACTGCAACAAAGAGTAGCCCCCCTCAACTAGAGAAAGCCTGTGCACAGCAACGAAGACCCAACACAGCCAAAAATAAATAAATAAATTTATTTTAAAAAAGAACACTCAGAGCTTTTGACAAGTTTTACTAAATTTTCTTCATTAGTTTTGTATCTATCTCAGTTGCTTCTTTCTAAACTAATTTTTCTTTACAGAGTAGTTTTTCCAGAAAGTATAAGCAGGTGGTAAGCTGAGTCTTTATGTCTGAAAACATCTTTTATTCTCACATTTTAAAGATAGCTGGTTATTTTTTGTCATCTTGCATCTAGGGTTGCAGATAAGAAGATTAATGTCTGATTATACTTCCTTTGTAAGTAACTGTTTTTTCTTATAGTTTTTAGGATTTTTCTTTGTATAGTTTTCTTCTTTTTTTTTTTTTTACCATATGAGATATATTTATATTTTAAATTCTGTTCAGAACCTTTGTGAGCCCTTTCAATCAGTTCTGGGAAAATGTCTTTTTTCAGATAATGCTTATAATTTACTCTCTCTCTTTTCTCCTACTAGATCTAAGCCTAGTGAGTGGTGAGGGCTGCCTGGGACTGTTCCTGCTGTAGAACCCTCAGCAAACCTCCCTGTTCACTGCACCTGGAAACCCTGCTCCCACCTTTGGTGTGCCACTACTAAAATGCTACTTTTATACTTCTGTTTCGCTGTTCATCCCAATCCTGTTTTCAGAATCTCTTATTCCCTGGGGCATTAGTTAACTAAGAATTTTTTGGTTTTACTTAAAAAATCTTTTATATCTTTAAGATTTCAGAAAACAATAGCACTTTAACAAACCAGTTTCCTAATAAGAACTTCTGTGGTGACATAGTTTGGGCCCAACCAGGTAAGATGTCAAATGAGGGGTTCCCTCAAATACATTTAATTAGAAAACCATTCAGCTCAAGCCCACTGGATGGACAGTGATGGTTTAAAAACACCTGGTGAACGAATAACTGCATTTTCTAAACTCAGGCACCAAGGCACAGAGGATGAAGCCCTGGCTACCAGGGGCAAAGGCTTTAGAATCTGACCTACTTTGCTGAATCCCAGTTTGGCTGCTTACTTACTGTGTACCACAGCACTCTGGGTGAATTACTTAACCCCCTCTATCTGCCAGTTTCTTCATCTATAAAGTGGGAATGATGACAGTAACTTCTACTTTAAAGGAACTATGGGGGTTAAATGTCTATAAAATGTTTATCACAAAGCCTGAAATATAGATACTATTCATAAATTATCCAGGTTATTAAAAAATAAATGTTCAAAACCTATTTGGAGGGCTCCCTGGTGGTGCAGTGGTTGGGAGTCTGCCTGCCAATGCAGGGGACACGCGTTCGTGCCCCGGTCTGGGAGGATCCCACATGCCGCGGAGCAGCTGGGTCCGTGAGCCATGGCCGCTAAGCCTGCGCGTCCGGAGCCTGTGCTCTGCAGCGGGAGAGGCCACAATAGTGAGAGGCCTGCGTACCGCAAAAAAAAACAAACACCTATTTGGAAGCAATCAAAATTTCCAGCTGACAGTAGTTTTATCATTTCTCATTTTCTAGATATTAACTAGCTTCTATGGGTCTGGTCTACAAGGGCATTAATTTTTCCTTTGTGCAGATGAAATATTGGTTAATATATTGGAAATGGGAACATTTTCCCACAAAGTTATAGCCACAATATCCCTCACTTTTCAGCTAGATGAAAACTCCAAGAGCACCTCCATAGTAAGAACTGTAACCTACCGGTTTGGTATGCAGCTTCTGCTGCCATCTCTGAGAGACTAACTGCAGTCATCCAGGTGGTTTCCAACTTCAAGTACTCTTGCTGTTTTGAAGTCATCTATAAATTAAACAAAGCACTTCAGACAACATGACTCTGCATTACGTCATTAAGCACATTTAAATGGACTTATTCAATAGTAGACTGAGAGAAACAGCTACTGGTAAAACACCTTCATTCAATCATTTAGATAACCACAATGAGGCAGGAGCACTAATAACAGAAACACCAAGTAACTTTTTGCTCACCTCAACTCTGGCTCCTATGATCACCTGCCACACTGCGTCTTCCTCCTGTGAATTCATTTTCCCAAGTAAACTTGTGTATTGTCGGTACAGAGAAATTAAGGTATAAACAGCCTACAAATATAAAATAAATGAGTAAAATAAGTGAGGCATATTAGGGTTAGTGAGACTCACACCTCAAGGTTAAGTCACATTGTAGCACGCTGGCTCTTCAGTCCTTCTGCTTCACTGAACCTGCACTATTGTATGAAGTAGAGGCATTATCCTAGGACATCAGTATCTCCACTTGTCGACTTTAGCGGTCTTCCCTGGTGGCGCAGTGGTTGAGAGTCCGCCTGCTAATGCAGGGGATGCGGGTTCGTGCCCCGGTCCAGGAAGATCCCACATGCCGCGGAGCGGCTGGGTCCGTGAGCCAGGGCTCCTGAGCCTGCGCGTCCGGAGCCTGTGCTCCGCAACGGGAGAGGCCACAACAGTGAGGCCCGCGTACCGCGAAAAAAAAAAAAAAACGCTTGTTAGCAATTTAGACATACAAAAAGAACATAATGCAGATGGAAAACTCAGAAAACTGGGAATAAAGCTGCTGGAAAATGAAGGTAAAGAAACATATAAATGAGACTTTTAAAAATGATTCTGATTATCCATATACTCTCTATTAGCTCAGATCAGTGGTTTTTAAACTGTCCTCACACAGAAGCCCCTGGTACCCCCAACTGAACCAGATCAGCATGGTCCCCCTGTCTTATATACTGGGCTGCTATATTTAAGATTTTTCTTTTAAAAAGGGTTCCTGGACAGTGAGGCCGACCACAGCCCCTTCCCAGAGGGTGAGTGTCCCACCTGCAGGGGCCCTACATTAAATGAGGATAAAGCAAAACTCTAATTCAAAAAGATACACGCACCCCTATGTTCACAGCAGCACTATTTACAGTAGCCAAGATATGGAAGCAACCTAAATGTCCACTGACAGATGAATGGGTAAAGAAGATGTGGTACATATATACAGTGGAATATTACTCAGCCATAAAAAAGAATGGAACAGGGGCTTCCATGGTGGCACAGTGGCTTCCCTGGTGGCACAAGAATCTGCCTGCCAACACAGGGGACACAGGTTCAAGCCCTGGTCTGGGAAGATCCCACATGCTGCGGAGCAACTAAGCCCGTGCGCCACAACTACTGAGTCTGCCCTAGAGCTTGCGAGCTGCAACTACTGAAGCTCGCACACTTAGAGCCCGTGCTCTGCAATAAGAGAAGCCACCACAAGGAGAAGCCCACACACCGCAATGAAGAGTAGCCCCCGCTTGCCACAACTAGAGAAAGCCCATGCGCAGCAACAAAGACCCAACTCAGCCAAAAATAAATAAATAAATAAGGAGGTGAGGGAAAGATGGATTGGGAGTTTGGGATTAGCAGATGCAAACTATTATACAGAGAATGGATAAACAACAAGGTCCTACTGTATAGCACAGGGAAGTATATTCAATATCCTGTGATAAACCATAATGGAAAAGAATATGAAGAAGAATATATGTGTAACTGAATCACTTTGCTGTACAGTAGAAATTAACACAACATTGTAAATCAACTATACTTCAATAAAAAAAAATTTTTTTTAATAAAATAAAATGAATAATAAAAAGGGTTCGTGGAGAAAGTCTAAAAACCAGTAATTCAGATCAGGACTCAGCCAACTTTTTTTTGTAAAGGGCCAAAGAGTGGCCCTACAGTCTCTGTTTGCAACTATTCAACTCACGAAAGCAGTCGTAGAGAATACACAAAAAAACGAGCCTGACCATGTACCAATCAAACTACAAATGCAGGCATCAGACCCGATTTGATCTGTGAGCCATAGTTTGCTAACCACTGACTTAGATGACCAAGACTTAACAAGAGGACACTTACCTTCGTATATTCAGTGATTGCTTCAATTAATGCATATGTGGTCTGAGAG
This sequence comes from Neophocaena asiaeorientalis asiaeorientalis, assembly GCF_003031525.2. NCBI lineage: Eukaryota > Metazoa > Chordata > Mammalia > Artiodactyla > Phocoenidae > Neophocaena > Neophocaena asiaeorientalis. Next base: position 6,028,754 of record NW_020174645.1, on the reverse strand, counting down.
AGAAAGGTAGAGGTGCTATCTGTTACCAAAGACACAGCCCTCCTCATTAATGCATCATTACTAAGAGAATGAGGCTCCGGTTTCTGAAACACACAAACATTTTTAGTCAATTTCGAACCTAAAGCTCAAGCTGAGATCATAGACAGCCAAATGAAAAATGTAATTCTCACACTGCAACTGCACTATGATGCTTCTGTGTTAACTTTTTCTTTTCAAGCTTTATTTTCGCTATTTAAGACAACATATGAAAATAATTCTAGAATATGCTTTCTACCTACTTTTGTTGCTTATTCTCTGCTCCAAAAAGCAAAGTATTTCTTTTTATCAAATAAAAGGCTAGTATTTATAATCAACAAATTTCATGAAGTTATGATTCATTCATTACCACAGTGCTAAATGCTTGGGATATAACGATAAACTAGAAAATTAATGCAATCAAGTACCATGGGAGCTGTGGAAGAAGTCTGGAGGGGCACACGTAAGACAGCAATCACTTCTACATCGAATGAGAATAACTTAGAAAAGGCTTCAGAGAGGTAATAAGGATTAAGCTGAGTTAAGAAAGTAAATGGTGGAGAGGGCAAATCTGCAGAATGAGCTGTACAGTCTTGATGCAGGGGAGGGGAGACGCTTCCCTCTGACCTCAGCTGTTATGTTTAAAAAAAAAAAAGGGCAGTATAACTATCTCATGAGTTAAGGGAATGTGGTGGCCACCCTGATTAAATATTGGCAACTATGATGACAAGTCATCCCTAACTCTCCCTTTTTCTCCCATAGCAGAGGATTTATTGTATCAGAACTAACAAACCAATCCCTCTATCATCTGTTGTCTTTTTGCTATTTAAAGTATAAGCACACTGAATCACTGCCTGTTGAAAGTAGCAATCAAGAAATATCTCTGATACACGAACAAATCATGAATTTTATCATATTTATATTTCATTCAATCAGCTAAGTAAGTATTCATTATGTACCTCGCACTGAGGGGCTAGAAAGGAAAGAATGATATCATCTCTGCTCATGAGAAGCTAATTTTGACCTATTCTGATAGTTTGTGTCTTCACAATGCTCTCCATTTTACAAGGCACGTTTACTTGTTCCTCACAACAGTCTAGGTATTAGCACTTCTCTTTTAATGAGGAAACGGAAGCTCAGAATAGTTATGTAACTCTCCTCAAAAGTACGCATGTAGACCTCAAACCAAATCTTCTCACTCCAAAGTTTCCATTATGCTCTGCTGACTCAGGGGAGTCAAACAGATTATCATCAAATATCAAAATAGACAATATAAGTGGTCAGAGAGGGAAATCATTATTGGCCAGGAACTAGGAAAGGCTTTAAAAAGAGGTGGGATTTGGGTCTCAAGACAACTAGGATTAGAATGGACATGCGTCCTGGGTTAGAAGAAACAATGAGGAAAAGAATACATATGATGTATGCAGGGGCTGTCGGGAATCTAGCCTGGTTGGAGTGGATGGCACAAGGTAGATGAGACTGGCTAGGGCACTGGAGTGCGAGGAGAGTTTGCTGGATTTTAGTTCTGTAACACATTACGGGGAGCCACTGCAGGCCCTGAAGAACGGGAAGTGGCATTGCTGTTCCTGCAGGAGAATGACTAGAGGCTCCTGTCAACCAGAGGCTCCTGGCATGTGGCCTAGAACTGAGGTAACTAGGGCTTAAGAATAGTATACCAACTAGAAAGGACAAACACAGGGGACTTTGCTGGTGGCACAGTGGTTAAGACTCCGCACTCCCAATGCAGTGGGCCCGGGTTCTGTCTCTGGTCAGGGAACTAGATCCCATGTGCGTGCCGCAACTAAGGAGCCGCGGAGCCACAACTAAGACCCAGCGCAACCAAACAAATAAAATAGGTAAACATTAAAAAATATATAAAGGACAAACACACAAAAAATCTTTTGGAGGAAGAAAGAAAAGGCTGTCCTAACAATGACTGAAAATGGCTTGGTGTTCAAGTAAGGATTTTAGGGTTAAAGGGTCATTAGTACACAGAGATGAGGGCTGAAGTGAGGCACAAAAAGGGAAAGGCTCATGAGTGAGCCTCAGAAGATGCTGAAAATACTTGTGATAGATGGAATTAATCTTGTTGCTGTGATAAACACACATTTAAGTATCAGGAACATTTTGCCAAAATGGGGTTTGCCGATTTCTTATTTAGCTCTTCCTGATAAAGCATATAACCAACGGTTTTTTAATAAGGTACCACTTTCATATCACTGTCTACTTGACAACTCCACCTAGATGTCACTTCCAAAACTGAACTCTTGGTTTCTTCCTCCCAAAACCCATTCCCCTCCATCCCAGTATACGGCAACACCATTCTCTCCGTTGCTTAGGCCTTTTAAAAGCACTGGAAGCGAAGTTATATACTTCACACCTAACCCACCAGCAACTCCTGCTGATGGCATTCAGCCCACTCCCCCACCTGAGCCAAGCCCGCGATCATCTCATGCCTGGACCCCTGCTGGTCTTTTTAGTTCCACACAGCAACCTTTAAAAACTTATGTCAGATCATAATAATCTTATGTTAAAATCCTCTGTGGCTTCTTTTCTATAATAAAATCCAAAGCTCTACAATGGCCCACAAAGTACAGAAGTCAAAGCACATTCTGGTCCTGAGCTAACTCTGTGAGCTGAGTTCATCTATTTCTCTCTCTCTCCCCCCCTCTCATTCCACTTTCTCCTCTTCCGTATCTCCAGAATGTAAGCTTTATGAAAGCAGAAACTTCGTTTGATTTGCTCATACGGTCTCAGTGTGTATGGCACATAAAAGTTGCCCAATAAATTTTTATTGAATGAAAGACTATTTTGTTGATACTGTAATATGTTTTCTTTCTTCCCTCTTTATACAATCTGACCAACCTGACATAGTGTTCCTACCAAATACTACTATTAAAATGGAAATATTACTATATTTGCTCAGCTCTGAAAAGATGCCGATACACTAGAAAGTATACCATCACATGCGGGTGAGGAGGGGCGCGGGGTAAAACCATGAGAGCTTGTCGGATGCTTCACTGCCCACCTGGGACTTCAAGAGGACACAGTACACAAAGACAAACAACACGGAGTGACAGGACAGTACTCCACCTGGGCAATAGGAACTGCACACAGGGTTAGCCCAAATCCAGCAGCCACAGTTTTGTGCCATGGTCTTATCAATTCCGAGAAACAGCGCTTCTCACAGTTAGCCACGACTGGCACACACCGTTTGTACCTAGAAACAGAAGTCAAATCTAGTAAGGCACAACCACCAACCTGTAAAAGCCTCTTCAATTTACTGATATTTGCAGGGGCTGGAGACTCAAACTCGGGCCCCGCTGGAACCCAAATGACGACGTAGGGTGGCCTTCCACACGACAGGGCTCTGTGGGGACCTGCGTGGACTGGAAAGGCCCGGGCTCGAAGAAACCGCTACTTGGCTCCCCGCGCGGGAATGCGGGCCGATGGTGCCGCAGTTTAAGAGTTACCAGGTGTGGACGTTTAAGAGGTGGTCTCAAAGCTTTTTAAAAACTCAGGCCAAAATAAAACGCTTCTGCAGGCAGGATTTAGCGCTGGCCCTCTGGCCTAGGCTGCAAGGGCTCTGATGGTCCCCTGGAGCCCGCAGGCGTCAAGAGGCCGAGGGAGCAGGGCCCGCGGGGAGACAGGCAAGTTCCTGGGGCTCCTCCGCCCTCACGGAAAACCTCCTCCGGGAACCCGCCGCCTGCCCGGACCTCTTCCCCCGCTCTCCCCAGTGACTTCAATGGGCCAACGAGAGTCACTTCGCGGGCAGGCCGAGCGCCCCCCAAAAGACAGCCCGAGGGTGAGGGAACGCGCTTTCGGTAGGTGGGAAAACGGAAAAGCCGTCAGTGAGACACGAAGCCCGGGCTTGCCCGAGGAGGCGGGAGGCCTCTGGCCAGAGGCAGAGGCGGGCCGTCCTCAGACCTCCGAGAGGGGCGGGACGCCGTGACCCTCTCGGCCGAGAAGGGAAGCGCGCGCCCGCAAGGCCGGGGCTGCGGCCTGAGTGCAGCGCTCTCAGTGTCCCCTCCCTCTGTCCGACCCTGACCTACACGACCTGAAGCCCTACCTGAAGAAGAAGGCTACGCGCCGCGACAACCAACTCCGTAGAGCCGCCATCCCACGTCTGACGGACCCCACACGCACACGCCGGAAGTGACGCCACTTCGTGAGGGGGGGCGGGGCACGGCCTCCACGTGAGAGGGCCTCTTCGCATGACCACGCCCCCCGCCCGAGAGCGCAGCCGGGATTGGACAGACAGGGAGAGAGGGGGCGAGGCTGAAGGTAACGGCTATAACAGCCTGGCCGGACACACAACTGCCGGAGCTTCCGCGTGGGGCGGGGCGGGCCGTGTGAGGACGCGGAGCGGGCGGAGCCAAGTCGGCCGTCGTGGAGGGTGGTTGGACTGGGGCCCTTCACCTCGGGAGAGTTCTCTCGTTATCTGGCAGTGCGGGTCCGTCAGGACAGAAGTCGGAGGCGGAGCAGCGATCTGCTGGGCTGCTGTCACTTCAGCACCAGGAAATAGGTGGTCCAGCCGGCCAGCAGCAGCGCCCCGATGAGCACCGTGTAGCTGAGGAGCACGAAGGCCAGCAGCTCCCGCAGCAGCTGCAGCACGTGGATGGTGGTCGAGGCCGGCATCGCCCTGCGCGGGAGGCCCGAGGACCTGCGGGGCAGGGCACCCGGGAGACCCTGAGCACGCAAAGAGGACGGTTCTCTCCCCTTGACCAACCTCCGCTGGACTCTAAGCAAGCGCTGCTGAGCCAGGCACTGTTATAGGCAGCGTGGACACAGGGAGCTAGACTAGGTCCCGGCCCTCTACAGAGTGAACATACTTTCCTGAGGCTAAGGAAGCCCAAAGTGCTGATTTTCTCCATTAACAACCACCTGGACACTCTGCACTGACACTACAGGATTCTTTTAAACCGAAAGTTCCCCTCATTCTTAGGCTCCCGATCTGGATCTGGGTTCAGAGAAGAGAGAAGCCTGCGGTTCCCAGACCCCGCTGCTGCACTGGTCTTCACCCCCAGCCCTCTCCTCCCATCCACCTCATTCATTTTTAATGTTGTGAGTGCTGCTAATGGGCTGGTGAAGTAAAGCTTTCTTTTGCCATCATTCAAGCTGCAGCCCCGGCTGTCAGCGCTACTTGGGAGGGGAAGAGAAGAAAGCCTTTTGAGTAGGGGGAAAGCAGCAGACCCTCACTGCAGCCCCTCTGCAATTCCTCTGGCCCCAAGGCTTATTAGTACACAAGAGTTTGAGGATCCCTGCTTTGTAGCCAGGCATGCTTGCCCTTCTGGCCAGCCAGGATAGCAGGAGTGCCAAGAAGTGGGTATGAATTTGATTCTGGGCTAATCTCCTTCCCCATCGTGCTCTTGGCATCTGCTCCAGCACTCTACCTTCCACCACAGATGGAATCATATGGTAACAATCACAAACCAGTTCTTTACCTCCACTGCTGCCCTGCCCAGCAACGCCCCTCAGTGCCAACCACCAGCTTCCCTTTCTCCCCATTTCACTCACTCAGGAAAGTTTCCACAACTCGTCCACCGCAGCAGCTCCACGGTCCCTCTCTGGTCTGGTGTCCAAAGGTAGGCTTGCGTGCACTCCAGCAATGTCAGCAGAGCTGAGGGATTTTCAGGCAGCAGCTGCACTCACCAACTAGGTGTGGTCTAGAGACCAATCACAATCCTCACGTGGTCCCTGAGCTCTCACGGAGCTGCGCACAGGCGATCCCAGACCAGGCGGGGCGCTGGCAACTCTGCCCGTCCTCTGCCTATGTCACCACCACGGCCCACAGAGCTCTGAACTTGCCTGCAAAGCTCCTGACTTAGATGGGCTGGGCAAGTGGTACACTAGGGGGGATTTCATGGCCCTCCTGTCTGGCTTTTCTAAACACTGCAGGTGGGATACAGTCCAAATCCTAACAAACTCCCACTGAGAGCAGTCCCATCCTACTCTGGAGTCTCAGACAAGAAGAACCACTGTACATACAACACTCATGACTGCCCAACTAAAGCAAAAGCTGTTGTCTTAAAACATATGCAAGTTCGAGCATTTGTGTGTGTGTGTGTGAGAGAGACAGAGAGAACCAGCTCAGAGAACCAAGAGCTCCCAAGTGCTTGATTCTAATTCACAGAGTTTAGCAGGTTAGAAACTTATTATACAGTCACCTTCCCAATGTGCCCACTTCCAATTTCAACTCCTCCAAACGTAAGGCAAAAAGAACCAGTCAGGATTTCAGCCAATAAAGAAGAGACCCTTTCCCAGATGTAACAATGAAGGGAAACGAAAGCACAAACTTTATGCTGCTTCTGATTCTTCTGCTTTTTGTAGTAGTTTGTAGTAAGAATATGTTTTGACCTTTAAAAAAAAGCAGGCAGTGTGGACATCAACCCTTTTATTAACATCCTCGTCCAGAAGCAAATGGCTCTCTAATTTGATCAGGATCTCTTATTATCAAATCATTGCCCTGCCGCAGCCAGGCTGAAACAGGAGCAGAACATTATCAAGCTGTGCAGGAAGCCAGTGAGTAGTAATTGCAACCCCAGAGAGCTGGTCATCTGGAGGGCTCTGTGTCCTGCCGAGTCACAGGAAAGAAAGTACAGCTGAGATTTATACCCTCATCCCACACCAAAGTAACATGGAAAAGGCCTGATTCTGTTCCCCTTTAACTCTCACAACCTTCAAATGGATATCTCAAGTCAGTTATGTGTTCCAGCCTTTGCAGACTCTAGTCACCACCCAGTTTGGGGGTATTTTACAGCAACGGAGTAACTGGAGCTGAGAAACATCATGTAGCTTGAAGTTCATATGCATTCATTTAGAAGAGAATCCGAGAAATTTTACATTACTGCCTTTGACTGCTGGATGACAAAACGGCATCCTCTATTTTCTACAGTATGTCATCGTTAAACCATATGATTGAATATAATACACCAGGCTCTAGAGTATAATTCACAGTCTGTTCATAATTCATAGTCTATGTGATGTCGGTATTTCTCTGCCTTGCCATCTTGATTACAGCCCCTCTTCCTGGCTGCTTTAGATACTCTGTTTGTTCTGGTGTTGTTTTTCTTAAAGAAGTATTTCTTCTTGAGTTCAGCTCTGCTGAATACAAACACTTCCTCCTGGTGACAGGCCAGTCTTTAACATACAACTGAGAACAAGAGACAGACTCCATGTCGGATTAATCATAATCCTTGCCGTGAGGGCAGAGCTGCAGTGGCCTATCGCATGGGGATCCCCCCTTCCCAGTTCTCTTCAAGAATTAAATGTGCTGTTTTTAATCCTCCTTCTTTTAACCATTAGTCTCTTGCTCCACTGTTAAGCTACAGTTCAAATACTTATTTCTCTGTTGGCTAAAATTCAAAAGTGTACAGTATGACACAAAATAGTGTCTATGTAGACTTCTTTGTCTATGTAGACTTCTTTTTGGTGGGACTGCTGGTGTAGAACCGTCTACCCAACTAGACAAAAGTCCAGACATGATGTAAACAATCCACCCTCTCCAAGAATAAACGTACCATTCACATACCCTTTTTCTCAGTAAGGGCACACTCCTTTGAGACAAAGACTGCTTCAAGTATTAAATGAACGTACACAAAGGCGTATAATATATAATTATCCACCACTTTCTGTTTGCATACAAATGAAGCAATTGATGTTTTGAAGTCTTCTGCTGAATGCATTTTTAGGAGCTGACCTAACTATGCTCGGAGCAAGCAAGTATAGAGTCACCAGTGAATGCAGACACACGAGACACAACTGAGTACCTGTTCACAGGACAAAACCCCAGCCAAGGAAACTTGACTGGACTTAAATTGAATCCCATGAGCCGAAAACACTTACAGACAAGGTGGATTTCATTCTCTAAAGCAGCTGAGACTCACAACCGCTGGGGCTGGAAGGTATAAACTAATCTCCCTGGGATAACAAGTAGCTGAAAAAGGATTCCTAAAACAGGAATCATTTTAAGACCTTTCCAAATACTGAATGTCAAAGCCAAGTTAAATCCTCCAGTAGCTAATCTTTTAAATGTTCCCTCTTCTACCCCTCATTCTTACATTAAGGAGATTTTTTTAAAAGTACAGAATTTCTCCTTCACTCATAACATGCAGTGTGCTAAGAGACGTCCACTAGCGAAAGAAAGTGAGGAAAACATGTACGGGTACTAATTAACAGTAGAAATGACACCTGGGGAAGGACACTGACTTTGGCCCCCAGCAAAGACGGGGATCAGCTAATTTGGCTGGAGACTCAGGCAAGGGCTGTGAAACCGTCAATTTGGTCCCCTTCTTGGCCTTAACTCCTCCAGACGCTGGGATAGAGCGGGAGGGAGATTTCCAACTTCGCCACCAGCACCCAAGCTCCTCTGTCCTGCAGTCTAGCAGTCTCCTGTAGGAAGGGTAGCAGCTGGACTCCAAGATCATTGACAAGCTGCACCAGAGGGGGGTGAAGTCACCGGACCACGGACTGAAACGGGGCTGGGTGTTTTCTAGCAAAATAAATGCCCGAGGCTGAATAGGTGTGTCCGCAGGCTGCTGGGGAAGCACGTGTGGCACTTACCAGGGAGGGGAGCTGCCAGATGCTGGAGAAGCCAAGCTACCACCGCTCACAGTGGGACTGGATGGATGGTGCAGCCCACGGTGGGCAGGGAAGAAAATTGGAGGCATCTACCATTGAAATTGTCTTAGAGTTAATAACACGTGCACTAAGAACGCGTCTTTGAATGGTTACATTCTCAGGAAGCTGCTCCCTAATTATTATGTTACTCAATGTAAAAAGCCCTTGGTAAGTATGGGACCCATACCGACTCAGTTGACTATCAGGCAGATCATAAACCTGTTCTGGGGAAAGAAGCTCTTCCAAACCTCTTGCTTTTTAGAAGCAGAGGAATCAAAAACAGAAGGAACACAACTTGCCTTAATGACCCGATAAGGTAGAGACTGGTGACACTGAATGTAATGTGCCATGTTCTGCGGGAAAAAGAAATCTCAACTCGGTGATAACACTAGCCCTAGGCCCCCAACACTCAGCCACTGCCCTAGGCATGATGCACCTTTAAGAAGTTCAGCACTATTTATTAGGGGTCGGACCTTCTACTTTTATTTTCATTTTTACCTGCTTGGTCCCTGCTTTCTTAAGAACTGGACCCATCTGTGTGGCTGTATAGATTATCCATCCCACCATCCTTAATATATTTCCAGAGGTCTCTAATGAAGATCCTGAGCTCAGAACATTAAAAACTGTTATGTCTTTTACCCTGGCTGCTTCTCTTCCATTCTTCTTTCTTTAAGAAATCAGGAACACAAAAGACAAGCAGAAAGGAGAAAACAGCATAATTTAAGAAGCTGACCCCAAAGTAAATTCTGTATTCTCATATTATTCCTCCATGGGGTTGTACTTCCTTCCAGCAACTTCTTCAAAGGAGCCGTTTATTCTGCAGTTCACCGGTAAGTCTCCTTTGAACGCCCTAGAAAGGTTTTTCCATTAGCGACTCTATCCAGCTGGCCCCGTTTATTAGCTTAGTGGTGGCGATGACATATTCTGTGCCTCCATCTTCCAGCTGGGAGAGAAATCGCAGGGCAGCAATTTCAGCAAAGGTTACACCCCCGAGGAAAAATATCAGAGTGACGCGGTTTTCTCCCGGTTGACCTAAGATATAAATAAACATTTCAGAATGTTTACTGATGCTTACAGAATTATTATTGATGCTTCTCTCCCCACCTCTTAAAAAAATTACACCATTCCTAAGGAAAAGTAGTCATATATGTCTTGGTACAGACAATTCATTTGAAACTCAGGACCATGATTTTGATCTCAATGTTTTCTGTAACTTCTGAGATCCTCAGTTCAGAGGTTGAAAGCGGCTTCTCCTGAGGGAGTAATGGGTTCTAGCGCTTACAATATAATTCACAACTAACAAAAGAGGTATGTATATTGGACTCTGACTCCTAAGTACTTTACAAATGTATTTTACAAAGCAATTGCATAATACGTGAAAAGCACACTAACACTACATAATCATCTGTGGATACGGGCCATGGACTTACGTTTCTTTTGTAGCCCTGTGGGCAACGGCTGCCGTTCCTCAAAGTGGGGCCCTGGGAGGATGCGCAGAACTTCCTCAATACTCCGCCAGCCGGGCCGGGAAAGCAGCTGGGCCAGGCGCACACTGAGAGGGGCATAGCCACTGTACACATACGATATGTCCGTGGGATTCTGTTAAATTAAAGGAAAAAAGGCCTGTAGAGAGGGCGAGAAAGAGACGTATAGCCGCCTATCTGTGGCTTGTGGGGTAACCCAAGATTATTTGATTTGGCTTTGAAGGCAGAAACACAAACCCCCGAAATAGCCTTCTCCAATATTGAAATATCCTGCTCCAATCCACCCCTGCTGGTTCTTTTTTTTTTTTTTTTTTTTTTGCGGTACGCGGGCCTCTCACTGTTGTGGCCTCTCCGGATGTGGAGCACAGGCTCCGGAGGCGCAGGCTCAGTGGCCATGGCTCACGGGCCCAGCCGCTCCATGGCATGTGGGATCTTCCCGGACTGGGGCACGAACCCGCGTCCCCTGCATCGGCAGGCGGACTCTCAACCACTGCGCCACCAGGGAAGCCCCAAAAGGTTCACTTTTGACTCAAATTTTCAACAGCCACTCAAAGCATCTATAGGTACTGAAGATGAAAAATTGTTACTTGGTTTGGCAAGAAACTTCTTGGACGGTAAAGTGGAACTCCCTAGCCGAGAATATAACCCTTGAACACGGCAATTCCACTTTCAGGCACTTATCCCACAGAGGGACTTGTACTCTAGAGGACAAAAGACCAAAGCACAAAGATATTAACTGCAACACTGTGCGAACTAGCAAAGGACTGCAAACGACCTGAATTTCTATCAGTAGAAATCTGATAAATCATAAAATAAGATGTATCTGAAAAACCACTAGGTAGCAATTAATTAAAAAAATTATTTTAGGGCTTCCCTGGTGGTGCAGTGGTTGAGAGTCCGCCTGCCGATGCAGGGGACACGGGTTCGTGCCCCGGTCCGGGAAGATCCCACATACCGCGGAGCGGCTGGGCCCGTGAGCCATGGCCGCTGAGCCTGCGCGTCCAGAGGCTGTGCTCCGCAACGGGAGAGGCAACAGTAAGAGGCCCGCGTACTGCAAAAAAAAAAAAAAAAAATTATTTTATTCTTGGCCTTGGCACTCAGCCTGAGGGATCTTAGTTCCCCGACCAGGGATCGAACCCAGGCCCCGTGCAGTGGAAGCTCAGAGTCCTAACCACTGGACCACCAGGGAAGTCCCTATGTAGCAATTAAAAAGAACTTAAAAGAATGAGGAGATCACAGAAGGCTCTTCAAGAAACAGTGTTAAGTGGTGGGTGGGGTGGGGAAAGAAGTCAGCGTTGTGAAGAGCTGAACTAATCTACGACTTACGCTGTAAACCCAGGAATTAAGAGTATCTATGTTCCCACTGGACAAAAACAATCCAATTTTGCTACTGAGGCAGGAGACTGTTAGCTTTTGCGGCAAGACGCAGCCTAATAAAGTCCCTTATGAAAAACCAAAAAAGAAAATAAGAAAAATGAAACTTAGAAAGATTGGAGTAAACAATAAACATAAAGCAAAGTGCACCCTACTTTGGAGACCAGTGGTATAGAATACGCACCATTTATGTAAAAATGTTTGTCTGTACACAGAATCTTTCTGGAAGGATAGATTACAAACTGGTTACAGTGCTCGCCTCTGAGAGGAAACTGAGGTTGGAAGTGGGAGGAGCTTTGCTTCTCACCGTTTGCTTTCCCTGTACTGGATCTTTGTCTGACCCTCCCGCATTTCTCCCTGGTGCTCTGTGCCCCAGAGACGGCCCCGTGGGCTCTGCACCAGCTGGAAACTGGAGAGAGGACAGCAGCGTGAGTTGTTGCCCTGACTTCCCCTCTGTGGTGCTGCCAGAGGTTGGTTGTGTCCCTCGGCTTGTCAGACGGCCTGGCCACACAGCTCTTCTCTCCCAGTTCTGGAACAGCCCCCTTCCCCTGCCCTCAGGCCTCGGCTGGGGAGGGTTCCCCACTGCATTGCCTCTCTCTGGTCCACCCCGTCTTTATGAAACTCCCTCAAACTACCCAGTGCCAGAGCACCCTATGCTTCCTGCTGGGATCCACACGAATGCACGACTTTCTCCAAAGCATTAGAAAACTGTCGTTAGAAAACAAGGTGGATGCAGAGATCAAGTAGCGTATGTCGTTGCAATAACCTGTTAACTGGGAACTCAAATGAGGTGAAGAGCAGGAGCGTCTTACTTGCTCGTTTACATCATCCATCCAGAGGCGTAACGTTTTCCGGACGGTTGGGTAAGTATTTCTGCCCCCTGTCTGTGGTTTCAGCAGGCCAGCCTTCTCTAGGTTGTATAAGGTCAATATGTGCTCATAGCCGTATGTCTGCAAGAGAAGTCGAATCAGGAAAACGGTTTCTGCGACTTTCACAAAAGAGCACTTCCACGTACACATGGCCAGTAGGCACATGAAAAGCTGCTCAACATCACTAATTATTAGAGAAATGCAAGTCAAAACCACAACGAGGTACCACCTCACACTGGTCAGAATGGCCATCATTAAAAAGTCTACAAATAACAAATGCTGGAGGAGGTGTGAAGAAAAGGGAACCCTCCTACACGGTTGGTGGGAATGTAAGTTGGTGCAGCCACTATGGAAATCTGTATGGAGGTTCCTCAGAAAACTAAAAATAGAGTTGCCATATGATCCAACAATCCCACTTCTGGGCATATATCCAGACAAAATTATAATTCAAAAAATACATGCATCCCTATGTTCATAGCAGCTCTATTTACAATAGCTAAAACATGGAAACAACCTAAATGTCCATCGACAGATGAAAGGATAAAGAAGATCTGGTACATATATACAATGGAATATTACTCAGCCATAAGAAAGAATGAAATAATGCCATTTGCAGCAACATGGATGCAACTAGAGATTATCATACCAAGTGAAGTAAGTCAGAAAGAGAAAGATAAATACCATGTGATATCACATACATGTGGAATCTAAAATATGGCACAGATGAACCCATCTACAAAACAGAAACAGAGTCACAGACATAGAGAACAGACTTGTGGTTGCCAAGGGGAAAGGGGGGTGAGGAGGGAAGGACTGGGAGTTTGGGGTTAGCAGATGTAAACTATTATATACAGGATGGATAAACAACAAGGCCCTACTGTAGAGCACAGGGACTATATTCAATATCCTGTGATAAACCATAATGGAAAAGAATATGAAAAAAAAGAATGTCTCTATGTGTATAACTGAGTCACTGTGCTGTACAGCAGAGATTGGTATGACATTGTAAATCAACTCTACTTCAATTAAAAAAAAAAGAGCACTTGCAACAAATCCACTGGTTTGTACTCTGGGGCATGTTGCTGAAGTCCAGGCAATGACCATCCATGGGCACAGGTGCAGGGCAGGGATGAAGCCTGCCCTAAAACTGCTTGCCATTACAGCAAATCCAGCTCACTGGATCACTCAAAGAATGATGTAAATTTTTTTACTTTAAAGTCAGAATTTATGGACCCAACGTAAGTGAGCATCAAATAAGTTATAGTATATTTTTATATGGGATATAATTAGCTACTAAAAAAAGAAAGAGGCAGATCTATACATCCTGATAAGAAAGACCTTCTGGATTTATTCTTAAAGACAAAAAAATATAAGAAGACTATTACGTATAGTAGGATTTTATTTTTGTTAAAAAAGATATAGTAAGTAATAATAATAGCTAACACTTATATAATACTTTCTATGGCGGGGGGCACTGGTGTGTTCTAAGTGCTTTACATACGTTAACTCAGTCATTCTTATTATAACCCCACGAGGTAGCCACTATTATCTCCATTTTATAGAGAAGTTTAAATAACTTGCCCAAGGTCACACAGCTAATGAGTAACAGAGCTGGGACGTGGATCCAGCTGGTCTCGCCCCATGGTCTGTGTATGTAAACATTCTTTGTACATAGATGCAAAGGCAGGAATCTGGAAGCACACAAAGCAACCTGCTGACATTGGTCCCTTCCAGGGAGGGAAATGGGGGGAGGCGGGGAGGTCATGGTTTGCACCATGTACTTCTGCTTTGCTTGAACGTTATATGATGAGAATGCATGTGTCATTTGTGTAACTTTTTAAAAGGCAAACAAACAAACAAAAACCCCCCAATCCCAACCTGAATGAGTATTTAGTTTTAACACTAACATACTTAACTGTGACTAGTAATAGCAAATAAATAGTGCCTGAGACATTTTTAAACAGAAGGGAGAATTTTAAAAACAATGGTGGGCTTTTCCTTATTATAAAGTAACAGGCTTGATTTAAGTAAGCTGGCTAAAGAATCATCATCAGAAATGTGCAAAAAGTTCCCTTCCTCCATCGAATAGTTGGGTTAACCACAAGAGCACTAGACCCTGGCTGCCTGGGTTTTATCCCTGGCTCTGCCACATACTAGCTGGTGACCTTGGGCAAGTTATAGCACTACTCTGTGCCTTAGTTTTCTCATCCATAAAATGGGGATGGTAAGAGTATACAACTCAGCGCTGTTGTAAGGATTAAACAAATGAATACACATAAAGCTCTTCCAATGGAGCCTGGCACATAGTGAAAGCTCACTAAACATTAGCTATTGTTATTATTATGCAAACACAGTAAACAGTGAATACCAAGGACAATCCCTCCATGTACTAAAAAATTTAAAAGATAGTGGAAACACTATACCAAAATAGCAGCTTTGGGAAGTATTTTTTTAAAAAGATGTTTTCTCCCCTGGCAAATTAGCAATTTAAAACTATACTGACCTGCAGGATTTCTCTTTTGTAATAATCCAGAACTTTCTGTTTGAGTCCACTATTGCAAACGGATTGGAGGCAAACTAGTCTTAACACCTTGATCAGCGGATGCTTTTGGGCAGTGCAATCCTCAATGTAACTGCTGACCTGGAAACAAAATATACACCGGTGCCAGCATCCGGTTAGGGACCTAAAGAACTTGATATTTACCACTATTTTCCAAAGCCAAATATCGTGTGGTGACCTGGATGAGAAGAGAATTTGAAAAGATACCATAATCTATTCCTATATATGTGTGTGTATATGTATGTATGTACGTATCTGAATCACTCTGCTGTGCGCCTGAAGCTAACACAACATTGTTCATCAACTCGACTCCAACATAAAACAAAACATGAAAAAAAAAAAAAGGAGATGAGTGGGAGAACGGTTCATTCTTTTTTTCACTGTCCCTAAGCCCCCTCCGAAGTAGCTCCTCTGCCCCTGCTACACGCATCCCTGTCACCATGGAGACACACCAGCGATGGGGAGTGCAGGGCAGTGAGGGCACACGCAGGCAATCCAGCGGCCTGTCTGGACTCACCTGTCTCCACGGACAACCTCGGGAGAGGCTGCTGCATGTCCCGGGTGTGTGACCATAATAGCAGCAATTTATCAGCATAAAGTGACAGGAATCTTTTTAGAAGATGGGAATTTTCATAAATCGAATAATTTTAAATTTAGTAATAGAAGTGAATATTTAAGGGAAATTATATGATCAATCCTCTCAGAAAGCAAATCTATTCATTTATCTACTATAGTCCTTAAAGGTCTTTGATTTTAGGGGCTGGGTCTCACCTCTCCATGCACTGCAGGAAGTGCCTTGCATAGGATAATGTTAAATATATGACACTTGATAAAATCTCTGTTTTCACATTTTGCATTTGCTCTTCAAACTATGTAGACAAGGGGCTTCCCTGGTGGCGCAGTGGTCGAGAATCTGCCTGCTAATGCAGGGGACACGGGTTCGAGCCCTGGTCTGGGAGGATCCCACATGCCGTGGAGCAACTAGGCCCGTGAACCAAAATAAATAAATTAATTAATAAACTCCTACCCCCAACATCTTATACATTTATTTATTTATCTATTTTTGGCTGGGTTGGGTCTTCATTTCTATGCGAGGGCTTTCTCTAGTTGCAGTGAGTGGGGGCCACTCTTCACCGCGGTGCGTGGGCCTCTCACTATCGCGGCCTCTCTTGTTGCGGAGCACAGGCTCCAGACGCGCAGGCTCAGTAGCTCATGCCGTGTCCCCTGCATTGGCAGGCAGATTCTCGACCACTGCACCACCAGGAAAATGCCCCCCAACATCTTAAAAAAAAAAAAATGTAGACAAGGCATAGGAATCAAAGCAATTGCTTTTCTAGCTATAATCTTACGTTTGATAAGGTATCAATTATTTGTTAGAACAGTTTTATTGTACACATACCTTATCAGTGTCTATTCCAGACATAAACTCCTGCTCCACTGTTAATTTATCAAAGAAGTCTTCAGAAGCTAAAATGGAATTAGCAAATTTGTAACTAAGAAATTAATGTTAACCCTTTTATACACAGAGCATGATTAAGAAACAAGACACACACAAAAGAAAGCAAAAAGTTCAAATCGTCACCTGAAAAGAATCTTCTAAGAAACATGGAAACCCCTTCAACCCTGAGCTCCTAAATGACATCCAGAAACAGTCGACCACTGCACCCCTTTGCTATCCTTAGGACGCTAATAAGGACTCAAGAATTTTTTCTCAGTATCAATGAAAGCTAATTTTGAAAGAGCATTTTACTTGCATCATCAGATCCAACCCAGTTTCACTTGATTTCTACTTCTATTAATATGAAAACAATGGACTGATTTTCCAACACTTTTATATAAGATTCAAAGTATACTTTATAAAACAGGGCATGGAACAAACTCCAACTCAGCTTTTACAGCCTGTGTTTTAATGAGTAAACACATCTTCCAAGCCCTTTCAAAATACTTAACATGTGCTCTCTACCAATTCTGCAGAGTCTTCAAGAGAAAAACAAGAACTAAAACAGAAACATGATGCTGCTCTAATTAAGTAATCCTTAACAACGGGAAAAAAACCAGACTGAAAAAATTAACCGCCTCATGTTATGGGAAGAATTTTTTTCTCTTTTTGACATTCCAAATATTTTATCATATGATTACGTGATTTTAATAATGAAAAAAATTGAGTTAACCACAAAGGGAACATTTTTGACTATAAACATTCAAATACTTAATGCTGAGAATAACATACAGTGTTAAAACAGAGCTGACCTTCCCAAGGGAGTACTGTGGTGCCAGTGATCACGGTGTCAGTCATGGTGTGTGCAAGTCAGCCCCAGGTGAGCATGATCATTCCCAAGGATACTCACTAGTTACATCTTTGATTAGCTCTGCAATCGAGGTGTGGTTTGCGAGGGAGCCCCTTGCTGCCTGCATGTGGGGCAGTTGCGAAACGAACTGCTTGATCTCCCCAACGGTCTTGGCGTTGTGCCTCTCCTGAAACACGGAAAACAGCAGAACCGTTGAGCGGGGAAAATATTTTAAGTGCTCTGTTCTTTGTATTGCTTAGAGGACATTTAATTTATACTAATGAGAAAGAACAGAATACAAATAAATCAGGCCAAACCCACCTCCAACATGACCCAGAAAAACAGAAAAGATAGGCTCGTTGTTCCCGTTCACTGCATTAGTACTTTTTTTTTTTTTTTTCCGCGATACGCAGGCCTCTCACTGTCATGGCCTCTCCCGTTGCGGAGCACAGGCTCTGGACGCACAGGCTCAGCGGCCATGGCTCACAGGCCCAGCCGCTCCGCGGCATGTGGGATCTTCTTGGACCGGGGCACGAACCCGTGTCCCCTGCATCGGCAGGTGGACTCTCAACCACTGCGCCACCAGGGGAGCCCACATTAGTACTTTTTAAGGGAGCAAATGCCTAATGTTTTTTCTTTCCAGGCATCAGATCATATTGTGATTAGTATTTGTGGGGGACAGTACTAGGTTGTCCACAAACATTTCTGAGTAAAAAAAATTAAAACAAAGACATGTTAAGAGGGGAACATAAATGGCAAAACATTTCCTCCATAATAGAAAAAAATCCATTCTTACTGCTGAACTCAATCTTGAATACTGTCCATGAATAAAGAGAACCTTCCTGGGTGATGAGAAATTTTTTTTTGCAAAATTTAGCAATTTAAGCCAAAAGTAACTTCAGAAATTTGAAGAAAATCAATTAGCAAACACAATTCCTAAGAAAGATGAAACCTGGAATACACACTCAGTAAAAAAAAATCAGCCTTCAAAAATTCTCCCAATTTATGTTTCCAAAGATTAAATACACAGAGTTCAGCATCTTACTGAATTCGCATGTTTCAAAAATGAGCTTTAACCAAGAATAAATCAGTGGTGGGACAAGAGGAGGCAGGAAGGTGATAATGAAGCCGCCAATTTAAAAGCTCTGGGCTGCTGGGATTTCACTCTTATTATCACCTACCGCATCTGCAGGGTTCCCCTGCATGTTGGCTAAACTGGGAGCTTTTGGCCCAAATTGCAAGTTCTATTATAGAGGATATTTTATTTACAGTACAGCTGGCTTCCTCTTTTTTTTTTAACAGCTGCCCTCCTCTTAAGTGAGGTAGGAAATAATTAAAAGGAAGGTAAAACAAATATTTATGGTGAAAGCTTGTAAACTGCAAACACTACCCCTTTCTCCCCCAAAAGGAGAAAAACTTAACACCTTTTCTCATGGGTCTGGGAAGAAGTTTAAAAAGAAAATCTTGGGTCCTCCAATGGCTGAGTCCGCAGTTTCTTAGGATGAGAACTGCAGCTCTGCTTAGTGGCTGCACTTCTGGCAGCTCTTCCTTCCTTCATGGGGTGGGCAGTCTAGCCAGAATCAGGATGACAACCAAACCGTCTCACCTCAAACGCTGCAGAGATCACCTTTGCTTTCTTGCTAAGCACGGAGCCCACTGCATTGAAGTTTTTATCTCGGATCTCAGCATACAGCTCCTCCGCAGAATTCAGCTGAAGCTTCTTTGCTTCCGTGGGAAGGTCCTTACCACCATCGCCCTGTTTCTTAGGTGCAAATTTCTCCGGAGGTAATTTCACGTAACCTGAACAACAGTGGAAGGGAACAAGGCTCTGCGTGCATTTAATGGAAGAACCAGTCAAGTGCTCAGCACAAAACAGAATCTTCCAACTTAGGAGAGGATGGAAGCCGGCTTTAGAAAAAACTGGAGTATAGCACTGAGGTTTTGATTTTTCCACGATCAAAGTACAGAATGTAGTGACTCTTTAATATTCATATCATGGTTCCACTTTTCTTTGGGGGCACCTATCTGAAGCACTGCAGCAATGACCAGTTCCTGAACTTATTCAGGGATCAGGTTACTTTTTCACTTAAAAAAAATTACAAGGCTCTCCCCATTATCTTGCGGCATTTTTCAAACTGTAAGTCATGTCCTATTAGTAGATCATGAAATCAAGTTGGTGGGTTGCAATTAGCATTATAAACAAACAAAACATTAAATCCCATAGTGCATCACATGAAGTAGGGTGGTTTTTCTTTTAAATAAAATGTTGCTTCAGTTTCACACACACATATGTGTGCATGTACTAGGTCATGATATAAAATATATTTCTTACTATAGGTTGTTGTCGAAAATAGTTTGAAAGCCCACTTCCTGTTTTTATAAATAAAGTTTTATTGGCACAAAGCCATGCCTTTTCATTATGTCTCATTTGGGGCTGCTTTCACATTATAAAGAAGAAGTGAGATTCCACAGAGGCACTGCATGACCTAAAATATTTGCTATCTGGCTCTTTACAGAAGTTGTCCACCCCGCTCTAGAACAAGCTCCCAAATTCCTCAGCACAGCAGCCAGTCCCTCCACTAAGCAGCCTTAACCCTCTTCTCCCATCTCTGTTCCTCCCAAACCAACTTAGTCACCATTTCCGGGAACACCCCACACGCCCTTATGAGTTGCCTATAAACCAGTTTAACTCTAAGAAGCTTGGCAATATGAATCAAGGGCCTTATAACGTTAACACCTTTGACCCCAAAATCCCGCATCAGAGAATGTAGCGAAAGAAAGTAATATGCTATATGAAAAAAGTTTTTTGTATACAGATGTTTTTATAACCATAAAAAAACCCCAAACAACCTAAAATGCCCAACATTAGGGGAAGGATTATGCAAATCATGGTATAATATATATTATGGATTTTAATTAAGCTGTTAAAATTATGCATATGCTGAGAAAATGCTCATATTATACCAAATCAAAAAAGAGATTCAGGGAATCCCCTGGCGGTCCAGTGGTTAGGACTCCAAGCTTTCACTGCCGAGGGCCAGGGTTCAATCCCTGGTTGGGGAACCCCGCAAGCCGCGAGGTGAAAAAAAAAACGACAAAAAAAGAGGTTCAGAATAATTTGGACAAGCTGATGCTATTTATTTTTTGTTAACTAAAATAAACTCTGCATAGAAAAAGACTATAAGGAAATACACCAAAATATTAACATTGGCTGTCCCAAGGTTTGGGGGGTAGGGCTTCAGGGATAATGGGAGATCTATGTTTTCCTTCTTTATTTTTCCAATTTTCCCTTAACTGATATTTGACTCATATTATGGAAAAAACTTCCTGCAGAGAAACTGGGAATTTATACATATTCCTTCTCTTCTTGGAGAATCCCCTCCTACCTCTCACCTGTCTTAGACAGAGCCCCCTGAGGCTGCCTCACAGGTCATCTCCCTGCTCTAAACTCTAGCTCCCTTTAATGGTCTCCTGGGTGTTTCACTCTCTGGGACCATGAGAGGAGAGGCACCCTTGTTTCCTTCTGGTTTTTGTTTTTTTTTTTCTTTCCAACAGCCCTGCTACCTCGTTTCTTTGACTCCCACCTACTATCCAGCACAGAACTCCTCTGTCAATGAAATGGAGTTTTAAAAAGTATTTAAGATGTCATCTTTTGGAACAAATAATTTAAAAATAAGACTTTTTACAACTTTATCACTAAAGACTCTTTGTTTTGTGGAAACCCCTCTTCACGGCTGTGTCTTCACCCATCCCCTCGGCTATCTATCCATCCTTATGGTTAAAATACGCATAACATAAAATTTACCATTTTAACCATTTTACAGTGAACGGTGCAGTAGCATTTAGTACATACACAACTTTGTACAACCACAGCTAGTACCTAGTTCCAGAACCTTTTTATCCCAAAAGGAAACCCCACACCCAATAAGCAGTCACTCCCCAACCTCTTCGAGTTCTGGCCACCACTACTCTGTTTTCTGTCTCTGTGTTTTCTCCTTCTAGGCTGTTCCTTGGCTCCCTGTGATGTAATTCAGGATGGCAATAGAGGTCAGGGGCTGATGGAAACCAGAGAAGGGGGCCTGGATGGGACAGAGGGAGTGGTGGGACCTGTCGTAAACTGGAGACAGGGGCATGTCTAAAGCGGGATCTCTGCTGGGCACCAGCTGCAATGTGGGAATGTGACCTCGGGGTCGCCAGAGCTTCAGATGTTTTTAAAGACATGGCATATATGGGAATTTCCTGGCGGTCCAGTGGTTAGGGCTCCGTGCTTTCATTTCCAAGGGCCTGGGTTTGATCCCTGCAGCTAAGATCCCACAAGCCGTGTGGCATGGCCAAAAAAATAAAAATAAATTTAAAAAAAGACATGGCAGGGCTTCCCTGGTGGCGCAGTGGTTGAGAGTCCGCCTGCCGATGCAGGGGACACGGGTTCGTGCCCCGGTCCGGGAAGATCCCACATGCCGCGGAGCGGCTGGGTCCGTGAGCCACGGCCGCTGAGCCTGCGCGTCCGGAGCCTGTGCTCCGCAACGGGAGAGGCCACAACAGTGAGGGACCCGTGTACCGCAAAAACAAAAACAAAACCAAAACAAACAAAACAAAAAAAGACATGGCATCCATCAGGATTATTATTAAAAATTTTCTCCAATTTTAAATGCTGACAGAAACAAACAGACAAACATCATGTGGACCAAAATGAAATAAAACATTTGTGACCTCTGACCCCAACAGTTTGTCAGGCCTAAACTCTAGCAGGCCTTCAAATCTTCCGTCGAGTGTCCCAACCTCCCGTATCAGCCTTTTCCCCAGAATGTCCCAGCTGTGCTCTCTGCCTCAGCAAGCTGGTCGTCCCATGGTTCCCTGCAGGTATTATGCCACCTGCCCCTCGCCAGCAACCCCCCCAAACTCTACCCCTTTTTCCAAACCCAGTACCAAGGGCACCTCTTCCAGAAGCTTTCCTGAACAACTGCCTGCCACGGCATCTATGTTTTCCAACTGCAGAGCCATCTGTTTATTTAGCCCTTGGCCTCCGCTCACAGCGGGCAAGCACAGTCCTGTGTAGTAAACATCAGCCAGCCCTTGTGTGATGGACAATGGTAGTTTGCTCAGATGTCGTTTAATTTTTTTTTTTTTTTTAGCCACACCGTGCGGCATGCAAGATCTTAGTTTCCTGACCAGGGATTGAACCCATGCCCCCTGCATTGGAAGAGTGAAGTCTTAACCACTGGACTGCTGGGGAAGTCCCTCAGATGTCGTTTAATCCTAGCGTCTGCAGGTCTAAAGTCAGCATTTTAATTTTTTTCAAATATTCTCTGATTTACTTGAAAAGGAAGCACCTTCTAAAAAAACGGCCTTTTGGATATTTTTATCAGATTACCTATTAGTAAAAGTAGGTGTTACTTTACTCACTGTTCTGAATGCCATAAATTTCATCAATGAGTCCTTCATACGTAAGCTGAGTGGCAAGAGGCGTTAACAAATCCACATTCCGATCGAGCAACAAGAGATTATCAAAAACAGGGAATATTGAGTTCTGGCTCCCTGTAAACTCTCTCTTCATCCTGATCATCATATTGGCCACTTGCTGGAAACAAAACATGGGATCAGGTGGGACCCTCCTGGGAATAAGCAGATTAAAAATTTGGCTAAAAATGGAAAGAATCAAAAAAGTGAAAAGAGGAGAAAAACGGTGGAAGAGTGAGATGGGTAAGAAATAAGCAGCTACAGAAAAGCATTCGCTGTTGGCTGCCTGTCCCAACACTTACACTTTAGCCAGTGGCAGCAGCTATTTCTCAACGGGGCCTAATTCAGAGTCTACTTCTGTTATTCACAGTAGCTCTGTTCTATAAAGTTGCTGTGAATACTGAACCAGCAAATACCGAACCACTGCCCCGAGGGGCAATCAGGTTTAGGGTGCCGCGAACCTCTGGTTATAACATTTTTGTCATCTGATCAATATATAACCTTGTCTTATGTGTGTTTCTGTTTAAAGACACATTAAATATATGACGTTGATTCTCTAACGCCATCACTCAGGCCTGAACGAAGCTCATCTAACACGAGATTTCTCCCTAAGGCCCATCACAGCCTCCCTGCGCTCTGAGCGCTAGACAGTGCTCCTGCACCACCTTTGGGGGCCATTTTAAACAGCAAAATCACCATCAAAAAGAGCACAAAAATGCAAAAAAAAAAAAAAAAAAAAAGTGGCACTGAGCAGCACATGGCATTATATAGCAGCAAAAAGGACACTTGTTTATGGTATGAGCTGAAGGCACAGGGCTGCTCTGAGTGACCTCAGCTGGGAACATGCATACTGGACAACTCAAATTACTGCCACTCTGAGCATGTCCACAAAACACTGTGAATACTGATTTGGGGGCTACAAATAAATTTCAGTAAATAGGTGAATTGCCAGATAAAAAGGATTGACTGTATTTGTAAACAGATTCCCACTCCTTCCCTTCCTGGGGACCAGGGGACCCTTCTTCCACCACCAGAAGCACCTGCCGTTTCTCACCCGGGCGCACTCTCCTTTCCCAAAGATCTGGGGGATCGTCCCGTACAGAGCTTGCAGGGTCATGAGCCCCTTGGCTGCGTGGTACAGGCTGGTCTGGTCGCTCTCCAGGTAGCACTCCTGCGGGGAGGAAGGGCCGGTTACGGTCATGGTCATCTGGGTGCATGAGGCACCCACCTCTGTCAGGCGCTGGGACTACGCAGCCACTGGGTAAGACCGTTTCCACTAATTCCCCACTTTGCCAGGAAGCTGCAGACTCGGGTGCAGCCCAGGCCAGGAGCCCAACAGCTCTGCCGTTGGGGGCAGCTATGGCAGCAATTCTCCCGTGGCAGGGCCTTCTGGAAGGCACGCCTCTTAGTTTATCAGCTCTTGAATAAGCCACTGATTAAGAAAGACTGACACAGGGACTGGGCTTTCTCATTCACCGTTGTGAGTGTAAAGGCTAGGAGGACACCGTGGGAGGGCCACATATTCTTTGACCCCCCAAAGTCCCAGATGACCTCACAACAGAATACCTGGCAGTTTTTACAAACATGACGCCAATTTCATATGTACTGACAGCAAATGAAGGCCATAACATCTTGAGAAATGAGAAAGGGGCAGCTGAAGAATCTTTAGAGAGTGATCTCATTTTCAGAAGATATATTTTACCTTATAAAATATACAGGGTATATTTTGTAAAGTAGACAAAATTATACTTTTCTGCATAGAAAAAGGGACCAAAAAATATACACACAACCAGCTAGGAAGTGAGAAGAGAGACTCTAGCAGTTCTGACATGGGTAAGAGCACAGGTTCTCGACTCTGGTTGTCTTGATCTGAACCTCGGCTGTGTCACTTCCCAACTGGTGCCCTCGGCCACTTAGGTAACCTCTCTGTGCCTTATTTATGGTCTGCAGAAGGGAGTATATTCAACATAGTATATGGATTAAATGAGGTAATTGCATGTAAAACATTTCATCCCAGTACCTGAAACATATAGTAAGTCTTTAACAAATATTAGCTTTTATTATTAGAAATGCTTTGGATTATTATTTTTTTTTTACAATCATCATCCACTCATAAGTCAAAATGGAACACTGTACCAGACACCCCTCACCGACCCTCCCAACGTGCTTCTAGCTTCCAAAGCCAGGAGGGAGGGTACACTGGAGGCTTTAAGCACAGGAGGGTGGGACTCATGTGCTCCACCCAGGGAGGAAGGAGGGCTGTGCCTGGAAAGAGCCTGGGGAGAGTGCTTGGCGGCTCTTCCAAGTCTGATGATTTTAACATTTCACTGCATAAGACATGTCCAACTCAAGAATGTCTGAAGACATACTTTCTTGAAAAATTACCTAAAACTCCCTATCAGAGCAGAGTTAAGCTAAAAATTCAAGAAAAACAAATTAGGGAATATCTCTCAAAATCGTATTCATTTTTTTAAACTTAAAAAGTTGTATTACTATAGACATTCTTTTCGTAATTCTTTTTTAAAAAATTTAAGAGTTGATGACATATTAATCTTGAATTTTTTGCTCTATTATAATTGGTGTTGGGATGGTTATTTGTACTAATATCCCTGTATTCTGTGCTTGTGGAATCACCTGGTATTTCAAGCCATGAGGACATTTTGGAGGGACAAATGCTAATACCCATTAACATTCAAATACACATATTTTTTGACCCCAAAGTCCCACATGCCTACACGATAGAATACCTGGCAGTTTTTTTGTTTGTTGTTTGTTTTGTTTTGTTTTCTATGTTTATCAAACCAATGAAAATGAATTTTAAACAGGTGTACTTGTAACTACTTGGAATGTGTTTGTTTTCCTGACTTAATTGTAGGCAATTCTTACGTCAGGTTGGGGAACAAAACGGTAGGCGGTTTTGATTTTTTTTTTTTTTTTTTTTTTTTTTTTGCGGTTTTGATTTTAACTAAAACTATAGTGCTTCACTCACATAACACCAGCCAGCCTAGCACACACCATATAAGAAGCAAGACCTTTTAAGGAAAACTTTACATTCTAAAATTATTAAATGGACAACATAAACTCATTCAATCATGCAGGTCCTTTAAACTTTGCTTTGAAAGTCTTAAGGAGAAAAAAATATGGTACTGTGACTAGGGCATGGGCTGGAGAACACTTTATTTTTCTTCCCTTACCTTACTACTTGAGAGAAGTCAATACAATTTTCCATTTGTATAAATGAAAGGCCACAGTTTTTAACTCTTTTATAATAATATTCCTTGAGCCAGAAGAAGATATACATGTTTTCCACATTTTAGTTACATTTCAACAATTATGTATTATATGCTTATAGGGATCATGTTCAATGGCAAAGTGAAGTGGACTGGTGGTCTCAGAGGTTTCCGTGTAGACAGCGTGTCAAGAACTGGCTTATATATTATCCGTCCTCCAGATTGACATCACATTTCATAATAGCTTGGTATGATGACTGCTGTCAAAATCGCCTGCATGGAAACATCCGTGCCACCGGGCCTGGTCGCGCCACGCGGGGACCTCGACGGGAAGGATGCGCGGGCTCGTGCGGGGGAGCAGAGCCCCAGCGGGTAGCGCCCGCACCGCCGCCTCAGAAGGGAGGCCTCTACCGTCCGCTACCTTGCAGTTTTTTTGTTTTTGTTTTTTTTTGCGGTACTCAGGCCTCTCACTGTTGTGGCCTCTCCCGTTGCGGAGCACAGGCTCCGGACGCGCAGGCTCAGCGGCCATGGCTCACGGGCCCAGCCGCTCCGCGGCATGTGGGATCTTCCCGGACCGGGGCACGAACCCGTGTCCCCTGCATCGGCAGGCGGACTCTCAACCACTGAGCCACCAGGGAAGCCCTACCTTGCAGTTTTTACAAAGGAGGTAGGTAGATTTTATGTATACTGATTTCTATATATACATATGAAGGTCCCGATAGTTTAAGCCCTGTGACTGAGCATTAGAGTTCAATGAGCTGAACTCTGATTCCCACGTTTTGTGCAGTGCAATACGGTCATAATCACAGCCCCAAAGCACAGAGAGATCTACACGTGCCTCCTGATGCCACGAAAAGCTAAATGATGCTCACTGTTTAAAATCACATAAATAAGTAAAATGACCTCAACTCTATCAGAAATCGGGCTTGAATTTAACATTAGGTAGAACTCTCAGCTTTATTAACCAGGCGAAATCTCTGACTTCTAAAATAGAATCTTAAGTGAACATATATAAGCCAAGGGCTTGAAATTCTCAGCAGAAAAGAATTCTGTTCTTTTTTGCAAACCAGCGGTTAAATAAACAGGAGATCTCTCCTCTGGACAGGTTTTGTCATGCCAGGACAGGTTTTCCTTAGCTGCTACCAATTCACATTAATTACACGGATGTGAATTAATTACACGAGGGTATACCATTATAGCTACGTGATAAAGCAAATATAGCAAAATGTTAATTTCAGAACCTAGGTGATGAGTATACGGGTGTTCACTGTACCATTCTTTCAACTTTTCTGTATATTTGTAAATTTTCATATAAAATGTTGGGGGACGGGAAATCTGTACCATCATTGGAAGAGATTTACTGTAAGCAAATCAGTGGGGAACATGGCTGAAAAGAAGAGCCAAGAAACTCTCCTGGTTATAAAATTCATCGGTGGCGCCACTGAGCTCTTCCTCAGGTTCACTCTTTGAAAGCAGTGGTCACTGTAACAACATACTAGGGAAGAAAGAGTTTCAAATAATTTTTTGCACAACACCAGTGGTTCTCAAAAGTTCTAGTCTCCAGACCAGCAGCATCAACGTCACATACGCATAACTCAAAGAAGGAAATACAGATAAATATGATTACACTAAAAAAGTACGCATAGCAAAAACTACCATAAGCTAAGTCAATAGACAAATGTCAAAGGCAGGTAAAGAGCCTACAGATACAGGGCCTCCCTGGTGGCGCAGTGGTTGAGAGTCCTCATGCCGAGGAAGATCCCACATGCCGCGGAGCAGCTGGGCCTGTGAGCCATGGCCGCTGAGCCTGCACGTCCGGAGCCTGTGCTCTGCAACGGGAGAGGCCACAACGAGAGGCCCACGTACCGCAAAAAAAAAAAAAAAAGAGCCTACAGATACAGGGCTCACGTGTACAGTGATCTATGCATGAGGTAATTCACTGTAGCACTGCCTCTAAAAGCATAAGATGAGAGACAACAAAATGTCCTTCAAAAGGGGACTGACTTAATAAATCATTGTACATCCAAACAATGGAACAGTATGCAGCTTCAGCTAAGAATAAAAAAGTATTTTCATAGATGGTAGAAAATGACTCCAAGATATATTATTAAGAGAATAACTTAAGTTACCGAAGTTATATAGGATATGCTACCATTTGAATAAAAGCTCATATATACTATGGGCTGTAGCTGCCTAAAGCACTTCCGAAAACAAATTAAAAAAGAACGAGTAATAGTGATTGCTTCTGGGAGGTATGGCATTTTGAGAATTGGGTGGAGAGTGGCTTACTTTTCATTCTGTACCCTTTCTTACTCAAAGAAAATTTTCATGTACACAGATTATGTTTACGAAAGATTTTCAAATTACTTTTTTCAACATAAAGTAATATTCTTATGAGAGAAA
The DNA here is from genome assembly GCF_003031525.2 of Neophocaena asiaeorientalis asiaeorientalis. Classification (NCBI taxonomy): domain Eukaryota; kingdom Metazoa; phylum Chordata; class Mammalia; order Artiodactyla; family Phocoenidae; genus Neophocaena; species Neophocaena asiaeorientalis. Next base: position 6,000,455 of record NW_020174645.1, on the reverse strand, counting down.
GCATTCTTTAAAATAAAGTTGTAAACAAAACCAATATATAAAATTACATTTGGAAAAACCATCCAGAACTGGGGAACAAAGATATGCATATTCGCTAACAAACACACGCCGAAAATAATCAGTGGGGAAAAACTGCGCTGGAACAACTGGCACTATATGGAAAAAATAAATAAGCCTCATATGGAAAACTACAGATAAAAATAAATTAGTCCCTACTTCACACCACACACTCCAAACACATGGTTCAAGCTGAATTAAAGACCTGAACATGAAAAGCAAAACTTTAAAACTTTTAAAGGAAAATACAAGATTTTCTATGTCTTCAGGTAGAGAAGGATTTATTAAGACTGAAACACCACAAACTGAAAGAAAAAAAGTGATATACTACTTTGAAGGGCTCATACCTCCAAATTTCAAAGCTTACTACAAAGTTACATTTATCAAGACAGTGTGTTACTGGCATTAAGGACAGACATACTGATCAATGGGGTAGAGCTGAGACACCAGAAATAAACACATTTAGGGACAATTGATTTTCGACAAGGGTACCAAGACAATTAACTGAGAAAAATATACTTTTTCAGCAAATGGTGCTGGAACACATGGATATCCACATGCATATCTGCACATGCAGAAGGAAGTTGGACCCCGACCTCACATCAGATAAAAATAAACTCAAAACCCATCAAAGACCTAGATGTAGGACCAAAATCGTAAAATTCTTTGCAGAAAACATAGGAGTAAATTTGTGACCTTAGATCAGATACGACACAAAAAGCATAAGCAACAAGAGAAAAAAAGATAAATCGAACTTCATCAAAGTTAAAATCTTTGGTGCATTGGATATCCCTTTCACCAAAAAGTGAAAAGAACCCACAGAATGGGAGAAAATATTTGCAAATCAAATATCTGGTAAGAGACTTGCATCCAGAATATATTAAGAATTCTTAAAACTCTTATAACGAAAAGATAAATACCCAATTCTAAAAACGTGCCATGCTTAAAGACTTAAATATAATATATGATACCATAAAACTCCTAGAAGAGAACGTAGGCAAAACATTCTCTGACATAAATTATACCAATGTTTTCTTAGGTCCGTCTCCCAAGGCAATAGAAATAAAAGCAAAAATAAACAAATGGGACCTAATCAAACTTATAAGCTTTTGCACAACAAAGGAAACCATAAACAAAACGAAAAGACAACCTATGGACTGGGAGAAGATATTTGTAAATGATGCGACCGACGTGGGCTTAATTCCCAAAATATACAGACAGCTCCTACAACTCCATAACAAAAAACCAAACAACTCAATCAAAAAATAGGCAGAAGGCCTAAATAGACATTTCTCCAAAGAAGACACACAGATGGCCAATAGGCACATGAAAAGATGCTCAACATCGTTAATTATTAGAGAAATGCAAATAAAAACTGCGATGAGGTATCACCTCACACTTGTCAGAATGGCCATCAGTTATTTGCAAAGCAGAAACAGAGACACAGATGTAGAGAACAAACATATGGATACCAAGGCGTGGGGAGGGAGGGTGGGATGAATTAGGAGATTGGGACTGACATATATACACCACTATGTATAAAATAGATAGCTAATGAGAACCTACAAGGAAATCCCAAAAAGAGGGGATATATGTATACGTATAGCTGATTCACCTTGCTACACAACAGAAACTAACACAACATTGTAAAGCAACTATACTCCAATAAAAATTAATTAAAAAAAATAGTCTACAAATAATAAATGCTGGAGAGGGTGTGGAGAAAAAGGAAAACAGTATGGAGGCTCCTTAAAAAACTAAAAAGAATGAAATATTGCCATTTGCAGCAGCATGGATGGACCTAGAGAATATTATGCTTAGTGAAGTAAGACAAATACTACATAACATCACTCATATGTGGAATCTAAAAAAATAATACAAATGAATGTATACACAAAACAGAGACCGACGCACAGAAACATAGAAAACAAACTAGCGGTTACTGATGGGGAGTGGAAGAGGGGAGGGACAAATTAGGGGTATGGGATCAACAGATACAAACTAGAATACATAAAATAGATAAGCAACAAGGATTTACTGTATAGCACAGGGAATTACACCTAATTATCTTGTAATAACCTATAATGGAATATAATCTGCAAAAATACTGAATCACTCCACTCTGTACACCTGAGATTAACATGACCACCATGTTCACAAATTTGGCAAAAATTAAAGCCTGACATTAAAAAAGAAAACGCCAAACTTACTTTGAATGCACCCTCTGATTCCATGGATAAGAGATCCCCATCAAATGGAATGAGATCTAGGCTGTACTCCTCCCTATGAATAAAGGATCCCAAAACACCTAGATCCTTCAACCGCTGTTCGCACAATAAGCTACGTCGTGGCACAAACAAAATGTGGAAATCTCTTGCTGGGCCACGTCTGTCTTCACTGCAAAAGAAGGAACATTTGTTAGCTTACAAGCTCTTTAGAGTCACAGACTCTTTCACTTACTTTATTCAAACTGCCGGGCACACAGGAGGCACTAAATAAATGCTGGCTAGATAAACATATGAACATTGACTTTCAGACCCAACTGTTAACAGTCGCTTTCTCGCTCTCTCTCTCCCTTTTTTTTTTCCCTGACAGGAAAGCGTTGATTCATAGCCGGTATCTGCATTTTCTAGCTTTCTCTTAAACTATTTATGGGGGCATTAAAGCTCTCAGGTTTACTGAAGCAGGATATCTGTGTCTTGTTGAAAACAAATTGTTCTTTAACCAAACCAATGCAGCCACAGCGTCTCATATTAAAACAAAACATCACTCTTGACTCCTATCTCTCCTCGACACTGGACTTCTCAAAATAGCCCATATGCTTTTAAGATTTTAGGGGCCACATCAATCGATTATACCACAGAGTACAGACTGGGCTGAGAGAACTTCCTCTCTCTAGACTGGATGCTAAATAATATTTTAATCAGCTCTTACTTTGCTTATGAAGTTCAAGCACCTTATATTCAGTATAACCATTAGAGGTGTTTTGTTTGTTTTTAAAATCAGTGTCCTTTCTACTGATACACGTCCAAACTTTTAGCTGTCCTGAAAGAATGGGGATTTATGATAACTGCCCTCTCAAACTGTTTGAACAATGTCACAAGTTTCCCACTTTTCTTCGTTGTATTCTTCCGTGCCTGTCCCAGTTTTTCCAAAAGACCACTTTCCAAGGTACTGGCAAGAGAAGGGGTTCACAATGAAAAGCTCAGGACATTTAAAACCACGAGAAGGATTAACTTCTTTTGGCCCAAACAAGAGCTCTGAGAGATACCTGAGCACATTTTCAGAGATTATATCCATCAATTCTAGCCTGGGTCTGACAACAAAAATAATATTCTTGACATCAGCTGCTGGCAAACGACTTCCTTTAAGCGTGAACATTTTTTCCACTTCATGTTCCTAGGAAAACACACACACACAAAAGGTTAACAAAACCCCTGAAATTTACGTATGGTATCCAGACTCAGACATCATAAACACTCCCAGTCAAATGTACATCAATATTTTGTTATCAAAATTTAGATTTCCCAAAGCCAGCTGTGTAAAGGACAAGGTTTCAGGACAAAGTCACTGCTACTGTATCTGAATTTAAATGACTCTCACGTGATGCACTATCAAAGACATCAGGTAACAGTCACATAATACAATGCTAGTAATTAGGATCAGCATAGAGTCATCAGCCGAAGGACTGCTGTATACAAAATGTTAGCCAGGCATTGGTATCGGTGTTTATAAAAACCAAACAGCCTTGCAAGCCAACTACTCAGGAGGAAATGTAAACTTATTATTATTACTAAAGTACAGAATTATTATTTTTTTTAATTTAATTTTTAAATTTATGGCCGCAACTCGCGGCATTCGGGATCTTAGTTCCCAGATCAGGGATCGAACCCTCGCCCCCTGCAGTGGAAGCGCAGAGTCTTAATAGCTGGACTGCCAGGGAGGTCCCTAAAGTACAGAATTATCAATCCCTGAACAAAACCCAAATAGCGTATTTACCTTCAGTAGTGAATACTGTGCAATCAGGCCAAATGGTCCTGTGAGGTACTCATCCCAAACTATTGCCTATAAGAGGGGAGAAACATTCTCTCATTACAGTTAATATCAGGAATTTCAACAATACCAACAGAAAATAGCAGTCATACGTAGTAGGACTATTGGCCTCAATGTCTGAATTAACAAAGATTGTAACTGGCTCTGGCCACATTCATATCCTACAGGTCTTAAAAAATAGCATCAGGGTAAGTGATGTTACTGGTGGTAAATGGGAAAGTTAAGACCTAGTCATTGTCCTCAAAGGAAAGAAGGACGGTACTTTGCTGTGTATCTGTGTCATGGTATTATTATTAGACTGAACCATATGGAAACTGCCAATTGCAACAACTCAACTTTCATTTTATTTTTATTTATTTATTTATTTATTTTGCGGTATGCGGGCCTCTCACTGTTGTGGCCTCTCCCGTTGCGGAGCACAGGCTCTGGACGCTCAGGCTCAGCGGCCATGGCTCATGGGCCCAGCCGCTCCACGGCATGTGGGATCTTCCCGGACCGGGGCACGAACCCGTGTCCCCTGCATCGGCAGGCGGACTCTCAACCACTGCGCCACCAGGGAAGCCCTATTTTATTTTTTAATTAATTAATTTATTTATTTTTGGCTGCATTGGGTCTTTCTTGCTGCACGCAGGCTTTTTCTCCCGAGTGGGGGCTACGGCTTCTCATCGCGGTGGCTTCTCTTGTTGCGGAGCACAGGCTCTAGGTGCACGGGCTTCAGGAGTTGTGGCACTCGGGCTCAGTAGTTGTAGCACTCGGGCTCAGTAGTTGTGGCTCACGGGCTCTAGAGCTCAGGCTCAGTAGTTGTGGCATAAGGACTTAGTTGCTCTGCGGCATGAACCAGGGCTCGAACCCGTGTCCCCTGCATTGGCAGGCGGATTCCTAACCACGGCACTACCAGGGAAGTCCTCAACTTGTATTTTATATATAAGTATCATATAATCGAATTATAAAAATTAAAACCTCTGATATAGGTATTACAAATCTTATTTTGACAGAAGAGGAAATTTTTTTAAATTGAATTGTATACTTTATTTTTTAAACTAATTTTTATTTTTGGCTGTTTTGGGTCTTGTTGCATGCGGGCTTTCTCTAGTTGCGGCGAGCAGGGGCTACTCTTCGTTGCAGTGCAGGGGCTTCTCATTGTGGCTGCTTCTCTTGTTGCGGAGCACGGGCTCTAGGCACACCGGCTTCAGTAGATGTGGCACGTGGGCTCAGTAGTTGTGGTGCATGGGCTTAGTTGCTCCACAGCACGTGGGATCTTCCCGGACCAGGGCTCAAACCCATGTCCCCTACATTGGCAGGAGGATTCTTAACCACTGCGCCACCAGGGAAGTCCCAGAAGAGGAAATTTTTAAAGGCTCAGAAAGTTTAAGTAACGTCCAAGGCCATATAGGGACCTTGGACGTACACAGTATAAGGGAGTCAGGACTCCAACCTAAGACTTAATGACCCTACAGGGTAGTGCTCTGGGACCCTACCACTGCTAAACTCCAGTGTGATTTCTTTTTCTTTCATTTTTAATTGAAATTTTTATTGAGATAACTGTAGATTAATATTCAGTTGTAAGAAACAACACAGAGACCCCCTAGTACACTTTGCCCAGTTTCCCCCAGTGGAAACATTTTGCAAAACTATAGTACAATAGGTATTACAACCAGGATATTGACATTGATACAATCCATGATCTCATTCAGATTTCACATTTATTTCCTGAGCTTGAACTGGGCACGTAGGACTTAGCCTGCTTTTGTTTTCTTTCAATTGCTTCTAGCATCCACTCTACCTCTTGAGGTCCTATTTTTTCTAATACTGATTCCTGAGTTTCCCCAATTTTCCTTTTCTCTTCAGAGTTGTATTGCCAGTTACTTAGAGGGACTGATAAATCCTAAGGGGAGAGAGGAGAGGTAATACCACTTAAAAGAAATCCTATGAAGTCTCTAATCTACGGTTTCTGATTCCATCGTGAGCTGGGTGCTAATAAACGTCTAACAGGAGGAACAATACTATTTAAGGAAGCCGACGTTAAAACCTCAAATAGCTACAACTTCTCATAATCCGAGGGAGCAGCAGGTTGTAAGGTGCTGGTGCTTCATACTTTTGAGGGTATGACTTATAATGACACATATGATCTTTGTAATGAATGGACACTGGACCAGCTACGTCCCTGGGCCGGGCCCGCATCACCAGTTCCCGTGTCTGGCGTGGGAGCTCGGGGGCACCAGATCCGCCCCTCGACCTGACCACAAGCTGGTTCACTAGAGGCTGAGACAGCACGGTGGCTTAGGTGGCTTATTCTGCTGCCATGAAACAATCACGATGCCACGCGGACTGCGGGCTGGACGCCCCAGGCCCCACCAGCGGGCCCCTCTCCCCGACTTAGCATTCCCGCCAGCTCTCCTCCTGGAAGCCCTAGGAAACCTCGTACACCTGAAGCCCAGGCGGTCGGTCAAGGACCTGATCAGGCCAGGCCGGACGGCGCCGGAGGGCGGTGTCGCCGCGCACTGTCCCTCACCTTGCTTCCCGCGCACTTGTCCAGGAACTCGCGCAGCTCGCGACGCACCGCCTCGCGCAGCACGTTCAGGTTCACTCGCCCGTAGGACAGGTGCGCCGCCATCTTGCCCCACCGCTCCCTTTTCCCTGCAATCCAACCGGATCGGCTTTACCCCGACGCGAGGCCCACAGACGCTGTCACGTGACGGCATGTTCACGTGACGAGGGCCGCTGACAGCAAGCCAAACCCGGAAACCGGACTCGGCGGGTGTCTGCTGCTCTCTCCCCAGGCCCTAGCGCCCGCCTCTTTCTTCCACTGCGTGGGTTCCGAGGCTCCCCGCGAGCGACAGACCCGTCCAGACCCCGCCTCAGTCCAGGGCACCTCAGTTGGGCGCTGAGAATTGGGTTTAAGGGCAGAGACCGGATCCTACTCGTCCCGTTTAAAAATCGAGACTTTCATCTTAGCAGCAAGCATACTCGCTGTAAGATGGTAACGAAGCTAAACTTGAATGGAAATCTTTTATAGCAATCAAAAAGGTCCTGCGCTTTGCCCTTTTGGTTTGTCGGCTAAAATCTACAAAAATGGCTAATAGCTGAGGGAACCTTGAGTGACTTGTCTGTTCAGCTCTTCCTAGTAGACATTCACGCCACATGGTATTTCACACAAATACTATTCGATGTGGAATCTAGGTAAAATTCCCATGTTACCTCGTGAGTTGCGAGGGTGAAACAGGATGTAATTTACATCGTGTGATTTATGTAAAAGGCTTAGCAGGGTGCCTGTTATTTAATAATTGCTAAATAAATAACTTATTAGGAAGATATATCCGTTTCAGTACTTTGAGGTGTAAAATTGGCTATTTGGGATCTGGTGAAAGGGGCTTGAAAATGTCTGGTCTTGCCTGGCTCCCTTCAACCCTTTATACACTGTTACTAAGAAAGGACTCGCTAGGCAATTACCATGGAGTATGAATAAGCAAAGAGTGGAATTTGGAGATGATACAGTAATCAACTATACATATTTACATACTTCCACTCTCAACTTCTTGACTCTATCAAAGACATTTAATTTTAAAATAACATGTTTCCACACGTGTAGACTGTTCCATGCCCTAGTTCTCACCCGATTTTCACAGGGATTCTTCTCAACCTGTATCACAAACTCTTCTCAACGTGCGCAGGTCTTTTGCTCAACTGAGAACACGTACTATTTTAGCACCATCTGTGAGAATAAATGTTGAGCTCAGCAGGCCATGTCCTGAACTGGTAAATGAGGGCACACCCACGTAAGAGGTAAAGATGCCCACGGTTAGCGAACTCTCAGGCATGCGTGGGTGCAAACGAGCAAGACTCGGATGACAAACGATCCTCTGCAAACAGGACCAGGATTCTAAACGATCAACAGAGGTGTTTTATTTGTGTAAAGACCCAACTGGTGATACTGCAATACTACCGCAGTTGCCCTATAAATATCACAGACTTGTTTAGTGTTCGAGTTTTCTTTTTAAAATGTATTTTTAATTGATATCATGGATATTTAATATTAATTTTAGGTGTACAACATAATGATTTGATATACGTATATGTTGTGAAATGGTCACCACAACAAATGTAGTTCATAGTTTTGAGTCTTTTCATCCATTCGGTCAAAGCTGAAGTCAAGGACCACTGTCAGGGTAATTTTTAGGTCAAAATAACGTTCAGCCGGTAACTCTGCTTTGGAAATATCTACCTGTGGCGGCGGCGGGGGGGGGGGGGGC
>NW_020174645.1:5934556-5991991 GCF_003031525.2 Neophocaena asiaeorientalis asiaeorientalis | reverse complement strand
CAGAGCTCATAAAACAGATTGCTTGGTTCAGTTATCATTTTGGAAAATACCACAACAGCTTTCACAGAGTTTCCTTCCAAAACTTGATGCTGTAATAGGTAGTAGGTGCTACATGGTGCCACTTACATTTCCGTCAGGTAATATAGTAAGACATAGCAATGGATAACCACCTTGGGTATTGATCTTATGCTGAATGGGTCATAGAATGCTTTGAGATAATTTCTTTAAAGCAGTTTATCAACAGACTGCAGTAGAAATTGCTATTTGGGTCTCTAGTGCTTGCTCACTTAAAGAAAAACCATTATGACAAATAAACCTGAGAATAATACCAGTTTACTACACTGGCCAAAAAGAATAACCATTTATTAAAGTAGATACAGAACACTTGTTTGCTCAGATTTTAATATTGCTTTACATATTGTTTGTGAAACAGTTCCTATTATAATATGTTTATAACCCCACATTTCAACTGACTACAGATTTTTCACTTGTCAAACACATAGTTGATAATCTTGAGGAAAATACATCAAAGGCATATATACAATTATAGAAGTTCTTATTATACATGTCTCATGGAAGATACATTTATTTATTACTTTTTACATATTCTAGGAGACATTCAAATGAAGATAAATAGATTCAAACTGGTTGATAAACTTCTTGTGGTTGAGGTCCTTCAGTTTATTTTTTGTGATAAGAAAATCCAAAATTATTAATGTTGAATTTCTCATCGTACATTCATCTAAAAACACAGTAAAAAAAAAACGTGTAAAGATTGTAGATTGGTTAATTTAGGTGTTTTATAGTGGCTTATTATCTAATTAACTGACTGCTGGGGCTATCTGCTGGAGAAGGAAAAGAAAAATCTGGAGAGAATTCTCCCAGTTATTTATATCTGATAAAGAAATAAAACGAGAACACGGAGAACAAGGAGCTGCAAAGCCACACGATGCTATTTCTGGCCTAGTCCGTTAGGTCCTGATGAACATTTTACGTGTTTTCTTTTTCATAAAGGTAAAAATCTGAAAAGAAAGACACACTGTGTATGTTTTTTCCCAAAATAGAGATTTTACAAAAATATATACATATAATATATAGAAGCTGAAATTATGCAAAACCAATAAACAAAAAACACCATAGAAGAGTAAGTGGGTGCAGCATAGAGATTATAAAATGTCCCCACAGCAGTTTGGGGGCTTCCCCCTCCTTTTACCTGTTTCATGATTTTATAATCACACCTAAGTATCATCAAGCCTGAAATAAAGGCACTACTGATATCAGGTAGTGCAAAGAGCTCAGATATTTCTTTAAGTATAAAATATTTTAAATGAGTAGATGAATATGCGAAGTGGCACATTTTTTCAACTCATTCCAGTGTCAAAGTTTAACCAAAACATCTAAATATACAAACGCAGCCTGGAAATATTTTAGTGCAAATATGAAAAGTAACAGCATAATTTAAAGTTACTTAAATAAGGTATTGTGAGGGTAGGAGTCGTTCTCTGAGGTCTCCCTAGGGACAATTAATGTAATGGCATCTGGTGCAATGTCTTGTTAATACTTTTTAAATTCAAGAAGACAAAATCAGAGGTGAAAACTCACCTCCTGATTATTCTAACTGATACACTTATAAGGGGAGACTAAAAGGGAGATTTGTTGAAGATCAAAATCTTTCCTTAGATTTGTTGATGGGGGGTCAAAAATAACACGAGTTCTCCTGAAGTCTGCACACACAATGCTGGTGGTCAGCTGCCTAAACGCTAGTGCATCTGAGAAAGCCCAGTTCCGGATGTGAGGCTTCATCAGAAAGTCTCGTCGTCATTGCAGTTGGTCGCCCAGTGCCCGAACACCTCACAGATCTCACAGTAGGGGCGTTCCTCGCTCCGACTGCCGTGGTGTGTGGAATGGGGGGGGTCCTCAGACATCTGTGCCTGGGTAGGACAATCCTCTGTGTCGTGGAGATCAAAGCAGTCACATATGTCACAGAAGAGGCGAGGTTTCTTCTTGGACTGTTTCTCCTGGTCATCACTACAAATATTAATGTGCGTAATCAGAAACTCAGCTCCATCGGAAGAAATTCAAGAGACAGTATCACTTGTAATGAACAAAAAGGAAGCAAGAATTGTGGCCAAGTCGGGGAGCCTCAAGTTTAAGTACTACGGTCCACGTTTTAAATTTTCACATCAAACCATTTTCACTCTCCTGCCAGGTTTGTGGAAGTCAAATAACCACAAAGCAATTGTTCCTCCAATCCACTGGAGAGCCTTTTTTTTTTAATTTTACTGATGACGTATAGTTGTTTTACAACGTTTTGTTAATTTCTGCTGTATAGCAGAGTGACTCAGTTATACATATATATATTCTTTTTAAAAATTTTTTATTGGGGCTTCCCTGGTGGCGCAGTGGTTGGGAGTCCGCCTGCCGATGCAGAGGACGTGGGTTCGTGCCCCGGTCTGGGAGGATCCCACGTGCCGCGGAGCGGCTGGGCCCGTGAGCCATGGCCGCTGGGCCTGCGCGTCGGGAGCCTGTGCTCCGCGACGGGAGAGGCCACGGCAGTGAGAGGCCGGCGTAACACAAAAAAAAAAAAAAAAAAAAATTTTTTTATTGGAGTATAGTTGATTTACAATGTTGTGTTACCTTCTGCTGTACACACATCAGCCATACATGTACATAATTCCACTCTCTTTTAGATTCTTTTCCCATATAGGTCACCACAGAGTACTGAGTAGAGTTCCCTGTGCTATACTGTAGGTCCTTATTAGTTAACTATTTTATATATAGTAGTGTGTGTATGTCAATCCTAATCTCCCAATTTATCCCTCCCCCCGCTTTACCCCCCAGTAACTGTAAGTTTGTTTTCTACATCTGTAACTCTATTTCTGTTTGTACCATTTGTACCGTTTTTTTAGATTCCACCTAGAAGCGATATCATGCGATATTTGTCCTCTGTCTGAAGAACCTAACTTTAAAAACACACATTTATTTAGATGGAACTAAGGTTCCGCTCAGTATCGCTGGACGTGAAATACCTGTCGTAATTGTTCATGTCGTCACCGTTCCCATTCAGGGCTGCTTCCGACATCATCTCCACCTTCATCTTGAGATCCTGATTCTTCCTCTGAAGGTCCACTATTACCGAATTTAGGAAATCAATCTGATTTTTTAGGAAAAAACAAAAGCAGATGTGTAAAATGTCTGAAATGTGTTCGCTGGAGCATCAAGAAGTCTACAAGCACACTCTCAGGCTGTGGCTGCAGAGTATATGCTGGAGTCGCAGGGGCCCACAGCAGCCATGACTCAACCGTGTTTTAGATTATGTTCTCTCACACACACACACACACACACACACACACACACACAGTACAGAAAGCGTAACCAGTTACTTATTACACTAAACTATAACTAAGCCAGGACTTTTATGTTCTGTAGATTTCAAAAAGCTCATGGAAATTCTCCTCCAACTACGATCTAACACTCACTTATTAGTCATGGTGAGATGGTAAATGGGTCTTCAGAGAAAAAGGAAGGCGTTTTAAAGAGAAGGCTTAAGCTCTCTTTCACCTGAGGAGGTGTGGCCACACACTGAAGCGGCAGCATTCAGGCCACCTGGGCCCAGAATTGGGGCAGTGGGATAACAAGATGACTGCCCACCAGGAGGAAACGCTCTTGTCCTAACCTGGCAAAGCAAGGGCACTTTAATTTAAAATCAGTAAGTTTCGGGACTTCCCTGATGATCCAGTGGTTAAGACTGCGCTTCCAATGCAAGGAGCGAGGGTTCGATCCCCAGTCAGGGAACTAGATCCCACATGCCGCATGACGCAGCCAAGAAAAGAAAAAAATCAGTAAGTTTCTTCCTTCTTCTACAGATACAAAGGTATCATTTATCTAAATGTCCATTGGGGAAAAAAATCCCATTTTACAGTATTAAAAAATACATCTGTGTGTGTGTATATACTCATACATACACATCCACTTTTTAAAGAAATATCTGGCCTTTTTCTCCTGCTGGGGTAGGTATGAAACAAAGCTAGAAATCACTAGCTTTGTGATTCTCTGCAGAATCTCCCTTCTGCCATTGAAGGCAAGACCCACTGAATCTCATCTCACTTCTCAAACTGTAGTTTCTAAAGACTTTACCCTGTTAGCAGATACATATCAGAAAGGGGGGAAAAAGCCACAAAATGGATGTAAGTACAGTGGGAAACCACACACACACACACGTGCTCACAAATTAGGAAACATAAAACAAACCATTTGCTGATTGGAAGAAAAGCGTTGGCAGTGGCAGATGAAACAAACGGAAGCGGAAAGGAAGGGGGAAAGAGAAAACATTGTGAATTAAGTTTGTGCTCATCAGACATACAAACTAAGCAGAGACAATGCTATTCAGGGTAAATTAGGCTGTGCGTTGAATCCTTACATGCCTTTCAAAGGAGGTGTCATAACTAAAACAAATCACTAATGCACTGAGTTTCTCTTTTATTTAAAAGTGAAAGAAGGCTTTCGTACCTTTGAATTTTGAATGAGACAAGTATGTCCAAAATATATAATAAAAATTGAAAATAGATGTTTGTTGCTTGTGGGCTATACATTTCCAAAAACAGAACAGTTTGCCTCCATATAATACCATTTTTAAAACTAAGGCTATTTTGATAATTTTGGCTTTAGGAAACAGTTTTCAAGAGCCCTGTCTTTTTAAGGTAAAGATGAGGAAGGAACCTTTTATGGAGGGATTCTACTTCTATGAATTTATCCTAAAGAAATATTAGTATATCTGTAAAATGATAGGTGTTCAAGACAGTTCATTATAGCATTGTTTATAATACACCTAAAAGATCAGAAAACATCCCAAATGTCATGTCAACCAATAAGGCCTGATTAAATTATGGTACACCCACATAACGGAATACTATACAGCTATAAAAAGTGAAGTGCAGATCAGTTTATGTAATATGCCCCCATATGTGTAAAAAAAAGGAGGTGGAAAGACTGTTAGTCTTGGCTTGTATGTACATTTAAAAAAACCTCTGAAAAAATAAAAAAGACATTAATAACCCTGATTACCTGTTTGGGGGGCTGGGAACTGAGCAGCAGATGGTGTTTGGAGGGAGATTTTTTTTATTTTTACTGTACGTATTTTTAACGTTGTTTAATGTTTAGAACATATGAATACATTACCTATTCAAAAGATTAAATGATTTTTAAAAATAGCAAGCAAGCAAAGCAAAAGGAAGGAATATTACCTGACTCTCCTGGGCTCTTTCATCCTCTTCTGCCTGAGTATCAGTATTACCTTATATTTAAAAAAAGAAAAAAAGTGGAGGGGGGATTTTTAAAAAATTGCAATCTTATTTCCTTGTTACTGCATTGAAAGGGCCAGTGTTAGAAACGCATTCTCATCTGGAATCCGCACATGTGCCTCTCTGAGAACACGTTTGAAGTTCCTGTCTCCTCTCTGGACCCCTCGGACACGGTCGTCCTCTCTCAGGCCGGCCCACTGCGGGGAGGAACGCCGGTCACGGTCACGGCCGTCATTTCCTCCTCCCCGGCAGGGCACCTGCAAAAGCCGCGGCTGCTGCTGGGGTGGCAGTTATCACCCACTGTCTTATATAAACTTCTGCCGATGCTCAGGACCACGGGAAGGTCCGGAAGTGGGGACCGGCAGGCGCGCCCCTCTGTTTGGGGTGGCGGGCCCGGCACAGAGCGGCCCCGTCGGCGCGGCGCAGCAGCCGCCTACAAAGGGTGCGCCCGCCACGAACCCCGCGTCCGGGGGAAGCAGCGGTGTCGGGAGGAAGCACGTGGCCATTTTACCTGACGAGCTGCTGAGCTGCCTCTTGTTTTCTTTGAGTTGAAGCTCCAAGTTCTTTACCTTGAGCTCAAGCTTCGCCTTGTCGGACTCTAGAGACTGAACGACTGCGCGCAAGGACTTGGCGGAGGCGTTCTCTCCCCTGAGCGCTGTGACCTGAAACACACGGCTTGGCTTAGCTTCCGGTCGGAACAGGGACGGGTACCGCCAGGGTCCCCGAGGTGGTACTCTACCTCATTCCTCAGCTTTTCCAGCTCTGCATCCTTTTCTGTGAGTAAGGCACTAGTAATACTGATGGATTTCTGCAAGCAAGCTTTTTCTTCATCTGCGTCTTTTATTAGCTTGGATTCTCTAAAAGACCAAAGAGTTAAAAATTCCAGAAATCAACCGAGAGAGCGGTCAGTGGACAACTGTCCTAGAACAAACGCGCAATTAACTTTAGCTAATATACAGGGATAAAGTATCACGGGGAAGTTTTACAGGGGGTTAAGGCTATTACGCTTGCAGAATGTTACTTGAAATTTTACTTACTGTGAGGGGAGAAAAAGTTTACCTATGCAGAGACATGCCAGAATCTGCATATCATTGTATCCGTTTGAATTTAAAGAAACAAGTTAATAACTTTGGAAGACGCAGAATTAAAAAACAAGACTGTTGCACCCCCAAAGAATTACTTTAAAAATCTAACCCCCCCAGATGAATTCCGTTACTTCTTGAATAAATCATTATCAAGCAATACCAACAATTAAAATACACACATGCAAAGCGATTATACAGATGTCATGCAGAGCAGTTTTATGCTGGAAGTATCGATTGGTTCTCACTAATTTCAGTAACTTTCAGCAAGTTCCAAGAGTGTGTTTTGGAGATCTTCTGGGCCAAAACAGTAGCAGAGATTATTACCACTATTCAAACGGAAGGATTATTACTTTTCGTCCATAGACTCTGAAGAGGACAGACATTAAGTTGCTCATAGAAATCAAAGGTAATGACATAAAGGCTAGAACGGAAATGTGAAGATGGATTTCCAGGTGTAGAATGGAAGCCAAGGGGCATCTGGAGGGAGAAGGTCAGCACACGGGATGTATGTTCTCAGGCTGACCCAGCATTTGGTTATCAGCACAGGGACGGGGACCGGGCTTTCCAGGAGACGAGAACATTTATCTTGGAGTCAGGGGAGTGGGAAAAGAAAGGGAAAGATGAAGGGAAGACAGGGGAAGAGGGCAAGACACGATGGAGACAACCCCAGAGGGCAGGCTACTATGTGTTTATAAATGTGTGAGTGTATTTAAATTTTTGTGGTGAAAATTCAAACGTGCCAAGGTCACAAAAGCCAAGGAAAGACTGAGGAGCTGTCACAGATGGGACAACTAAATGCACTGTGGTCTCCTAGACTGGATCCTGGGAGAGAAAAAAAGACATGAATGGAAAAACTGGGGAAATCTGAACCATGTCTAGAGTTTGGCTAAGAGTACTGGACCAATGTTACTCTCTCAGTTTGGATCAAAGGACCAGGGGATGTAAGATGTGCCCGTGAGGGGAAGCTGGGTGAAGGGAATGTGGGACCTCCAGGTACAACCTTTGCAGCTCTTCTGGAAACCTCAGATTTTGAAATAAGAAGTTTTTAAAAAATGACATGCAGTGTGAAACAAGAGGAAAAAAGACCTTGTATCACAAAAATATTTGGGGAAAACACAGCTGGAGAAAAATTTCCTGACCAGCCCTCAGGCCATACAACCTACTCATTTGCATCCACGTAGGTAATCATCAGTGAGAGTTCATGGCTTAAACCACAACAAACCGAATCACTCCCGGTTCTATTAGAAGTAGCTGGGTGAATGCAGAGCATGTAGTGGTTCAGTATGTCTTCGAACCAACTGGAGGGATTGGAAACTGAGGCCCAGGTTAGAAATGGCAGAATGTATGTCTGGTTAGTGAGACCCAAGATATCCGGCACACGAATTACAGAATTCTCATGGTTTATGGTAAACTGAAATTCTATTCTACACGAAGATGAAAAATATAAGTGTTGTATTTATCTCATTGTGTGGCTTACACTTACACCCCAGAATAAGTAGTAAGAAAAGAATCTGAGACTTACAGAAAATGTCTTGAATTCAACACCCAAGCATTATATGAACACTTGGTGCTGTTAAATTACTAACTGCGTAACACCTCGCTAGGAAATAGGATCCTGTTTAAGTAAAAACAACAACAACAAAACAAACAAAACCCCAAAGATTTAAGTGAAAGGAATGTACACAGGCATTTTTTCCACCTGGGAAGTAAATATCTGATTTTATCCAAAGATTCAATAACTCTTGGGCTCTTTAAGTTTCTATTAAACTTATTTGGTAGTTCACTCTATTATAAAAACCGTTTCAAGAGATTCACTTGTAAATCCAACTCAAATTTGAAAGATGCGATTTTAAATGCTTTTACTGAGAAATACCAGGATTTGGGGGTTAACGGATTTAGATTCTTCTGTAATCAGGACTCTAGTTAGTCAAGCTCTCACAGGTTCTTTGTGTTAGGGAGGGATGAGGCCGGCATTAGCCGGCAGAAGGAAAAAGGAGCAGGTATCTTTGCTTATCGCCACACACGTCCATCCTCTAAGTGAGGCTGCTTTCTAAGAAGATGGCAAGCAGATGTTTCTCATACGAAAGTTGTCAAAAGATGCGTGGTTAAAAAAGGGATCTGACTTGTGATTTGTATACCAAATGAAGGGACAAATAGACCTTGGCAGCTCATCTTTGTGACAGGTCTTCAATGTTAGTATCTTAGGTGATTTCTAAGCCCAAATCCCACCGTGCAAACCAAGAGGGGCTAAATTAAACCATTTATGCCAGCATCACTGACACCTGAGTCACACATCGCATTGACAGTGAGGCCTGTGTTACTTTAAAGCCATGCTGGCCCCAGTGACTTGGCGTTACTAAAAGTATCAAGGGAAGATAAACATAACATGAAAGAAGGGTTATAGGGGCCAGAAATCTTTCCCCCAAGGGAACATATTACCCAGATTCTTTCCTTACTACTTACATAAGAAAGAAATTCCAGTAATGAAGCAAATACCTTAAAGTGTTACTGGGCAAGCTTTAAAAATGCAAGATAACAAGAACCAAATATTAGGAACATGAAGAGAACTGCAAATGCAGTAAGGAGAACTCAATTTGCACTGAAGTTCTGTGCTGTATATAGATATAAAAAAGATATGTGTGCGTGTGTGTGTATGTATATACTGCTGAGAATATTTTACAAAACAAAAGCAAGGCACAGAGGGACAAAGGCAGCCAAAAAATATATACAACAATTTTGTTTACTAAAAATATATGAAATTTATTTATTATAACGTGGATAGACTTTCTTTAGTCTTACCATTAAAGACACACAGATATAGCAAAGGAAGCAAGAGTAGGAAAGGGAAAAGAGAGGGGTGAAATGAGCATTGATCAGTAGCGCAAGCTTGGAGACAGTCAGACAGTTAGCAACCCACAGTGAGCTGAATGAGCTGGAGTGGCAGTGACCTCTTCAGGACTGGTGGACGGGGACCGTCAGCCAGTTTTCCTTCCTGACAGGAATCTTGCCTTGACACACACAGAATTAATCCTGACTCTACAAGTCCACAGCTAAGATGATGGCTCTGGAGTTCCTTCTAGGACATCAAAAAGCCTAGAGAAGGGAGAGGAGCCAAACATGTTCCCAAATCTGCTGTAGGCTCTCTGGCCAGAGGGACACACTTCTCTACTTCCATCCATTAGAGCGGTCAAGGTTGGCTCTGCTTTATCTACCAGACGTGTTGGAACCTGTTCTGAAAGAGGTTTCCCTAACTTGGAGACCACTTTCCCAACCTTTTAAGCTAAGAGAAAAACTTATACTACGTGTTGCTTGCAATTCGATGCTAGATAGCAAAAAGACAAAGTACAAAAGGGTGATACTAATTTCTTAACGATAAGTAGTTTCACCCTACATCAGGAGTAAGTACTGCACTTCAACATAATGAACAACAGAGTTTGAATGAAGCAATCATATACTATGTTGACTGTGTATGTTCAGTTCTCACCTCTAAATTAAACTGTTGGCTAAGGTCTTGGTTCTTGCAATGAACCACTACATTTCAAATATCTTTATGATTTAAGTACTTTCCAGATTCTTAAATTAAGAAAGTATCCAATTCTTTTTAGTATTCTATGCTACAGGTACTTAACTATTACACACATAGACCTACATACTAATCCTTTACCAAACTGACCTTCAGAAGGCATTTAAGGCCCCCAAAATATTAGCTAAAATATATTTGCATTCAGATTTCTGAAAGACATAACTTTCCATGAGGATTAATTAACAATTTGATTAAAAAACAGTTCTAAATATAAGAAACTAGGTTTTAACATTTTTCACTCCCAGAAAAGTTATCATCTTTATCTGCGTTTATTGATTAAGAGTAATAATTATCCAGGACCTAAAATGGGAGCAGGGTGAAATAAGAAGAGAGGAATGGACATGTACCCAAATTTGTTCTATCTTTTTAAGCCGTGAAAAAAGTCACATGTCTAATCACATTTTGAGAGGCATGTAATTTAGTCAAAGTCACATGAAAAGGACTGACAAAGCAATAGCATCTTTATTTTTAAAAGAGATTAAAAAGTAAAAATAAATAGATGTACAGTGAGAAAAGAGCCCTTGTAAAAATCTGAAGTCCTGGGCCTTGTGTCTGCATCTGAGCTCTTGGCCAAGTTGCCTAACTTGGGGGGTTTTAGTTTCATCATTTTTCAATGCAAGCCCCACCATATATTTCAGTGGTTTGTTTAGAGATATGAGAAATTTGTGAATTACAAGGGCTACATAAATGCAAAGGGATTACATCAGTACTCACACCAGCCTGTTTCCCTTGTCAGAATGCCTCAGGAATAAGTGCTATCAGTTTGTTCACACACCCTTGACAACTGCATACATGGGGTTCTTTTTAAAGAAACAAAGCCTTATTCATGGAAAATTAAATATCCCAAGGCCCCCACGCGGGGGAGCTGTGCTTGTACCTGGGCCCCAGGTTAAGGCATGGCAGGCCAGTCACCACAGCTCACAGGCACTGGGCGAACACCTGGCTGGACCGGGGGTGTGGCAGTCATGAAACACACATGCATTCTGATGTGAAACTTTAAAGAACAATGAGTCTAAGGATGTCTTAAAAAAAGAAAGGAGGAAGGCACCCCTGAACTGAGGCCTAATTTCCTTTAGAAGGTAGCTTATGGAACCCAAATATCTTTGTGGGCTAAATAAAGCCCTCGACGCTGAAGCAGCCGCCATACTGGCAGGAGGGACAAATGTCAGCATAAACGCATGCGTCAGTGGTCAGTAAGGGAGACTTCCTCTGCTCTGACAAGTAAGAATAAAATGCTCTGCAAGACCATGAAGGAATTCTTTTTCTTTTCTATTTCATTTTCTTATTATTTTTTAATTGAGGTATAGAAGAATTCTTGATTATACTATTCCTAAAGGTTTATTTTTCTTTTTGTAATTAATAAGACAAAAAACGCCTGTCACTGTTGTGATGTACTCTACAGCAAACCACGGTACAGGCTGTGGCTCTTAGCAACAGTATACACTATGCCTACTTGGCATGCAGAGTAAAGCAGAGAATTTCTCTAGACACAAACTACACATTTTAAAAAAGCAGACAGAGACCGTCAGAAAGCATAAGCACCAGGCTTCTACATGATGACTCCTGGGGGCCCGTTTATCCTTACTCAAAAGTGCTGGAAGCTTCCATGTGAACAGCATTCGATCATCATCAAAGAATAACAAATAACAAAGCTCTTTTTAAGAAAGTAAGTAGAAACATTTAAAATGTTTCCCATTATTACTGAGAAAATGAAAGTTTTATATAACTGAATTTATTTGCAGATTAGGTAACATTATAGCACTTTAGTTACTGAAACTAGGAGGTAAACAGTGTAATACGAGACAACTTAATTTAGAACATTTCTGGACAAACGCAACTGAATGTGGCTTAAAAATCGAACTATTCTTTCAGTAATTCATACTGAAACTCTTACAAATTTGTCAATTATGAGTACCAAACGATCACGATGCAATTTTCTGAATATAAGAAGGTCGTATGTTTTCTACAAGTCACTGTACACAGCGTGTTCTAACATTTTCCTTATTAAACACACACACACACACACACACACACACAAAACAATATATACAAAAAGAAAGCCTACCTCTTTTTCATTTCTAACAACTGATTATTGAGCACAGATCTCTCTTCTTCCAGCTGGGAAAAAAACACACACACAACAAAAAGGTCAGTTCATAACAGACAGGCCAGTTTCTCATCCCCCAGGTCACATTCCCATGCTCCAGGACCGCTAAAGCAACGGGCTTTCCTCAGAGGCAGTGAAAAAGGACCAAGTGTACATCAGGGACCTGAGAGTTAAAATATTAAACAATACCAAGTACATGCCATATCTTAGACATTCAATAAATGTTTCCTTCATTTGTTAGACGAATGAGTGAAAACTTCACTATTAACATTCTGGTTCCTTTACTGAAACAAAAGGAGTCAAAGGTCACTAACTTGTGTAGGGCTAGGAACAGGTAATTTATTCTACACGGGCCTTATCTTATGCCTACTATACCCAGACATTTCTTTCTCACCTATAAAATAAGAAAGTTACAGAAGGATTTCCAGTGGCCCTTTAGTTCTAAAGTTCTGTTATTCTGTTAAGGATAGAAAACAAAAGATTCAGCTAGTCAACCTTGTGAGAAAAGATTCACCTCTACCCACAATCTGTACCACATACAGTTTAGCCAAATACAGTACCAATTTTAACTCACACTGTTAATAAAACAAAGAGGTGACAAAAGCTCTTACATGGTTTTTTTTGAATCAAAGGATAACACCAAAGACTATGTAATGGTTTCCAACCATTTGGGAGTGGCCCAGAATTTAAGTCACTAATTCACGATAAGTAGTCGTGGTCTTATTTCTGATTATGTGTCAGTTATGTACATGCTTTGCTATAAAGGTCTTTTATACTTTAAAAGTTCTTAAATATAAACATGTATGTTTTGAACATAAGTTTATCAAGAAATCTATAGAGGTTAACACAGTTTTTTTCCACTGTAGACTCTCTCCTTTCCTAGTCCATTAAGATAAATGCTTTTGCTGCATGAGTAATTCACAGATATATTTAGAAATTTGTAAAGAGTAAAAGGAAGGAAAAACAGTGGGAGGCAAACTTTAAAGGAATGAAACAAGAGGGAGAACATCTGGAGAGTGGGATGTGGAGACGAGAGGGGCTCTCATTTTTTTCTTTTGTACCATTTTATATGGTTTATATTTATTTTTTAAACAAGGAAGCTGTTTAACTTTTATAGTTAAAAAAATTTTTAAAGAAATAAACAAACAAGACTGGGAAATGACTACAATGAAGATATAAATGGGGCTTCCCTGGTGGCGCAGTGGTTGAGAGTCCGCCTGCCGATGCAGGGAACACGGGTCCGTGCCCCGGTCCGGGAAGATCCCACATGCCGCGGAGCGGCTGGGCCCGTGAGCCATGGCCGCTGA
The DNA here is from genome assembly GCF_003031525.2 of Neophocaena asiaeorientalis asiaeorientalis. Taxonomy (NCBI): domain Eukaryota; kingdom Metazoa; phylum Chordata; class Mammalia; order Artiodactyla; family Phocoenidae; genus Neophocaena; species Neophocaena asiaeorientalis. Next base: position 5,978,609 of record NW_020174645.1, on the reverse strand, counting down.
GCCTGCGCGTCCGGAGCCTGTGCTCCGCAATGGGAGAGGCCACAGCAGTGCGAGGCCCGCGTACCGCAAAAAAAAAAAAAAAAAAAAAAAAAAAAAAGATATAAATGGATAAATGACATGGCAGATAATTCACAACAGGGAAAATACAAATAATTAATAAACACTTGGAAAATCATTCAACACTGCAAAGAACAAGTATGCAGAGATTCTCCCCATTTCTTGGAGGCTGAATTTCTTGTTCCTGAATTTCCACAGAACAGAAGTTTAGGATACTTATTGTACTGATTCTTCATAGGAAATAATGGTTTTTTCCGCTTCTGGTCCAGGATCCAATCCAGGATAACAAGCTTCATTTGGTAGTCAAATTTCTTTAGCCTGTCTAGTTCCTCATTCTTTCCTTGTCTTTTGTGACCTTGACTTTTTTTTTTTTTTTTGGCTGCAGCTTGTGGGATTTTAGTTCCCTGACCAGGGATTAAACACGGGCCTTCAGCAATGAGAGCTTGGAGTCCTAACCACTGGACCGCCAGGGAATTCCCTGACCTTGATAGTTTTTTTTGACCTTGACATTTTTGAAGAGCACAGAGGCGAGTAGAATGTCCGTCAATTTGGATTCACCTGATATTCCCACATGAGTAGAGTCAGACTATGCACTTTTTGGCAGAAACACCACAGAAGTGATCCCATGTCCTTCTCAGTATGTGATATTAAGAGGCACACAATGTTGATTTTCAGTGAGGGTAACTTCAATCACTTGGCTAAAGAAGAATCTTCCATGTTTCTCCACTGTAAAAATACTACTGTTTTGTGGAGAGATACTCTGGAACTATGTAAACATTCTGTTCCTTAACAAAATTTCACCCACTGGTTTTAGCACCAACTGATGACTCTTGCCGAAATAATTACCATGATGGATACCAAACAGTGATTTTCTAATTCCATCATTTCACGTTCTTACCAGTTGGCATTTTACCATAAGGAAGAGCTTTCCCTTTTTAAAAAAAAAAGGCATTCCTATCTATCTATCTTTCTGTCTATCTATCTATCTATTTATGGCTGTGTCGGGTATTCGTTGCTGCCCACGGGCTTTCTCTAGTTGCGGCGAGCAGAAGCTACTCTTCGTTGTGGTGCGTGGGCTTCTCATTGCAGTGGCTTCTCTTGTTGTGGAGCACAGGCTCTAGGCGCACAGGCTTCAGTAGTTGTGGCTCGCGGGCTCTAGAGCGCAGCCTCAGTAGTTGTGGCGCATTGGCTTACCTGCTCCGCGGCATGTGGGACCTTCCTAGACCAGGGATTGAACCGTGTTCTCTGCACTGGCAGGCGGATTCTTAATTACTGCACCACCAGAGAAGTCCCAGGAAGGGCTTTCATTTTTCCCTCATTTACTTATTTATACCTGTTTCCATGGCATATTTATATATCATGGTTTCTTATTTTATTCAATAGGCTATAATCCATTACTATCATTATTTCTTTTTTTTTCATTATTTCTTTTGATGCTCAAATTATCTCAGATTTGGCCAGTGGAAGCCCCTCCAACATGGTTCTGATAGGTTTCTGACTAATCCCCAGTTCTTTAAGCACTTCCTTGCTTTTTGGTACACAAGATATTCCAGGCTCATCTTTTAGTCTTTCTGTCTCAGCCCTGGAATCAGCCATTTCTCTAAGGACCTTTTAGTAGGGAAGAGTATTTAGAAACCAAAATCTAGGTAGTTAGGTATGCTCATTGATATTGGAGTGTTATTACTTCTAAGCCCTGTCAGTGGACTTGACCAAAATTTGAAACTTCTGCTCTTCAAAAGACACTGTTAAGAAAGTGTAATGAGAATACAGACTGAGAGAAAACACTTGCAAAACTCAATCTGATCAAGGACTTGTATCCAGAACATATTAAGAGCTCTTACAACTACACAGACTACAAACCAAACCTTAAAATGGGCAAAAGATCTGAACAGACACTTGACCAAAGAAGCAGCTCAAAATCATTAGCCATCAAGGAAACGCAAATTAAAACTACACCTGAGATACTTGGGTTATCACTTCTAGTTTCATTTCATTGTGGTCAGAGAACATACTTTGCAGGATATGATGAGACTTGTTTTATGGCCTAGCATATGGTCTACCCTGGAGAACGTTCCACGTGCACTTGAGGAGAATGTGTCTTCTACTATTGTTGAATGGAGTGATCTAAAGATGACTGTTAGGCTTAGCTGATGTTCAAGTCTTCTACTTCCTTGTGGATCTTCTGTCTAGTTGTTGTATCCATTACTCAAATAGAATACTGAAATCTCCAACTATTATTGCTGAATTATCTATTTCATCCTTTAATTCTGTCAGTTTTTGCTTTCTGTATTTTAGGGCTCTGCCATTAGTTGCATACATATTTGTAATTGTTGTATTTTCTTGAGGGATTGATCTTTTTACCATTATAAAATTTCTTCCTCTGTTTCTAGTAACAATTTTTTTATTTTTCGGTACGTGGGCCTCTCACTGTTGTGGCCTCTCCCGTTGCGGAGCACAGGCTCCGGACGCGCAGGCTCAGCGGCGATGGCTCACGGGCCTAGCAGCTCTGTGGCATGTGGGATCTTCCCAGACCGGGACACGAACCCGTGTCCCCTGCATCGGCAGGGGACTCTCAACCACTGCACCACCAGGGAAGCCCCGATGATGCTTTTTAAAAATTAATTCTGCCAATGTCTGCATTTTAATCAGTGTTTAACTCACTTACATTTAATGTTATTATGCATAAGGTTACATACTTTTTTTTCCAATTAATAGTTTATTTTTTTAAAGAAGTTTCAGGTTCACAGCAAAATCAAACAAAAGGTACAGAGATTTCCCATAACTCCGTGTCTGCACACATGTACAACCTTCTTCATTATCAACATCCCACAGGACAGCGGTGCATCTGTTACAATCAGTGACACATCATTACCACCCAAATTTCCATAGTTTACATTAGGTTCACTCTTGGTGTTGTATATCCTACGAGTTTTGACAAATGGATAAAGACATGTATCCACCATTGTAGTATTGTACAGAATAGTTTCACTGCCCTAAAGACCCTTGGTACTATGCCTATTCATCACTCCCTCCCCCTTTTGCCCCTCACAACCACTATATTTTTGTCCCCATAGTTTTGTCTTTTCCAGAATGCCATATCTTTGGAACCATACAGTATGCTGCCTTTACAAATTGGCTTCTTTCACTCTGTAATATGCATTTAAAGTTCCTCCATCTATTTTCATGGCTTGATAGGTCATTTCATTTTGGTGCTGAGTCATATTCCATCATCTGGATGTACTTCATTTTGTTTATCCACTCACCTATTGAAGGACATCTTGGTTGCTTCCAAGTTTTTGGCAATTGTGATTAACTCTGCTGTAAACATCCATGCACAGGATTTTGTGTGGACATAGATTTTCAGTTCATCTGGGTAAATACCAAGGAGCCCAATTACTGGATCATATGGTTAGAGCATGTTTAGTGTTGTAAGAAACTGCAGAGCTGTCTTCCAAAGCAGCTGCACCGTTTTGCATTCCCAGCCAGGAATGAGAATTTCTGTTGCTCCACGTCTTCATCAGCATTTGGTGTTACCAGAGTTTTGGATTCTGGCCATTCTAACAGGTGTGTAGTATGATCTCACTGTTAACTTATAATTCCCTAATGACATCTGATACTGAGCACCTTTTCACATGCTTACTTGCCATCTACATGTCTTATCTGGTGAGGTGTCTGTTAAGGTCTTTTGTCCAGTTTTTAATTGCGCTCTTCATTTTCTTGTTCTTAAGTCTTACAAGTTCTTTGTATATTTTGGCTGACCGTCCTTCATTACATGTGTCTTTTGTAAAAATTTTCTCCCGGTCAGCAGCTTGTCTTCTCATTCTTTTCATGTTGTTTTTCACAGAGTAGAAGTTTTTAATTTTAAGAAAGTTCAGTTTATCAATTCTTTCTTTCACGATCATGTCTTTGGGGTTGTATCTAAAAAGTCGCCTCCATACTCAAGGCCATCTAGGTTTTCCCCTGTTATTTTCTAAGGGTTTTATAGTTATTCACTTAACATTTAAGTCTATGATCCATCTTGACTTAATTTTTATAAAGGGCATAACACCTGTGTCTAGATTCACTTTTGGGATGTGGGTATCCACTTGCTCCAGCAGCATTTGCTGAAAAGGTGATCTTTGCTCCATTGTATTGCCCTTCCTCCTTTGTCAAAGATCAACTGTCTATATTTATGTGGGTCTAGTTCTGAGCGCTTGATTCTGTTCCACTGATCCACTTGTCTACCCTTTTGCTGTACTCGATTATCGCAGCTTTATACTAAGTCTGGAGGTTGGGTAGTGTCAATCCTTCAACTTTGCTCTTCTTTAATACTGAGTTATTTGGGGTCTTTTTGTCTCTCCATACAAACTTTAGAATCAGTTTGTCAATATCCATAAAACAACTTGCTGGGATTTTGATTGGGATTGTGTTAAATCTACAGATTGTGTTGGTAAGAACCAACATCTTGACAATATTGAGTCTATCTGTGAACATGGAATATCTCTCCATTTATTTAGCTCTTTGCTTTTGTTCATTAAAGTTTTGTAGTTTTCCTCAGATGGACCTGGTACATACTTTGTGAGATTTTTACCTACGTATTTCATTTTGGGGGCTGCTTACGTAAATGGTATTATGTTTTCAATTTCAAATTCCACTTGTTCATTGCTTTGACATAAGAAAGTGACTGACTCTTGTACACTGAACCTTGTATCCTGCAGCCTTGCTATAATCACTTACTAGTTCCAGGAGTCTGTCACTCTTTTGGATTTTCTATGGCACGTGATCTGTGAACAAAGAGTTTTACTTTTTCCTCCCCAATACGTATACCTTCTATTTCCTTTTCTTACTGCATTGGCAAGGACTAGCAGTACGATATTGAAAAGCAGTAGTGAGAGGGGACATCCTTGCTTTGTTTCTTATCTTAGAAAGAAAGCTTTGAGTTTCTCACCATTAAGTACGATGTCAGCAGTAGTTTTTGTAGGTATTATTTACGAGGTTGATGAAGTTCCCCTCTATTCCTAGGTGGCTGACAGATTTTATCACAATGGGTGTTAGCTTTTTCAAATGCTTCTTCTGTATCTACTGATATGATCTCGTGGCTTCTCTTCCTTAGTCTGTTGATGTGATAGATTACATTATTTGATTTTCAAGTGCTGAACCCAGCCCTGCATCTCTGGGATAAATCCTACTTGGTCGTGGAATTGTATACTGTGCTCCAGAAATGGAGGAGACGGCGGTGAACAAAACAGAAAACTGCTGCTCCTCCCTCAGTCAAGTGGTCTGACTGAGCCTACAAAAGCAGGAGTATGTGTAACGGTTCCGAACGTCAGCACATCCTTCACTTCACACAAGCTAGTATTTTTCTTCACACAAGCTAGCAATTTGTTTTAAATCTATCATTCCTCCTTTTAAACACTGTTGGGTTTAATTTGCTAATATTTTGTTGTTACATACTATTTTGATTCCCCTTATGTTACCTACTAGAAAAGGCAAAACTATAGCACCATAAAAGAGAGAAATGGTTTCAGGCATTGGGAAGTGATTGACTATAAAAGGAGCATGAGAGAAATTCTGGGGGTGAAGGAAATCTTGATTTTGGGGTATATTATATGACTATATATATATATGTCAAAACTCATCACACCATATACCTATGAAGGGTGAATTTTATGTAAACTATACCTTTTTTTAATACCTTTTTCTTTTTTATAAATTTATTTATTATTTATGTTTTGGCAGCGTTGGGTCTTTGTTGCTGTACGCAGGCTTTCTCTAGTTGCAGCGAGCGGGGGCTACTCTTTGCTGCAGTGTGCGGGCTTCTCATTGCGGTGGCTTCTCTTGTTGCAGAGCACAGGCTCTAGGCGCGCGGGCTTCAGTAGTTGTGGCACGCGAGCTTCAGTAGTTGTGGCTCACGTGCTCTAGAGCGCAGGCTCAGTAGTTGTGGTGCACAGGCTTAGCTGCTTCACGGCATGTGGGATCTTCCCGGACCAGGGCTCGAACCCGTGTCCCCTGCATTGGCTGGTGGATTCTTAACCACTGCACCACCAGGGAGGCCCATAAATTATACCTTAATAAATATAACTTCGGGGGAAAAGGCGAGTTTGAGTAGTGTATACAATATTGCTTTTGTAAAAAACAAACTATATGTATATGCTGTTACACACATGAAGAGCAGTATGGAAAGGTACACCCAACCATTTATAATGGTGCCTCCATGAAACAACAATGGGAGGAGTAATAACTTTGAAATGGTATGTATTTGTATTGTTTCATGTTACAAACATGTATGATTATTTTTAATTTTAAAATAACATTACAGGGCTTCCCTGGTGGCGCAGTGGTTGAGAATCTGCCTGCCAATGCAGGGGACACGGGTTCGAGCCCTGGTCTGGGAGGATCCCACGTGCCGCGGAGCAACTGAGCCCGTGAGCCACAATTACTGAGCCTGCGCGTCTGGAGCCTGTGCTCCGCAACAAGAGAGGCCGTGATGGTGAGAGGCCCGCGCACCGTGATGAAGGGTGGCCCCCGCTTGCCACAACTAGAGAAAGCCCTCGCACAGAAACGAGGAGCCAACTCAGCCATAAATAAATAAATAAAGCAAACTGTCAACAAGTAAAAATAAATAAACACTATAAAATAACATTACAATTTAAAAGGAATAGGGAATTCCCTGGCGGTCCAGTGGTTAGGACTCGGCGCTTTCACTGCCGTGGGCCCCGGGTTCAATCCCTTGTTGGGAACAAAGATCCCGCAAACCATACAGCATGGCCAAAAAAAATGGGGGGGGATTTTATTTTTTAGAGGTACAAAGATATTTACAGATAAAATGACAGTATTCTAGGATTTGCTTCAAATTAATCTATGATGGTGTGGAGGGTGAGTGAGAGTAGAATTGAAGCAAGAGTGACTGGTTAAGACTCCTCGCTTCCACAGCAGGGGGTGCGGGTTCAATCCCTGGTCTGGGAACTAAGATCCCACAGGCTGTGCGGCCAAGAAAACAAAAAAAAAAAGAAAGAAACAAGAGTGACCAAGAGTTGACTGCCTTTGGAGTGGGGTACATGGGGATTCACTGTTCTGCTCACTCTGCTTCTGTGCGTGTTTGAAACTTTCTGTAATAAAAGGCTGAATAAAAGCGAGGGTTATTTTACAGAAAAATATTAAGAAGATAACATTACGGTGAAGACAGTATACAAGTGACCATGATTTGGGGAACACCGGACCAGAAAATCTCAAACAGCTGATCTAGCCACAAAACTGTCTTATAATACAATAAACATGGTGGGTAATTTGTTTTCAATCTATCACTTAAGAAAAATACTAGCTTGTGTGAAGTGAAGGATGTGCTGAAGTTCGGAACCATTACACAGTCAGACCACTCGACGGAGGGAGGATGGGCAGGTTTTTGTTCACCGCTGTCTCCTCCATTTCTGGAGCACAGGCAGGCACACAGTAGGCACTCAGTAACTACGTGTCGCGTAAACGACCGGGTCAGAGAACCGGTAAGCTGGTGCTCTCCTCGGGTGTGGGTTGGCAGTGACACTGAGGAACCAGGGTTCTCACAGGAGGAACTCTCTGCTCAGCCAGTCTGAGCGAGCTGGCGCTCAGCTGCTGCTTTTCTCGCCGACTTCCCCAGGGAAGTGGTTCATGTGTGGGCGACTTCAGCCTCTTCTCTGAGCAAGTGTTCTGAGGTCCAAAATAGCGGCGCTACCTTGACAGCACAAGACACATCCCCATCCCCTGTGTCTGCGGATTTCTAGTCTCGCCTCCCACACAGACTCCTGCTCTTGGAAGTGGTGAAGGTAACGAGGAGAGAGGAGAGGAGGATTTGGTCAATTCTGTGGACAAGCCCTTTCAGAGAAGAAACAATGAACATTAGCTGTCTTGCCTCGCACACCCAGACACACTTCTCCATGTACACAGAGCAAGAAGGACAAAGGGGGGAGAAAGAAGCAAATTTAATTTGACTTGAATTTAACAGGAGAAAGAAAAATCAAAGTAAATAAAAGAAAATGGCTGAGGGCAGAAAAATGTTCTTTACCACGAAGATATATTCCTTTCTAAGAACTCCCACTAGGCTTATACATTTATTTTGTAAAATTTTTAAGTAGAATATATTTTTTAATAAACATAGATGTTAATATCATTTTCTTAGGTATAAGTTAATTTTAATTTTAAATAATATCAAACATCACCCTGATATAAAAATGAGAAGGCTTGCATACTTCCACGTTCTTTCAACTCTGTCACCTCAAATTTTGTTAGTTATATTCTCTCTGTATATTTTTCTTTTTTCTCCTTTGTCTTTGATTTGTTTTCTTTTTGTCTTGCAAATGCTTTAAGCTTACCTTCACCAAATGATCAAAATTGACATCACCAATAATAGGATAAAGCAACATCACCTGCCTCCGGCCAGGAAATGGTAATCACTTATTTAGTCTTCCTGCTAAAGATGGATAACCTAAATGCCACCTGACAAACCCAAAATGAAGGATTTTATACAACATAACTGGCCTGTTTTCAAAAAAGTCAAGTCATAAAAGACAAAGGCAGAAGAACCATTCCAGATAAAGACAACTAAAGAGACCTGAGTCAATGAATGGAACGCATGATCCTGGACTAGATCCTGAACTGGGGGGAAAAAAACCCACAAAAACTATCGATATAAAGGATATCACCGACAACTGCCTACACAGGAATAGGGCCCATACATTAGATAATGGTGTTCAACTTCCTGAATTTGACAGCTGCACTGTGGTTAGGTAAAAACAAATCCTTAGCCTACGTGAGCATTCTGTGTTTTATTTTTACAACTTTTTGCAAAGCTTGAAATGATTTCCAAATAAAAAGTTAAAATCACAACTCTGTTCCTCATCTGTGATTCCCTAAACTGTTAGCTTAGGTGTCTATTAACCTGGATTTAGTGCTCACCTCCAGTCCCTTTGCCAGGCTTCTCCTGAGCTAGTAAGTCCTGTATATTGAGTCATGTCCTGCTTGGCCAAATTTTACCAGCAAGTAGCAGCTACTTTCCAGAAGGACTCATAGATGCTATAGCTTCTAAGTTCTTTCAAGTTTGGAAACACCTGTCTTCTTACCTGAATAATAATTGCTTGGATATGATGTTCCTGATCATATTTTCTGTCCCTTAGGACTTTGGAAACAGTGCACTATGTTTTTTTTGTTTTTTGTTTTCTGGCATTGAATGCGGCTGCAGTGGGCTATTTTTTCTCCTTTTTATAAGGAATCTGCTTTTTCTGCCTGGGGACCTGAAGAATTCTCTGTGTATTTTCAGAAACGTTCATTAGGTCTGTTTCTGATGTACTTACCAGTTCTGATATGGTTTGGTTTTGGTCTTCAATTTGTTTCCTTAACTCTTTCCTCTCTGTTCAGCTAGTGTCATTTTACCATCTTCTCTCTGAAGAGTTGTTTTATTTACATCACTTAAGCTTTTATATAACACAAAGCATTATTTTACTCTGGGTAATGTTTTCTCATGACCTGAATCCCTCATCTCTCTTTGGATTCCTAGGTTCTTTTCTTTTCTTCTTTCCTCTTTTGGTACAGTATGGAGTCACTTGTTCATCTTACCCTGGGCTGCTCTACCTAGACCTTCTATTTGCTCACATGTAATGTAAATGAATTTTCCTTTATGCCCCTCCTACTTTATCTGAGACCTCCAAGCTACAACTGAAAAATCGGGCATTGCAGTCTATATATTTCTCTAGCCAGAGGGACCTGGGGCAAGGGTGGGGAGAGTGCTGTTCGGGTGACTATATGATCTGCTGGAGGTGTCTCTCTGAGCTTTTCCCTTTAGTGTCCTACATCTCATCTACTGCATCAGAAAAGAGGCAACTCTGTTCCTGAAGGAGTGTGTGCTCAGCTTCAGCTCCAGGCAGATATTACAAGTTGGCTCTTTCAACGTCTACTCTCACCTCCTCTGTTTCCTTCCCTTCCTCGAGGAATCCAGCCTCACTCGTGGTTGGAGGTGACACTATTACAGAGATCTGAACTGTCCTCTCCAAGTGAAAAGATAAACCACGTGAAGAGGAGCGCTCTGCCTTTCCCCACTTGTCCTTCCGCCTGCTTCCTCCCGGAAAGTTTTGCAGTGCCTGGGGGTGTAGGAGCCACTGAGGCTGAGAGGATGAAAACTAACTGCTGAGGACAGCAGCAGAGCAGAGAGCGGGGGCAGGGTTCCCTGAGGACATTCTTGAGTGGCTGGACCCACGGGGACTACCTACCTGTGAATTTATCATCATTTGAGTAAAAACCCACCCATTCCCACCCACCCCTGTTTACTTAAGCCACCCTGTCGGCTAGACGGGCTACGGAAAATGACAACTAGCCATTTTTCCTGCTCTGGTAGAGGGCTGGGTGGCAGAAGCAGCGCTGGCCTCAAAGATTTTTCCCTGACTGCCTACTCACTTCTTCAGTCTAATTTTCTCCCAACTGGGTTGGGCATGGGGATGGGGAGAATTAGAGGGAAATTTCTGGGGATTTTGCTATTTGTTTTCCTTTCTCTTACCACTGTGAACAGTTTCAAACAGAGTCACAGGACAATTTTCTTTTCTTGGTTGTCAGTTTCCACGTTTACAGCGTGAACCTGATTGGCTTTGCTGGATTTTCCTGAAGGTGTTTTTAACAGGTGAAGAAGTGTGTTCATTTCACTAGGTGTGGCCAGCGGGAGAGAGATTCTGTGACCCAGCTTCACTCGGCCCTACTCGCCCGGAGGCCACCCCACCTCAACTCCAGATTAAAATCTGATGGCCCATGACACTACTTTTCCAAAATAAAACACGACAAGCTAAAAACAGTGTTTCCTTTCTAAACATTCAGGTCTGGGAATGCAGGTTTATTTAAAAGGCAGGCAGTGATTCATGGATCAATTTAGATTATAACCCCAGGTTTTTGTATACTGTATCTGTTATAACCTCTGTTAGGAAGAGGTGTTGATGAAATACAGTTACTGAGCCATCTCATATCTGTCCAGTTTCCATAAGCCAACTATGACCTCATTTTGCAAATAACCAGGGGAAAAACCAGCGCTATTCCCATAGTGATAGTTCAGTGTATCTGCAACCCTCACAGAGGAGAATACATGTGAGGTTTGGCAATGATACATCAGACATTTCAAAACTGACTCCCCAAGGTGACTGTTTCTATAGAAGAACTCACATCATTCTGATTATTTTTAGTATTCTCTATGAGAAGAAATAATGCTCTGCACGGTTTCCGTTAAGCTTGACACCACGGGACCCTGCCCGAATTCACTGTACAGTCCACCATCCACACACAGAGCAAATGTCCTGCTCGTGTGGTGACTGGCTTTTGGCAACCACAGCTCTGCAACGGAGCCATGAAACTGGAAGTAAGTGGACTGGAAGAAAGCAGAAAGAGCGGTCACACAGTCTCCATATCTTACGCTGTAAAACGGGACCTGAGGGCCTGGCTAAAGACGAGACAGTCATTTCATCACCCGTTCACTCATTCACTCGTTAAACCTGCATGTCCTGCTCTAGGAGGCCCACTGTCTCCGAGCTGTGCAGGGAGAGAGCCTGAGTGGACCACACACCCGGCTCCGAGGGTCACGCGCAGAGAGCCGAGGAGACTGTGACCCGGACCGGGGAAGGAAGCAGCCACCTGCAGACGAGAGGTGACGACGCGGCACGGGCCTCCAGCAGTGAGGGACAGTGCACGAGTAGGGGAGGAGGGGGAGAGACGGACAAGCAGACACCAAACGGCCAGGGACGGGGTGCGGCCGGAGATGCAGGAGACACGTGAGGTGTGGAGGAAGCCAGGGGAGGAGCGTTTGAACGTGGATGGTGGTGCGCACCGTCTACAGAGCGTGCAAAGAGCCACGTGCGTACAGCCGCAAGGAAGCGACCGCTCAAGCCAGAGTCCTTGCCGGCGTGCACTGCGGCAGCAGGAAGCCGACTGCAAGGGCTGGGGAAGGAAAGGGGAGTGAGAAATAAGGCAGAAAACAAACACTAAAAGTTTGGAAGTAAAGATAAGCTGAGAAGATAGGGCTGCAAGTGTGAAGGGTGTGGCGAAATGTAGAAATGAGGAGGATCTCCCCATCCGCGGGAAGACCCGAAGGCAGAAGGCGCGATGAGACGCAGCAGCTCCAGGCAGGGGTGGAGGCTTCAGGAGGGACGGGGACAGTCTGAGTGGAGAAAGAGGCCGAGACACCTGAAGCAAACGGATACATGAAACGTGGTCGATCCCTTCAATAAAATGCGACTCAGCCACGAAAAGATACGAAGTTCTGACACAGCCTGCAACGTGGATGAGCCTCAAAAACATTATCCTCAGTGAAAGAAGCCAGGTGCAAATGGACACGCGCTGTATGATGCCATTTACGTGAAACATCAAGAATGAGCAAATCCACAGGGGCGAAAAAAACAGATTAGTGTTGCCAAGGGCTGGGAGGAGGGAGGGATGGGGAGTGGCTGCTTAAGTGGAGTTTCCTTTCGGGGTGATGAAGATGTTCCGCAACTAGACAGAGGTGATGGTGGTACAACACTGTGAATGTACTGAGTGCCACTGAATCGTACACTGTGAAATGGGTAAGACAGTACATTTTATGTTACGTGTATTTGAACACACACACGCACACACACACACCCCCAAAACCAACCCAAAGCAGCATGAAATCAGTCAGGACATCAGGAAGGAAACAGTGTGAGAGCAAACTGTCAACAGCAATTATAATGACAATCTTCAAAACCATCAGTCATAAGAAAGGCTAAATTACGTGAGCTATTAGGTTGAACCATGTGAAACTGCAGAACAATAGCTACTTCATAGGTTCAATCTAATACAGACTCTTTTAAAAGACGAGGCGCTCTACGTGACATTTTATGAAGATTTCTGTCACAGGCGATGCCAGATTAACTCCAACACTTCTGCTTCTCACAACCCTAACTGACCCTGGTTGTCACTCCCCTCCCCTCTTAAAAGGAAAAACCCTACTGGGTAAAGGGGACTTAGAGAGGAAAGGAGAGGGTCTGATGGGGCAGGCAACGAGGAGTGCGCACACGGGGCTCTGCTTCTGGCTTAGCCAGCTCCACCCTGGAGGGCTGCCAGCGAGCAGGTAAGCCCCACAACTGTTCAAACACTTCCTCTCGGGGGACATGGCACCCGCTTGCCAGTCAAGGCAGACAAGGGTTTCTAAGAAAGCACAGAAGCTATCATCACTCTCCATGCCTTTGACCAACCTGTCCTGCTCACTGTTAGCCCTCTTAATTTCGGGACTCCTTCATCACCTTTTAAGGTGATAGAGAGAATGCTCTACAAAACCACTGTCACAGGGGAGCAGGGATTCTTTTATTTCAACAAATAATCTGACTTCCAAATGACAAACAGGAAATGAAATAGCCCTCTTCATGAAGATGGCTTCTCAAGGAAATCAAAATCCTTAGCCCATATTCCCAGTGAGAGTCTTAAGATGCAGGATAGGATGTCCCTTGCACGCTAGTGGTTAAGACTCTGTGCTTCCACTGCAGGGGGCGTGGGTTCGATCCCTGGTCGGGGAACTAGGATCCCACATGCCACGTGGCGAGGCCAAAAAAAAAGATGCAGAACAGATTCTGGAATCTCGTGGGTTTTCTAAGCAAAATAAATATTTGAGGCAGAAAAAAATTAACGGTAGAACTGCAAGTATATTTTTATAGTACTGTTTGACCCCACCTACCCCACTCCTAGCTCAGAAGGTTTTTTTCTTTTAATTTTAACAATAATTACGAAGTACATAGAAATAAGTTTTATTCTCTGTAAGGGACAGGAGCAGGCAAACAGGCTTACGAGTTAGTCAGACACGAGTTCTGATCTCAGCTCCTCCGCTGCCTAGCTCTGTGTCCTTGGTGAACTGCTTCAGTTTTCAGCTTCAGCTTCCTTTCGTCCTACAAGATAACCTTACTGTCTCAGGTATGTGGTGATGATTCTGTGAAACAGCGGCAGAGCAATCCGCTCAGTACACGGTCAGCGAATGTGGTGCTGAGCAAAGGGACCGGGATGGAACTCGGGTCCCGGGTCTGTCCCATGTCAATCTAGTCTCTACTGTCTTCACTTTATTATTTTTTAAAATATTTATTTATTTACTTACTTATTTTGGCTGCGCCAAGTCTCAGCTGCGGCACGCGGGATCTAGTTCTCCAACCAGGGGTCAAACCCAGGCCCCCTGCGTTGCGAGCGTGGAGTCTCACCCACTGGACTACAGTCCTCCACTGTCTTCACTTTAGAAATGAAACACTGACTATGTCTATAGTACTACAATTAAAATTCTTTTTTTTTTTTTTTAAAATAGGGTTTCTGCCAAACTCTGTAGTATATTTCTGAACAAAGTTGATCAATAGTTCGGCTCAACTGCAGCAAGTAACAAAGTGGAAATTCGTGATTTTACATAATTAAGCAGCACCCTAGACTCTTGGAGATTATGTAGTAAGAGTAACAAAAGCCGATGATTTAATCGGTCTTCTTTAGCCTAAGGCTGCTTCTAAGTTATTTTAAGTGGGGGGATCCTCTCCACTCTCTTGCAACGTGGACACGTCCAGGGAAGCAGTATCTGCAGTCTTCCTTGGTGTCCACCGTCACTGTTCACGATCTCTAGTGTCACAGCCTATCATGGTTTAGTTCACGGCCGCTTGTTTCTCTCTCCAGAGTAAACACAGGGCCCTACAGAGGGCCAAACAACCCCTGCTTTTAAGGGAAGTCACTGCCCTGGTTGTTTCTTGCAGGTGCTGCTTTCTAACATTCTTCGAAGTCACTGAGCTTCAAATGTTTAGTCCCAAGACCTTTTCAAAAAGAAGGTAATTCAGATACCAAGGCAAAAGAGAAAGGGCTGGAGGATGGAGAGGAACCCTGAAAACCTCTGCCCAGGGAATCGTGATGCTTCCCGCTTAGTCTTTCCGGTTCTGAGTGACAGAAACAAGAAATGTAATCAACAGTCCGGTTAAGGTCAAAACGTGAGACAGGAGGCTGACCTCTGTGTGTTCTTCCCATTGGTGGATTCCACGCTCTCCGTCAAAGACGTTCAGTGAGATGAGATAAAAGGAGACGAAGAGACTCAGCACTTGGCCGAGATCCTTCCCTTGCAAGTCCTTACAGACACCCTGATGTCAGAGGCACCCACAGGGTTTCAGACGCTCTGGTCAAAGGGCTTCTGTTTTCCATGAATCCCGCTTTCTCACACAGTGACCAAAGCAGAGTGCAGCAACCCTATTTACGTCAACCCCCTTTGATCCTTTTCCTGACCCAAATCAGAAAATGACACACGTCTCCCAATGCTATTGGCTGAACGAGGTTGAGCACATTACTACCTTCTTTGGGCTTCCGTTTCCTGTTTTACACGTGGGGGTAAGGACAGTGCCATCTCATGGAACTACTGTGAAGACCGAGAGGACAGCTATCATGTATTCGTACCTGTCACACAGTAAAATAAGAGCCACTGAATGGGAGCTACTATCACCAGCAGTATCACTGTTGTCCTGGAGTCTGGAGACATGGGCCGTTTCTCCAGTGAAGTGGAAAGCTCTAACGAAGACTTTCAAGTACGAAATCAACTCTCTGAAGAGCGCTTTCACTACAAATGGCACCACGTCAATGGACACTCAATTTACTCCATCCAAATGAGAATTAATATTTGCAAAGTATGCTTGGGGAAAAAAAATTCTTTTCCCCTTGACGCGCAAAGCCAGAAATAATGACCACACAGTAAAATTCTCTTAAAAATGTCATTTTGGGGGACTTCTGCTCTGAGGTCAGACGTGACTAACAGCCTAGCGTTTTGATTCAAGAATAAAACGCAGAATACAGCATTCTTTAAAATCAGTTTTGCTTCAGTGTTTAATAAACTTGTCAGGAGCCTTTGTAATTTAAATACGGAAACAAGTGGGTTGTGGTTAGCTTATCGTTCATTCCAGGTGTAACACACGTTCCGTACACCAATGCACACAAGTGCACATGTAGACACAGTTCCATTAGGAGATGCTTAAACATTTTTTTTAATTTAAAGAAAAGCAGAGTCCTCTTTAGAAACAGCTGCCAACCCTCACACCAAATCTGTCTTCTTGGAACCTTTTTCTTAAAATCAATTTTGATGAAAGAAAAAAAAAAACCTTCGAGAAAAAAAAATTTTGAAACCCAAGCAGTAGGGAAGAGATACTGTCCCTATCCATTTAAATACATTTTTGCCATAAGATCATCTGATAAAGATCTTATTTTCTACTTGCCTGCAAGTTCCCAGCGCTTTTTTTGGTTTTGTTTTTAAAGGACCTGTCAACTCACTCCTACCCAAGTCCTACAGCAGCACGCTTGAAAACCAGGAGACACAGAACACAGGTGACTTGAAATCCCATTTGCACCACCCCACCACATGGAGCACGTTCTCTGAGGAGCCTCCGAGCGCCCTGCCCACAGCAGCAGACACCAGCGTGGCCGGGCTGGGAATGCCCACCCAACGCCCACTGACCTTTTGATGACTTGTGACTTCGTCCCTGCTTCTCCCCAGCTCCTCGGCAAGTTTCACGTTCTC
Source organism: Neophocaena asiaeorientalis asiaeorientalis (assembly GCF_003031525.2). Lineage (NCBI taxonomy): Eukaryota > Metazoa > Chordata > Mammalia > Artiodactyla > Phocoenidae > Neophocaena > Neophocaena asiaeorientalis. Next base: position 5,962,048 of record NW_020174645.1, on the reverse strand, counting down.
TTCTTGCAGGGCTGAAAGCTGCTGGGACTTCTGAGCTGCTGCCTGCTTTAGGGTTTCTCTGCAAGGACAGTGAGTGCAGGGTTACCATAGAAACAAGACAGGCAAGGAAACTGTGGGAGACGACCAGCTTCACAGCACCAAGGAAAATATATCTGGGTCACGTGCCTGATAGGCTCTATAACAACAGAAGGCAGCATTCTCTACGTGCAGGAGGGGCCAAATGGCTTTAACCTCTCAGGAGGAGGACTGCTGCTCGCATGTATTCCATTTTTTTTTTCAAACCTGATAAACACTACATCCACTCTCTCATCACCCACACTTACCCCACTTCTAAGTACTCCCCATACAAAAAAGCAGGGTCACTCTAAAATAAATGACAGATGAAATGGTCAGTATTCCCCTTACTTCCATTAGAAAATTATACTTAAACCTATCATGTTGATAAAGTGATTTACTTTGCTGTCACGGCACTGTTCTAACTGTACAAATCTGTAATGTTTTTGTTTTTTTTTTCTGGCAGAAATGCATATCTGATGGTTCCATTTGCCAGTATCTGTCAGAATCAAGTGCTGGCGGGAACCTGGGTATACTTTCAGGACAATTAGAGGTGAAATGCCCAAAGGAAATGCAGCTTTCTAATTACATAACAAGTGTTTTGTTTTGATTGTATTCTTTCCATACTGCTAACTTGAAATTAAAAGAAGCAAATAAAAATACAGCTTGCTAACCATATTATACCATGAATATCAGCATATAAAATGTGAACAGGGTAAATGTATTTATTAAACATCTTCCCATTATTAAGCTTAATTGCAAATATACATCCCAAATTATCCTTTACACGTGGACATTGAAAATAGTTTATTTGATTGTTGGATTTTAGTTTTATACCATAGAAGGTTCTGATGCAATTATGAATTTTAAGTCTGTGCTGGCTACATTCCATTTAGGGAGCTATCATACGTGGCTGAATTCTGAATCAAGTCATCTGGGTATGAATCCATCTGCTGATGCATGAACACATCTATTTTTAACTTCAGTTGTCTAATGGGTGGCAGTGCTTGGCATCTTCAGTTTTCTTGATTTTTAATTCTCCATGTACCTATAACATACCTATGGGGCTGACCTCATGAAGATACAGGGGAAGATGTCTACACAAAAATCCTCTTAGCACATTAAATTTGGCATTTTACAGAGATGTTTATTTAGCAAGTGAAGAAAAACTGAGAAGGAATTTTAGCCTCAGGTAATTAGTCATTCAAAAGCTGGGAGGCCTGATTTTAATTATGGATCAAAACACACGCACACTACAGCTAAAGTTCATCTTCTGGCCAAAATCCATCAGCTCTTGACAAATCAGAAGATTTTACTTATGATGAAATCATCAGAAGCCAAACCTTTTACTCCCAAGTGGTCACCACCCTCATTAGGGGCTATTTGGTTTCAGCATTTGTGTGGCCTGTCAGTGATAAGTTCAAGATCCTGTTCTCTTTTAAAGATTTTCATGCTTTAAAATTTTTTAAATCCTTGGTTTCTGTTAAGAGCCCACAGTAAAGAAAATTAAAACAAGGAGTCAAAGAAATATCAAGATGCCCTAAGATTTATAAAAATGATATTTGTTCAATGTTTTAAAACCTGCAAAACGATTTCATGTACATTTAATCCTCAAAGCCCAAGGAAGTTAATGTTATTATTTATATTTTAAAGATGACAAAATTGAAGCTCAGGTAAGTGAAAAGATTTGCCCCAAATCAAGTAAGCTGTAGAACCAAGAGAACTGGAGTTAAAACTGGCAGACAGACCTCAGTTGTGATTTGAATATAGAAACACCTCTTTCCAGTTTTCTTCAGACCAGAGGGGTATGTACATTCCATAGAAGAAGGAGGCTCTAACAGCCCAGCTTCTGGACATAGTCTAAGGAATAATTCTAAAAATACCTACAAATATAATTCTCCCAATTTTTAAAGATGCTTTTCTTTCTACATTATAAGATAGATATCCTGCAACAGAAAAGGAGACTGTCACAGTTTTAAAACTGAGAGGCAAACATTGCTAATATTGACTTGCAGACATTCCACTTAGGAATCTATTATAAACCTATTAATTACCATGCTAAATATATTCTAGATTTATTACTGTGCCCGGTGAGTAATTAAAGGCAAAAATTAGATGGCTTATATCGTTTTCGCTGAGAGTCAAAAATTACACACCAGAAAGAAACCATTTTATTCTCTCTCTCCAGCTAAAAACAGGAGCTGGCTCACCAAAATCAAGTTTTCCTAAAACCAGCTGAGTAAGTGACATAGAGGAAAAGGAACATTTAGCTGCAAATGCCGGGATTCCAGGGCCGAGGGCAAGTTTCTGTAGGAAGTGGTTCCCGTTAGAACTCCTGGGTCTGCATAGGTGTCCTGGCAGGTGAAGAGAAACACCTGAAAAGCTCTAGAGGCCATGAAGATCCCAGGTATGTGCTAAACCTCAAAAAACAAACAGCTGCTCCTTCCCTAGCCCAGAGCCCTGGGGAACAGACTAAGGAACAGTAAAATGACTGCTTTTTTCTTTTTAAGAAGCACTGCTCTCATGACACAGTACATTTATATCAGCTGGTCCCTGAAATGCGGCCAAGTCTCAGGCAGGGAACAATGAGTCACTGGGGGTGGGGGGCGCTTTCAACCCACTCCTCACACCTCCCTCCAGCAGCTTCCCACGTACGTCACTGCTGTGTCTCCCACTGCCCCTCCGTCCTGCTAAGAGTCCCGGCCTTGACCGGCCAAGTTACTGGCACAAGGCACAATTCTCGCAGCCCTGCTGGGCCAGGACAATCAGAACCAGCACAGGCACTGTCTGCCCTGTGGTCTGGCTTCCCCTGGCCCGAACTCCTCCCTCAGGGATCAGAGACCCGGGAACTGGGCCCGGGGAGGAAGGTGCCGGCGAGGTGGACGGCAGCGCAGCCCACAGGCTTTTGCTCCGGCTCCCTTGCGGCCGCGGGCACAAGGCTGAGCTTTCCTTATTCCATGGGGTCGTTCAAAGGGCACGCAGAAAGAGTTTCCCTCTTGGCAGAGGTGAGACCACGGCACACTGAGCGGGGGTGGGGGACATGACAGAGAGACTGAGGAGAGTGACACAACGCTAGACCAGTGCGATGACCCTTACAGGAGACTCCCAGATAGCTCCGCAGGAAACAGGAATTCCACCCAAGGCTGGGTCCCCTCTGGCCCCGCCCCTCCACTACCCAGCGCAGCCCAGAGAGCTCAGAGGTGGGTGATGGCAGAGGGGGCGTGGTGAGGGTATCTTCTCCCTACACTCAGATCCTCCCTCACCAGCTGCCTTTTGTGATGCAGATGATGGGCTCCAGACACTCCGGTGAGCAGCTCCACTTTGTCACGGTGCGGGGGGGTGGGGGGTGGGGGGTGTGTGTGACCCTGAACTGTAGCTGAACCCACCCTCTCTGAACTGATTTGAATTCGTTTTTCCTATCACAGTGACCGTTTCTATTTGTGCTCTTTGCCTTTGGCAGACCAGGAGATTCACGCCTCTCCTGGTGGCCGATCACCATAACTGCATGTACACATCGGTGCAAAAGGAACTGTTGGGAGCTGTTTAAACACCACCTAGAGAAACATCACTAAAACTAAGACTGACGAAAGGATCCATCATCAACGTCATGAGCTGTCCATCCCCTCAGATGAGCAGCTCGGATGAGATCATTTCTAGGAGGATTTTAAGAGCTCTCAGAAGAACCGGACATAGTTACTGATTTAATCCGAGCTTGATCATCACATAGTACTGAGGACGGTGACTTGGGAACAGCAGTTTGGAACTGGTGCTTTTGTTTGTGTTTGAATCTCATCTATTCGTTTGATCAAAACTGGAAATAAATAATACAAACCCTCGGAGGGCAGGGTCCACAAACAATTCACCTTTGTATCCTTCCTAGACTGTATCCTTAACTGTACCTAGAACAAAGGACATACTCAAATGTTCACCAGATTGTTGGCTTTAAATTTTAGGTTCACATGGCTGATACAGTGTAGTTCTCAGAACAGATAAGCAAAATGAAATCTACTCTGTAACTGTCACTTACAATGCCAGATAAATAACCACCTGCAATGATGATAAGAACCAAACTCGAAAGGTGGTATTGACAAAGGAAACATGGGCAGCCTGTCTGCCTGAAATCTAGGCAGCAGACTGATGGGTAAACCTTGATTGGAAAGAGTCTCCCAAAATTCTGCTCTTTTAATTTCCACACCAGAAGATTAGATTACTCTTAAAAATCAAGACTACTGATAATCTCAAAAGTGCATGCTTTTTTTTTTCCCTGTAGAAAGAGTTTTGAGGGATTGATTAATAAAGGGTCTGATGTTTCCTAATGTTGAGATTAGCTACCATGTAAGCATACTACTTTAAAAAGCTCTGATTCCCCTTGGATTTTCACAAGGCTTTAACCAAGTCACATTTGAATTCCAGCTGTCCTAACTCATCAGCCAGCACACATTTCATTTTGATCCTGTAACTTAGCTATAGTTCTGACTTCACAGTGTAACGTTACAGAGGTGACTTCTAGGGTTTGCAACAGCGTTTGGGGGGCAGGAGGGAGACTATTACTTTTGACTACGTACTTGTCAAGTATTCTAAAAATAATCAGCATTGTTTTCCCTTTTGCAATTTTAAGTAAGTGCCATAATTTCTCTCAAAGGAGGTAAACTTACATTTCTTTCTTGAATTCTTCCATTTTTTGGTTCTCTACAGTCAGAAGTTCTTTTGATTTGTTCAGCTCTTCCATATTTTTCAAGTTGTTTTCTTTAAGTGTATCCAACTTAAACACCAAGAGAAAAAAACTTGATGAAATTATTTCATTTTCCAATCACATGACTGGACAGACAAATCATTCATGAAAAGGTGCATTAGAAAGGTGAAATTAGTCATTTGCAAAACAAACAAACAAAAAGATCACCTGGGTGAAGAGATTATAAATCATCAAGTCTATTATAAACTGCAACCTCCCCCTTACGTTAGACATGTCCTGTACACCTGGCCAAAATGTCAAACTAAATTGCTACATAAATTAAAGCAAAAGTTTTCTTTCACCTTGTATACAATTCTCAAAATTTATCATTGAACTTGCTATTCATGTATAATCCATCTTAAAAAAAAACAAAAGGAAATTGCAAAGGCATGCCATCAGCAAGGATTAATTCTCTGTAATGAAAATAAACCTCTTTCTTCCCCAAAGACTAGTCATTTAGGATATGATATTTAGCAATGTCGGTACCAAACTTCTATGGTCCTCATTATAAAAATTATTGGGATATTTTTAGATGGGAAAAGATTTAGTTATTCATCTCAACTTCAATCTAAAAAGGAAAAGGCCATGTAGTGAGACTGAAAAGCACTCACTCACATTCAGCCCTATCACCTGCCCATGGGGGACATAGCCAGCCTAGGTCCTGGCCCCTGGTGGGAAAGCCAGACACATTACTAGAATGAGCGGGGATGTCCAACCACAGGCTCTGGCAGGTGGCTGGAGTTCAAGGTGTGCATCCCCCAAGGATGGGGAGCTCGTCACGGGCAATCCATTACACAGGGTGTGCTTCTGGTGCCTTGCTGGCTTTCTAGGACTTTTATAGTTATCTCCTACAGCCAAAGGTACTTCTGTTCTGTCACCTGCTACCAGTCAGGAGCCCTAGAAAGTATCTTGCTAGTTTTAACACCACCATCTCCCTTTTAATGCTCCCTAACATTCCAGATTCATGGAATGTTCAGTGGGTCCAAAAACTGATTCCTCCAGTCTGTATTCTGGCTGTTACAAGGGGTATGGTTTAGAAGCACACAGTTCTCCCTGAATCTATCTTCAAAGGTTAGAGACATACCCTAAAATCTTCTCATTTATTTTAGCTTCTAATTTTGGTTATCATCTATTATTTTTGATGCTTTTTTTATATTTTCAGCTTAAGTCCTCTTCTGTTAGGACTGTCAATTCCTAAACGTACTTTTTTAATTTTTTTAAATTTATTTTTTTATACAGCAGGTTCTTATTAGTCATCAAGTTTATAAACATACCCTTTTCTATGTCAAGTTTTATTTACCCTATAATTATCTCAAAATGTTCATGTCTTTATGGATTTCAATCATTGACCTTCCATCGTGAGAAGGCCTGATCTTTACAGTAGCTATTCAATGCGGCTATCCGGATTTTCCCTGGCTTTAATTTCTTAACCTCTTACCTGACTCTCGCTTTAAAAAGCATTTCAAGTTCTACAGAACTTCACATAACTATTTCGGCGAAGCAATCTGCTTGAGATTTATGTAACAGCTTTCCAAAGAAAGAAAGGGTTGGTATGAGCTGGGGGTGGGGGGACTGGGAATCAAAGGAAGGTGCAAGAATAAGAAATGCTACTTCTGGACAGAATCAAAATTATCTTGAGGCCGCAATATGGTCCTCATTATAAAAATTATTGGGATATTTTTAGATGGGAAAAGATTTAGTTATTCATCTCAACTTCAATCTAAAAAGGAAAAGGCCATGTAGTGAGACTGAAAAGCACTCACTCACATTCAGCCCTATCACCTGCCCATGGGGGACATAGCCAGCCTAGGTCCTGGCCCCTGGTGGGAAAGCCAGACACATTACTAGAATGAGCGGGGATGTCCAACCACAGGCTCTGGCAGGTGGCTGGAGTTCAAGGTGTGCATCCCCCAAGGATGGGGAGCTCGTCACGGGCAATCCATTACACAGGGTGTGCTTCTGGTGCCTTGCTGGCTTTCTAGGACTTTTATAGTTATCTCCTACAGCCAAAGGTACTTCTGTTCTGTCACCTGCTACCAGTCAGGAGCCCTAGAAAGTATCTTGCTAGTTTTAACACCACCATCTCCCTTTTAATGCTCCCTAACATTCCAGATTCATGGAATGTTCAGTGGGTCCAAAAACTGATTCCTCCAGTCTGTATTCTGGCTGTTACAAGGGGTATGGTTTAGAAGCACACAGTTCTCCCTGAATCTATCTTCAAAGGTTAGAGACATACCCTAAAATCTTCTCATTTATTTTAGCTTCTAATTTTGGTTATCATCTATTATTTTTGATGCTTTTTTTATATTTTCAGCTTAAGTCCTCTTCTGTTAGGACTGTCAATTCCTAAACGTACTTTTTTAATTTTTTTAAATTTATTTTTTTATACAGCAGGTTCTTATTAGTCATCAAGTTTATAAACATACCCTTTTCTATGTCAAGTTTTATTTACCCTATAATTATCTCAAAATGTTCATGTCTTTATGGATTTCAATCATTGACCTTCCATCGTGAGAAGGCCTGATCTTTACAGTAGCTATTCAATGCGGCTATCCGGATTTTCCCTGGCTTTAATTTCTTAACCTCTTACCTGACTCTCGCTTTAAAAAGCATTTCAAGTTCTACAGAACTTCACATAACTATTTCGGCGAAGCAATCTGCTTGAGATTTATGTAACAGCTTTCCAAAGAAAGAAAGGGTTGGTATGAGCTGGGGGTGGGGGGACTGGGAATCAAAGGAAGGTGCAAGAATAAGAAATGCTACTTCTGGACAGAATCAAAATTATCTTGAGGCCGCAAATCTATCCAAGACCCAGAAGTGACTGATTCAACATGAGACAAAAGGGAACCAGTACTGAATTAGGCCAAGAAAAAGGCCTATGTCAAACTCAGGGCTGCGGGATGGAATTCAGTGGCTCAAAGTTGGGAGACAGTTGAGGAAAAAAGCATATGTGATTTAAGATAAAAAATACAAAAGCTGGAGAATGTTATCGGTACCTCCTCTCATTAGTTCTATCACTGAACAGTTATCACAGAAAGCCATGCTGTTAGGGTTTTCCCCTCCTTTTTTAAAGGTTGATCCTACTAAATAAGTAATGAAGTAATACACTTTATTTAATATTATCATCCGGGTGTACGTTCGACTCCACTAACATAGATCAAATCTGTGTAAGGCCACACTTCAAAAAATAAACAATCCTGAGTTAGTGATCAAACACTCCGTGAAGTCGATAAGCTGTCCTTTGTACAAAAAGCCATTTAAATCTGATTACTTCGTTCTGCAGTTTTTCATTTGTTTGCTTGGAATCCTCCAAGGAGGCCAGAGTTTCCGTCTTCTCTTTGGTCATCTGTTCCATTATCTGCATGGCATCTTCTGCTGTTTGAGCAGCCTAAATACGAGAAAGCACTGTGAGAAATGAGGGCACCCCTCACCAACCCGGGGAGGTGACTAACACTCAGGCCATAGGGCTCAGGGTCTGTGTGGTGAAGGGAATCACACAGAGACGGTGAGCCAGTCACTGATCCCATGCCGAAGCAGACAGACCAAGACATCAAAGGTCTTTACTCTGAAGCAGAACAAAGTTATAGACCCTTTTTGTGCCATGTTTTCAACAGGCCAACTGTAATATGCAATTTGTGTATTTTCAGACCCCTCTAAACCTACATTTTCTAAGTTCCAAGTTCCACTAACAACAGTGCTCACTATTCTGACTCACGTTGGAGAGAAATGCTTAGCAATAATAAAGAGTAACATCCTTATGTGGCCGAATTTTTCTCTTCATCATATTTATTGTTAAAAATTTAAAATACTATTCTTGCTATCTCAAATTTGGGGCTTTTGAGATCACTTGGAATTTAGGTTGGGAACTTCTCAAAAATAAAAATTATTTGGGCAATTACAGTGTAAGGCTCAAGTGTTTAATGAGAAGCCCTGAATGACAAAGTCGATGAGAAGCTGTAGGTAATGAACATAAGCATGGCTGTGAATAAAAAAGATAACACGCATATGGAAACAAAGCCTCAGCTGATAAGATACTGAAGAAAATCACCTAAGTGAATTAAAATCTTTTTAGGCACTTGCTTACAATTTCATGTGGTCTAATAAAGTTTATGGCAATTCTGCCTTTATACCTTCCCTGTTACCAACTGTGGAGGTTTCCCTGGAATCTTCCAATTCGGAAGGAATACACACAACGAAACAATTAAAAGTCACATAGAAGATACCTTGTTTTAACATGTGCCCATTTTACTATTGTTCTTAAGCCTTTAAGAACCACGGTTGCCTTTTTCACAAAAAGTTCTCCCTACATAAAAAAAAAATCTATCCTTTTTATTCACAGTTTGCAATTTTTTCTAATGGAGAGGGACAACTGCAATTAGACATTTAGTAAAGAGTTGCCCTTTCAGGTGGTGACAAAGAGCTTGAGATATCTAAGCCAGTGATTAAATGGGGTGGGTTTCCTTCTGCAGAAATGAAGACAAATCCCTCAGCCACTGCAGGGTTAGTGCACAGGGTTAGGCCAGGTGCTCAACACTTGAACCTCCCAGTTTACCGTAAAGGACTGCAGAGTCTCGAGCTCTCTAATTTTAAGAGCGAGCTTGCTCTTGTCTTTCCTCAAAATACGGTTTTCATTTTGAGATTCTAGGAGGTTGTCTGAGATATGGCTGTTGGTTTTGGCCAACTGGCTGATCTCTTTCTGAAGGATGAAGTAGCTTTCGGCCAGCTTCTCCTTCTCCTTCAGGAGCTCGTCCTTTTTCAGCATCATCTCTCTTTTCTCAGCCAGGAGGTTCTTGTTGTCCTGCATCACCCTGGCCCACTCGGCCAGGGTCACCTCGTGGTTCAGCCGCAGGTCATCCAGCATCTTGGTGAGGTAGCTGTGCAGCTCCTGCAGCTCCAGCTTGGATTTGGATAAGGCAGCAAAATCGCTCTTCAGAGTCTCTATGTTGGTGGCCAGTTGAGCCGTCTCTGCACTCAAGAGTTCCTTCTCCTTAACAATCTCCGCCACTTTCTGCTCTGAGTTGGTCTTGTCTTGGATTAGCACAGAGTTCTCGGACTGGAGCTCCTTGGTGCGCACTCTCAGAGCCTCCACCTCCTGCTCCAGGAGCGCCACTCTCCCGTGGAGTCTGTTGTTTTCATACAAGGATGACTCTTTGTCCTGGGTCCTGGCTTCTTTCTCCAGGATTAGGGACTGCTGCGTCATGTGGATCTTCTCATTTAACTTCTGACACTCTTCTTGCAGGTTCAACCCATCCTTCAGCAAGATGTTCTTTTCGGAACAGCAAGCCTTGAGTTCAGCGTTCAAACTCTCCTTTGCTTGCAGTATGTTAGCGTGTTCTTTTTCTAGAGTCTTTTTGGCATTTTGAGCCTCTTTCAGCATCAAAGCGAGATCACACTTGGTGGCTGCGAGTTCTTGGTTTTCCTTTTTTCTCTCTTGAAGCTCTTTCTTCAGAGCATCAAGATTACGGAGCAGTTTCATCTTCTCGTGCACAATGATTCTTCTGTTTGCAGACTCTTGATCGTATTTCTTTTTAAGGTTTTCTATGGCTTTGATGGAATTCTCTCTTTCTGCAAGTAAATCTGTATTTTGCATTTCCAGTACAGATTTTTCTTTCAAGAGACGATCCTGCTGCTTTTTGAGCTTAGTGATTTTCTGACAAACCATCTCCTTCTCAGAAGTTAGGTGAGTGATCTTCTCGTTCAGGTTCATCTCGATGTGGGCAGCCTCTTCCGAGCATTTGTTGAGTTTTTCAGTGATGAGCCTATTTTCATTTAGAAGTTCTTCTTTTTGGGCCAAGAGCCTTCTCTCAGACGAGGCCAAGGTTTCTTTTCCATGCAGAAGCTGGATGCACTCGGAGTCTGTGATCTCCCGACTGGTCTTAATTTCTTCCAGCAGCTTGGTGAGGCTTGTGTTTGTGGCCTGAAGGTGCAGAGTCTCCAGCTCGGCCTCCCTCAGAGCTTTGCTGGCCTCCTGCAGCTGCGCGCGGAGCCCACTGGCTTCCGTGCTGAGCAGATGTTTGACCTGGAGGGCAGCCTCCAGGCTGGCATTCAGCTTTTCCTGATCTTGAAGCAGCATGTCCTTCTCAAACTGCAGATCTTTGCTGTTTTGGAGGAGATGGTCTCTTTCGACCTTTAAGGCTATGCACATGTTATCAAGACCTGACTGTTTCTCCAAAGCTGACTTTTTCTCAGTTGTGAGATTTTCCATCTCCTGCACCAAGTTTTTCTGATCTTTCACTAGCTCCTCATAGGCGTTCTGAAGCTTCTGAATAATTTCATCTTTATCTTCAGCCAACGCAAGGTTTTCAGTTACAAGCTTCTTGATATGATCCTCCAGGTGATCTTTTTCTTCCAGATTCTTCTTAGACTCAGCCATCAAAATATCTTGGCTGAACTGGAGTTCCTCTGTGAGTGCCTGCAAGCTTGCTTTGGAAGCCTGCAAAGACTCATTTTCCATATTCATCTTCAAGAGTTCTTCCTGTGCGTTATTGATTTCTTTAAGTAATTTCTCTCTCTCAACAGCCAAAGCTGCTTTATTGAGCTGCTCCTGCTGATAAAGCTTTTCAGCATCTTGCTTTTCCTCTAAGACTTTCTCCTTTGCTAAATTAAGAGTTTCGTTTACTGACCACAGCTTCTGTTGGTCTTCCTGAAGTAAAGTTATTTTGGCCTCCACCTCTACAAGCTTTGACAAAAGTGAACCTTTTTCTAACTTTAAAGCATTTCCCTCCTGTGCAAGAAGCTGCTTCTCTGATTTCAGACCCCTCAGCTCTTCTGACATTAGTTCAATTTCTTTTTTGGCTGATGTTAATAAGTAAGTTAGCGACTACAGAAACAAAAGACGGAAAGAATGGAAGCAAAATGAAATCAAGCAGACAAATGCAAGCCCGAATAACTTAATGTAACCTAAGCCATAAAAGTTAAAAAAATTTACAATAACTGTCATAGAAACAATCTGGATAACAGGGGGAAGAAACTTGATGAACAGAGCCCGTAAAAGGATAATGCAAAGCAAGTTTAGCTTTGCAAGGTGCTGATATATCTACTGGTTTATCTTTGAAAAAACTTTTGAAGTATTCCTGATAGACACCTAGAAGATACAAACAGTAGTTTGACTTTGACGTCAGGGCATGAAATTCTTTCCTGCCATTCCAATTATCCAATTGTTTCTATTGTAGAAGGGATTCATAGAATTTTTTAAAACACAATCCAAAGAACTACAAAAAGTGAGTATACTTTAACCAACAGAGAGGAGGAAGGGCAAGGTATTATAAACTGTTGCTTTTCAAACTAAATGCAGAACCTTACTTACTAAAGGACCTGGCCTGAGACTGATTTAGCTTCAATATTACATATAACTTAGTAAAAATAGAGACTAATTTGCTAGTCTTTGGTGACCAAAATAAATGGGCTTTAAAAAATTGTATTGGGGGCTTCCCTGGTGGCGCAGTGGTTAAGAGTCCGCCTGCCGATGCAGGCGACATGGGTTCATGCCCCGGTCTGGGAAGATCCCACATGCTGCGGAGCGGCTAGGCCTGTGAGCCATGGCCACTAAGCCTGCGCGTCCGGAGCCTGTGCTCTGCAACAGGAGAGACCACAACAGGGAGAGGCCCGCGTACAGCAAAAAAAAAAAAAAAAAAAGTGTATTAGTTTATAAAGTAAATTGACCACAATGTCTCTACCAGTGCTGTCCAGAACTTTCCACAATGATACAAATGGACTTTATCTGCGCTGTCCATTGTGGTAGCCACTAATCACACGTGCGGTGCTTGCGACTGAGAGGATGAATTTGTAACTTGAACTAATTTAGATTTAAATGGCCACATGTAGCTAGTGGCTACTGTACTGGACGGCACAGCTATAGTTCATTGGCTCTCAAACTAGGGAACATGGGAGCATTGTGGGCTCCATGAATCTCCTGAGATTTCATCTAAAACTTGTTGAGTGTATATATCAGCTTTCCTGGGGAAAATATCTTAAGGTTTCATCAGATTCTCAAAAGAGTCTGTTGAGCCCCTGCTGTTGACAACATTGAGATTCACAGAAATCGGATATCCAGACAACTTTGGAGGGGGAACAATCCTGGCGTTTTAACCAAATGATCCTTATAAAAACAACAACAAACAAAATTAATGAGCCTTTACACAAACCACTAGAATGCTGTGGTTCGGTCAGGCTGCAACATTTTAAGGGAAACACTAAAAAACTAGAGTCTGCCCAGATAAAGGGAACCACAAAGACAAAAACTCTGGAAATTATACTCAGTTGTTAAATGGCTCATAAACCTGGAGACACATCACAGGGAAAAGAGAAAGCTTTGATGGACAGCATGTAGAAGAAAGAAAATTTAGGTATCTTATATAAGACATATATTACATGTCATGCTACACTTTTTATAAGTTTTAAATGGGCTCTGTTTCAAGTCCTATGTATGCTCTTTTCTATTTTCTTTCTCATGGACGTGTTCATATTTTACTCACAACCCTTTTCTAACTCCCTCTGTTTTCTCTTTTTTTATGATATATATATATATATAAACATTTCTCTGACACATTAAAAATAATTAAAGGCAAGTATTTGCTTTTCTTTGAGCAATTTAGATGGGAGTAGGAGGGTTGAATTCATTACGTTACCAGAGTCAAAAAACATACTGGGACACTGGTACGATCCTGACACCATAAAACGAAATTCGGTGTATCAAGTTCTACTCTACTTAGCAGTAGGATGTTTCCTCACAGCCCTGAAATCCAGCTTCCTTGTTAATGAGCTCGTAGTGCCTTCCTGGGGACATGTGAGAGCCCTCTCTAGAGCTCTCCCTTCTACTTTATCCTCTAAGAGCTCTGTTCCTCCAAGCAGGCTCCATTCCCTGCCCACCTGCCTCATGTGGCCTCTGCCTCTTGCTTTTCTGCAAGATGTCTCTCCTAACCCTGGTGCAAGGTGGCAGCAAGATGGCCAAGATTAGAGGAACATGCCTTCCCGCAACAAGGAGTCTACTACAGGCAGGCAGACAGGTCAGGCAACAGCAGACTCTTCGTGACAGCTGGGGAGCAAGCAGCGCAGGGGGTGGTGGCCACACAGTACATTCGGGAGAAAGACCTGTAGCCATCACCCTCCCTGAGAAGGAACAGCGGCTGGTACAAAGCACTTGAAGATACAGGAAATGTAATTCACCCTCCTGCCACGCACCCTGAGGGCCGACACTGGTAACGGCCACTGAACCCATCCCACGTGCTGCTGCTTTCCAAGCCCCCTTGCAGCCCTGACGTGGAACGCAAGCAAACCGTAATTCGACAACACGATTCTCCCCACCACGTACTCTGGCTTTGTCGGCTTGCCTTCTCAGCTCCTCCGTCTCCTGCAGCAAGTCGCTGTTCTCCTTTTGTGCGGCCTTCAGCCGCTCCCCTGCATCCAACAGCATCTTCTGGAGGTTCTGCAGAACTTCTTCATGCTTGGCCTGTGTCTCAGAACTGGCTTCTTCATACCTGGCTTTCAGCTCTTGACACTCGTTGTGGCTCATTTGCATTTTCTTTTCCTGCAGACACCCCGAGTCAGGAGTGAGTCATTTGGTCATGCCCGTTCTGCCCCTCAACCTCCCCTGCCAGCCAACCGTCCCACTGATTCTCTCCTTACCAGGTCTGACAATTTTGTCAGCAGTTCTCTCTTTTCTTCCTCATGCTTTTTAGCTGCTTCTTGCTGGCTCTGTTCAGCTTTGAGAGTTACTTCCCCAATACTTTTCTGCAGAAGACTTGCATTTTCATTAGCCTTGGTGAGTTTTAGCTGTAATTCTTCTACATTTCTAGAACAAGTTTCAATACAAGGCGTCAGATTTTTCAAAAGAGTACTTTAAATTCTAGAGTTGTACTTTAAAATATTAATAATAATTGTCTTAATGATTATAAATGTTATGAGCAATTAATAACATCTGAAATAAGCAAAAAACAAAAACAAAAACTGACTTGTCCTGAAGAATAATTTTAACAATTGTGATGGTTACAAATACCTTAGAGTAACTACTCCTCTAACTGGGAACATTTATTATTTTATGTCAGAAGATCAATAAGGAAAAATGAGTGAAAAGTAAGCACATTAGAGGAGGTAAGTATTTCGAGGTTTCCAAATTTTAGCAGACTAGATTATCAAAGACTCATTTTGGGGTCGCTTGAGAACAGAAGATACGAAAATAACAGTAATGTGACGTTCTAGCTCAAAGAGAACCACGTGGTCCCACAAAGATGTAAGAGGGCCATCAACCTGGAGAAAAGGCTGGCTCATGGACCGGAGAACAGGAAGGAAACTTGGACGGTGCCTCTGGATAAGCACCGACAGAAATGGAACTTCTCCAAGGCTCTGTGCCACAATCGGCTGGGCAGCTGTGCCCACCTCACAGCAGGACTGCCACAGTCGGCCAACCAAGGCCCATCTGCCCGTCACCCACCAACGCTGGGCCGTGCGTGAGTGCACGGCTGGACGTAAACTAACTCTGCCAAGTATTAATGCTTTCAGAATCAGAAGTCTACCGGGGCTAATATGTCCTCTAAAAGTTTTTGCCTTATAAAATAAACATTTGATTTTTATATGGCAGCCATTAAAAGAAAAAAGAAATCAAAGCAACGAGAGCCTCAGGATAAAGACGAGAAGAGAGATTACAATAACAGAAGCTTCAGCGCTGAGGAAGCAGGGTGTAGTGACGAAGAGCAGCAAGGGCTCTGGGACCAGACCACCTAGATCTGAAACCTCAGGCAAGTTACTTAACCTCATTAAGCCTCAATTTCCTTTTCTTTAAAATAGGAACGATAGGGGCTTCCCTTGTGACACAGTGGTTAAGAATCCTCCTGCCAATGCAGGGGACACGGGGTCGAGCCCTGGTCCGGGAAGATCCCACATGCCGTGGAGCAACTAAGCCCACACACCACAGCTACTGAGCCTGTGTGCCACAACTACTGAAACCTGCGCGCCTAGAGCCCGTGCTCCACAACAAGAGAGGCCACCACAGTGAGAAGCCCGCCCACCGCAACGAAGATCCAACGCAGCCAAAAATAAATAAGTAAAAATAAATTAAAAAAAAAAAATAGGAACAATACACTCACCTGAGAGGATTATTAGGAGAACCAGAAAATATACTCTACACAAAGCTGTCAGCATAGTGTATGACACGTGGTCAGCCCCTCACACGTGTTATCTATCATTACACTGAAATAGGTTTAAAGTATTTTTAACTGCCTGTAAAAGATGTTATTGCCGTTGGTAAACTACTACCTTTTCTTTACAAGTCACCAGAAAGTCTGCAATACACTGCGATAACAGAGAAAGAATGAGATTCAGGCAACTTTAAAACCTAACAGTCCTGAAGATTTAGGCTCCCCTCCCACCCAGACCTTGCTCGAGGGCCTAACCCAAAGCAGGCGCTCTTATTAATACTCATACGTACCTTTCTTTCAGACGTAATTCACCATTCATTTTTGTCAGCTGAGAAGAACTGTCTCCTGACATTTTCATTATTACTGCAATGTCGTTTTCCAGCTTTTCCTTTGCCTTTATCAACTGCTCTTCCCTTTCGTCTCTCTCTCTAAATTTTGCCTCCATATCTGAATATATATAGAAAAAAATAGCACTGTTGTGTTATAATCAACAAAAATGTATTAACTACACCCTGTATGCCAAGTCTTGCTCTGGGAATATTTGCAAAGAGCGATCCCTGCCCTCATGAAAATTACATTCTAGCAAAGAAGACAGACAATAAACAAGATAAATAAAGAGAATAAATAGTACAATAGATAGTGGTAAGTGCCAAGAGGGAAAAAAATACAAGCGGAGAAAGGAGTCAGGAAGGAGTCGGGGAGGTTAAAACCTTAGACAGAGCCTCTCTGAGACGGTGACATTTACGTAAAACCCTGAGGGAAGAGGAAGGCAGGCAGAGGGGAAAGCAAGAGCAAAGGCCCCAAGGCAGGAACATGCTTGACAATCAAGTATCACCAAGGAGGCCAATATGGTCGCAGTGGAAGGAACAAGGGGAAGAATAGTACAGGACGAGAGCATAGAGGTAAGAGGACCTGATGACAGTAAGGGCCACAGCTTTTAATGTGAGCGAGACGCGAGCCACTGGGCCGTTCTGAGCAGAGAAGCGACCTGATCTGACTTATGTTGAAGGGATCCCCCTGGCTGCTGGGCTGAGAACAGACTGCAGGGGTCAAGAGCAGAAGCAGGCAGCCCAGGTGACCAGCTGTTACTACAGCTTCGATTAAAGATGCTGGTTGACTCGGATCCAGGATAGCAGGGGGAGTAGTGAGATGGGGTGGATTCTGACTCGTTTGAAAACGAGGCAGAGAGAATTCGCTAAGGTTTACAGACCTCAAACAAGTATTTTATCACAATATAACACGAGTGAAGAATTTATGCCTGAATAGTAGATATGCTGTGACAACACACTAAAATTATCTCAAATCTTAGGAAGTCTACTACATTTAACGTGTAGAGACGTCTTCTTACCTGTTAAATTTTCTCTCAACTTCTCCAATTCAGAAGACAGCACATTAAACTGTTCCTCTTTTTGGTGTAATTTATTTACAGTTTCTATTTGGGATGAAGTTAAAAGTTTAATACATTTCATAGTTAATAAGCCATCTAAAGCCTGACTGTCTCAAAACCAAATCGAATCAAAAGCTTGAGATTTGGGATCACGGGAATACTCAAGAGTCCCATTACAAATCAAACCACTGAATAACGAACCTAAAGAAACAAGCAAGCAACTCTTTCTTGTCTCCCCAAACCTGCAGATTTGGCAGGCACCGGGCATCCCTTTTCCAGGCATCTCTTTCCTCCTTCCACTTAAAACTCAATAAAGCTATCAATGACTGAAGCTTAAGTAAGACAATACTTTTCCCAAGTACACCTACATTTTAATACGGAACAAGCTTTAAGTCAAAAAGAAGAATGAATGGGAGCTTGAGGCCTCAGGAAGCCAAGGGAACCCAGTAGTACTGTGTGCTGCAGGAACTTCCAGGCTACAGGCAGCCTCTATTGCTATGCACCCAAGGCCAGCTCCAGCTGGAGAACAAGTGAGCCGCTCACGTTCTGCTAAGACATACCTTGCATACTTCTCTGAACAGAGACTGCCTGCTCTGAAGCATCAGCAAAATTTTCTTTCTAAAGAAAAAGAAGTGGACATTCAGAATAGAAAGATTTCAGATTACAAAAATAAAAAGTTTCTGTGACTACAACATTATCTATTTTTTGTTGCTAGCCTTGTTTCATTAAAGCTAACTTACGAGGTTTGCATGTGTGCGGCATGCGTGGGCGTGCACGTATGTGTGTACACGTGTGGATGTGCACACTTATGTCAGTATATGCATGTGTGGATACACATGTGGTGCCACGTGTATGCTTTTTTTTCATGTTGCTACCCTCAAGTAGCAGAACCTCTCTTCAGAAATCTGCCTGAGACAGAGAACAGAGTTCCGAAATTTGTTTTTTTTTAATATTTCTTTTTTTCATTGAAGTATAATTGGTTTACAACGTTGGGTTAGTTTCAGGTGTACAGCAGAGTAATTCAGTTATACATATATATTTTTTCAGCTTTTTTCCCTAATAAGTTATTACAAAATATTGAGTATAGTTCCCTGTGCTACACAGTAGGCCCCTGTTGGTTATCTATTTTGTACATAGCAGTGTGTACACGTTAATCCCAAACTCCTAATGTATCCCTCCCCCCAGCCTTTCCCCTTTGGGAACCATAGTTTGTTTTCTATGTCTGTGGGTCTGAGTTCTGAAATGTTTTACATCTAAGAATAGTCAGCACCTAGTATCTTAAAACCGGATCTGTGTCAACTACCTTAAACCAAAAAGTCCATCGCTCACTCACTATCTTTTCTAAACATGACAGGAGGGCAGGATAAAACCACTCTCCTGATTTTCCTGCGACGAACTTTGAGGTAGATATACCAAGTGAATTTTTAAATGAGTCTTTCTAATTAATATTTTAGTTTAAAAATGGGCTCACAAGCCACAAGTCCATCAAAGCCCACAAGCTGTCCACCTGTGTTACTCCCAAAGCCAGACCTCAGGCGGCATGTTTTCAGAGGACGTAGAGGAATACTCTAACTTAGAAAAAATAGTAAGCCATCCTGAAAGTTTGGGGAGGAGGGCAGAGAAACGACATGAAACTCAAAACACATTTTCTTAAAGGACACCATAGCAAAAAATGGTAATTTCCAGGTCAACTTTTCTCAATACGTAGCTGAAATATGCTGTATCATAACTGTCTGATAAAGCTCTCTACAATGAAACTGTGCTGTTCAACTGGCAGCCACCGGCCACGTGGGGCCTCTAAGCACTTAAAACGTGGCTAGTGCAACTGAGGAACTGAATTTTATATTTTATTTAATTTTAATTAATTTAAATTTATAGAGCCATATATATATGGCTTGCATATGGTAGTAATTGATGCCTACATGATTTAATGAAGAGTGCGGCTATATAGTTAACATTTTAAAAAGTAGAAATATGTAATATTGGCATTTAAATAAGAAAAAAAAAAAATCAAACACTTTTTTTTTTTTTTGGCCGTGTGTCATGTGGGATCCTAGCTCCACAACCAGGGAATCAAACCCATGTCCCCAAATTAGAAGCACGGAGTCTCAACTACTGGACCAGCAGGGAAGTCCAAAAATCAAACAGTTTTATTCACCACTGGTATTAGCAGAGAAGTGTAAAACGTGGAGAACAGGAAGGTGCATGTAAGGCCCAAGACAACTGACCCTTCATAGCTAATGTTTCTCTTATCAAGTTTTCTCCATGAGCCTACGCCTCTCCTTTCCCATGACATGTGGGCATCACCGGCACCTGCCCGTGGTCATGAGCCTTGACTAAGCTTGTGTTTTTGATGTAGGAGGCAAGGCAGAAGGGAGAACAGTTGAGAAAAAGACAAAAAATGTCCTACAACCTGGGATTAAGCAAAGAGGATATATATGAAAGGAAAAGTAATTTCCTGAGGAGGAATAAACTGAGGTGTAAGAGGGAATTCTATGAACTCATTAATTAGACAGCACCCTGCCTTGCTAACAGAGGGTGCCAATGGTCCAGGAGAGCTTGCTGGCTTGCTGTCACAGGGCAGGTAGGACAAGGCATAGGGCAAGACCTCACTATATGAGAAACCTAATGTGCTGGGTATATAACTTGGAAGGTTCCTGTGTTTGGTGAAACTAAGTAGTCAATAATGTGCCAAAGCAATGCATTACCAAAGGCAAAGGACAGATTAAAAAAAAAAAAAAGTAATACTTACCTTTATTGCTAGTTTGGGTTTGATCCAGTTCCTCTCAGTTATTCATCAACCAATCAATACTTTGCAAGAGAAAGGAAATAGGTGCAATACGTCTTTCTTTATAGAAGTTTTTGTTTTTTAAACAGGAACAATTTTTGAACGGCCAGAGACCCTGAGATTCAGATTCCCAACAGGTACTTACCAAAATCTGAAGTTCTTTTTCCAAAGCCTCTTTCACTTGACTGACTTCACTCAAGTTTTCCTGAAGTTTATTAAGCATTAGCTCTTTTCCCTGCAGCTCTTTGGTGATGTTACTAGCCTACCATACAGAGTTACATGGTACAGAAACCAGTGAACGAAAGGAAACAAAAAAGAATGAGAAAGAAAACATAAAACAAATATAAAAAAATGTATGAGATACAAACATAATCAAACAAAACTGAAAGGAATAAAGGCATGGGTAAAAAGTCGTTTTGGTGTTTTTTTGTCTTTAATTCTAAGAAGCCAATGACTTTTCATACAATCAGTTCTAGATAAGACTGTCCAATGGCTAATTTTAAATAATCAAGAGTATTTTTCGATACCTGAATTTGCTCTAAAGCAGAATTTACAGATGCTTACTTTCTAAATGAGACAGTTGAGCAATTTCATCTTCTGGACTTTGGAAAACCTCAAGACAGGAATGGTGGATTCATGTGGACTGTGTTTCATTTTCTGTCTTTTTGTACACGCTTAAAGTATTTCAACATTTAAAATAAAAAATAAAATTTTAAAAATGTACTACACAACAGTCGTCAGAAATTGGCTTTCATTAAATCTTAATGTAAAAAAAGTAGACCAACACATTAGCTGCATATTCCATATTAATTTAATTTTTGTGTTTTGATTGGTATTTCAGAACCAAGTGAGGAGATCTGAGAAAAATCTCCTACGACTGTCATCTTCAACTAATGTGACTTAGCAATTTTTGCCATTTGTCTGTCTTCACCTCTCCCCATTTAACCATCACAACCCTTCCTTCTTTGCCAATAAAGCAGCTTCTCCCGCAAAAAGCTCAGCACATTCAGCATCAATACTAGCGCCTCCACTAGTGGCAGGAGGACTGGGAAAAAGGGCTCCTTCCTTGAACAATCCTTAAGCATGAAGGTGACATTTAGCAAGGCTAGTTAGTAAGAAAGGTAGCCAGCCAATGTCTCACATCATTTCCTATGCCTTGATCAAAAAGCACACTTGTCCAGTCTTTCCTCAAAAAACCAGGGACTAGATCACGTCCTCATTGTGACATAGAAAAAACTCCAATGAGACATAAGTAGCAACGCAAAGGGCTCCAGGCTCTTCACCTTCATTTTGCTGTGAACGTCATTTATCATAGCATGTTAATTCGCACCAGTCAAGTGCTCTCGGAGTTCACATTCTGTTTTACGTGTAACCTTACGGACAAGGCAGTCATGTAGGTGGGAAAGGAGGAGATGATCTTACAAGTTTCTATCTTACTCTTTCTATTCATTCACCTCAATGCCATCAGTTTTGGGGAGTTCTCTATTTTAAAAAGTTTAAAGACTGGAACCAGGCTTAAACAGGAGATCACAGCAAGCCCAGAGATAAAGTAGTAAAGTATTCAGATACTAGGAAACCAGGATCAAGCCACATAGTTGAGCCATTATTTTCTCTAATCTCCTCGGATGGAACCATACTCAAAATACTCAGAAGATACTACACTCAACTGGGAAATTCGTCAGCACCAGTTTTAACTAAGTCAAGAATCTGGAGGGTGAACTACCTCAACTGAAAAATAAGATACAATGCAAAATAAGGACAAGAAATGGAAAAGAAAAAGATGGAGGATGTTGATACAAACCTTGCCACTTTCAGCATTCTTTTCGAGCTCTAAATTTTTAATCTGTTTCTCAGCTGCCTCAAGCTGCTGTCTAAGGTTCTCGATTTCCGATTTACCTTCGGAACTGGCTTTCCGAAGAGCATCAATATCCAAGAGCTTTTCTTCGGCAGCCTTGAGCTGTGATGTAAAATTATCAATAACCTTGGTTTGTTCATTGCATTTGGCTTGTAGTACCTCTAGCTCCTTTACCTTTAGCTCAGCGTCCTGCAATTTGTTTAAGGTGTCCTCCATTTCTACTAGATGCTGGTCTTCCGCTTTGTCCAGCTTCGACTTGACAGCTTCCAGACTGTTCTCTTTCTCTTTAATGACTTTCATCAGTTTAGCCCTTAGGGCTTCGAGCTCTTTAGTGTGAGCAGACCTTTCCAAGTCTTGTTTATTCTGCAAATTTTCTATTTCGCGCTGGTAATCTAGTCTCATTTTCTCTATTTGTGTTTTTAGCTCGGCAAATTCTGCCGTCTCTGCGCCGACCCCCTTGCTGAAGGACACCTTCAGCCCCTCCATCGCCTGCTGGTGGGATGCGATGGCGGTCTCCAGCTTGGATTTCCACAGAGCTATCACATCCGAATTCTCCTTGTTGGCGTGATCAAGCTTGCTTTTCAGTGACTCGTTCTCTTTGGAAAGCTTCTCTGTGGTGGCCTGAAGAGCCTTTATCTCCTTCTGATGCGTTTCTTCCCGGGCTCCAAAATGCTCCTTCAGAGAAGTGATTTCTTTCTGATGGTCAGTATGGGTGGCTTCTAACTTTTCTTGCAAAGCGCTTATCTCTTGTAAAAGGGAGAGTGACATGTCAACATCCTCAGCAGGCTTACTGGACTCCAGCCTCCTTCGCAGCTCAGCTACTTCCTGTATTCTGAACGCTAGGTCTTTTTCTAGTTCCATTATGCGGGACTTTTCTGACACTGTGGCCACCTAGTATCAGCAAAGAGAGAGAGATCATTTAAATAACAAATCACTGATGATTTTCTTTAACCTTGAAGATCTTCAGTAACTACCCCAGCTCAGGGAGCAGTCAAGCCACCAAGAATTTCTATGTGTGGATCTAGTTGTGATAATGGCTTAAGCCCAGTTCCGGGAGCCCCAAATCAAATTTAGAGTCTTTGGCAAACTTTTCACCATTTTGAGATGCTAAAGGAAAATAAAATTGATATTGAGTTTGACTCACCCCCAAAATATTTCTTTTCCCTTTAAAGAACCTTAATCAGGAAAGTACCCACTAACTGTAGTAAGTTAATAGAAACAGTACCTTTCAAGGTTCCCCTACATCTGCCTTTTGGAAGAAGAATCCTTATGTTGCCTACTTCAACCAAGATGTATGAATGTTTGTCTATCTGATGGAAGTGACTTTACGGAAGTGTGCTGTCCCGTACAGCAGCCGTTAACCACACACGGCTACTCGGCACTTGAAACGTGGCTCCAAGTGTCAAATATACATCAAATAATGAAGACTCGGGAAAAACAGAACACATCTCGTTAATAATTTCTTTCTCTCTCTCTTTTTTTTTTTTTTTGGCCACACCACGTGCCTTATGGGATTTTAGTTTCCTGACCAGGGATCAAACCTGGGCCCTTAGCAGTGAGAGCGCAGAGTCCTAACCACTGGACCGTCAGGGAATTCCCAATAATTTCTTATACTGATTACATGAGGAAGTGATAATAGTTTGGATATATTGGTTTAAATAAATAAAATATATGACTAAATTAATTTCACCTGCTCCTTTTTACCTATTAAAAAAGTATGTTAATGTGGGTACCAGAAAATTTTTAATTATATATATGTGGCTCATGTCATAATTCTGTTGGATAGCACTGGTGTTAAAGGTGTAAAAATATCTATGAAATGTTTCAGTGAATATCACGACAACTGTAGAATAAAAGCTTCAAGTGGATAAAGAACTAATTTACTAACCTTTTTTAAAAAGGGCAAAGAAAGAATGATTACTTACCTGCAATGATACCTAAGAATCTTATACAGAGTCCCTCCTCGCTTTTAGATTTTGTAATTCCTTCACCATCTTGACGTACATGTCTCGCTCCCCTAACCCAGTGGTTCTCCGACCTTAGTGTGCGTGTGAGTTGCCTGGGACGTGTGTCTACGGTGCAGGCCCAGTTTTTCCCACGTGTGCTGATTCTACCTGAGCTCTGGGACAGAACCCGGGAATACGCTGCTATTTAAACTCATACCCCCAGGATGAGGAAAAACACTTTCCTAACCTGCGTCCTTTTGTTCTTAGGAAGTTATTTCCCTCTGCTGTTACGCAGTAAGTTTAGTACACAAAATATGTGGGAAATGGTAGCTTTGGGCATAAAAACTAATTCTTGGACTAACCTGGGAAATAGAAGGGAACTTGAATGATTTAAAGACATCAGTGAATCCCAAATTTCATGGATCAAAAGTCCTCCGGAGTGAAGGCTCTGCTCTCTCACTGCCTTTATCGGGACAGAAGGTAACGGGTATGTTTTTCCTTCAGTCCCTCTGTCCACCTACAGGCTGTGAGATGGATAAGGACTGAAGTGTCCACCAAGAACAAGAAAATAAAGCACTTGGGGCTCCAGAACTGCATGATCAAATCATTAAGTATTTCAGAGCTGGCTATAATTGTTGTTTCAGGGCTATGGGTGCTTCCAAGACATTAATTCATTTACATACTCTTTTTCCGGGGGGGGAGGTGGGGAGTCCACAGATAAGGTGCATTATTAAACCCCACTGCTACAAGGTCCGTAACATAAATAAATTTAATCCAACAGGGCACTAATTCTTAATCAGTCACAACAAAACCGTCAAACTGAGAAAATACCACATAAAAAATAAGGGGAAATCATAGTGTGGTTAAGCAACATTTCCACAGCAGTTCCATTTTTTAATTTTATTTCCCAAAATCTGCCCTCAGGCAAAACTATCTATGTGTCTGCCTTTCCCACCATAAAAGTCAGGTATCATTTCTTATTCTTGCTAATGTTTCTACAGCGCCAAGCACACTGTTTATAAACTGGGCTTACTGGCTTAGAGGAATTCTGAAGCACTTCCCAAAAAGGAATGTAGGTGATGGGAAACTTAGATGGGTCAGTGGTTAGTTTCACACTTGGCAAACCAAGAACGAGGATCAACAGGAGACAAGGCTTGTTATAGGCAGATGACAGCTTGCTTGAATCTGAAATACTTAAATAAACCATGCTGTCAATGGATGCCTTCTTTTCCACAGAAAACAAAACAAAAACAAAAACAAATCAACACTGTTTGCTGACAAAGCTGTAACGGAGATTTGTTCAGAAGTAAAAAAATACATCCTTACTTCAACAGCCAGCCACACCACGGGAGCTCAGTCTTACTATGAGTCCCTTGTATTTCCCAGATCAAGTCTTTGGCTCTCGGGTAACAAAGAAACGGCACCAAACTACCAGGATTTTTTTTTTCTTACCAAATACACAGACGATATCTTTAGTTTTGAGGCCGACTGAGAACATTTTCTTTCTCTTAAAAAATAAAAACTCGTGACTTAGAGAAAGAAATATTACTCGATTTTCTAGATTTTTTAGATCAATGATTTCTCAAGAAGAGAAATTTCTACAAATACTAATAATTCAAAAGGAAAAAATCAGGATACCAAATTTGATCAGAGACAGAATCATTTCTGAAATTTTAAAATTAAGGATCTGTCTGATTTAGCTATTAACAGTCAAATTCGTGACTTAAGAGGTATATAATACATACATGTTTTCTTATATGTGACTCAGATTAGTTCTTAAATCTTTTACCACAAAACTACTTCCATAATAGACAGACTCCATCCTGTAGTGGTTAAGAGCACAGACTCTGGGGTCAAATGGCCCAAATAGAAATCCTGGCCCCACTATCTGTATTAGCTGTGTGACCTTGGACATATTATTTAACCTCTCCATGCCTCGGTTTCCTCACCTGTAAAATGGGGACAATACTACTACCTCCCCTGGGGTTGTGGTAAGACTGAATAAGTTAATACTTGTAAAGTGCTTGGAATAGTGCCTGGCATAAAGTAAGCACTATATGCGTGCTTAAATACATAAATAAGTGAAAACATGACTAATGCACTGGTTCTGAGAGCCAAACGCAGTGAGCTGGGGGTTGTAAGAAGCCATTCTGTTCCCAACACACTTTTTCCTCCTGACCACTGAGATTCTAACCCACTGGGTAACAGAAATTCAAAGAGATCGGGTGCGAAGAAAAAAAGATAGCTGGGGTGAAAGTCCCTAACTCTCATTAAAAAAGAGCCAACATTTCAATTCCCTTTGCCTAAGAGGCCAGGGAAGAAGGCAGGAAAAGAGAGTTAAAGTGAAACAACAAAAAATTATTTAGAAAACCCACTAGGAATATGAGAACAAGAGGACCACTGACTGCTGGTGCAAACTGGAGAAAGGTATTTCCCTGTATTAATACGAAGAACCTCAAATGCAGCTGTGGACGTCCACGCAGTCTACACAGTCGCTGGGTTTCAGATCTTGATTTTGGTTGAGTTAACCAAAGGAATGAATCTTCACCTTGGACCAAAGTTTCCACATAAAACACCTGTGCCCACCCATCAGCCTACACTCACGAGCACCTGGGCAGTGCCAAGACCAAACTCAAGTTGAACCACTGGGTCAAGGCTTAGGCCAACTGCAGGGCCCGTCACCCGCGGTGTCCACCGTTCGCAAACATGGGTCTGCTTCATTAAATAGTGAAAACCATTACCCTAGTGTCTTCTAACTCCCTCTGGAGTTTGTCAGCTTTGGTCTTTTCAAAGAGCAGGCTCTGTTCAAGCTCCTTAATGCGGGCATGCTCCAGTTTGGTCTGCGTCTGTCAGTAAAAAGGAAGAGGAAGAAACACAACAGTGCCACCGTGACATGCCAGCACAGGAGGAGAGGGCGCGGCATGCAGGCTGAGCCGGCAGTACCTTCCGCCGAAGGATGAACAGAAAGGGTGATGGAGGAGGGATGAGGGTGGACAGAGATGAAGAGGCTGGGGGTGAGGATGAACACTATGGACAAGAGGATGAGGTGGGCAGGGGACATGGGCTAGTCTACTGAGAAAGAAAAAATGGAAAACACATGAGGCAAGGTGAAAGGTGTCAGATGCATGCAGCCAAATATGTTATATTGATAAGTGAAGTTTATCAGCACAAATTAGAATAGTTAATATTCCCCTAATCTATCATTTTCCCTCCTCCCCACAACAGCTACTTGACATTAATGTGTATGTAACTGACTCGGTGACTTAAAAAGTGAATTGACCCTCAAAATGATCATTAGCACCCAAATATGGAAAAGATAACGTCATAAGTCTCTAAGTGTTCAGTTAGTCCCTAGAGCAGATCTTTGCACTTTGGCGTACAATTTGACGTGAGCGAGGGTCAAGTATTAAACCTAACGAAGGAAATCTAGGACCTAGAGCTAAGGAAATCACACCAGTGGCCTTTTTGCTGAGATGAGTGAGAAGGGTCTGAGATTCTCGGCAACATTCCCGTATATGACAGGTGAGGAGTCACTAAAGCTCTCATTTCCTTCCAAGGGTGGACTTTCCAAAGACTGTTGCCAGAAAATAAGGCGGTG
>NW_020174645.1:5926854-5934453 GCF_003031525.2 Neophocaena asiaeorientalis asiaeorientalis | reverse complement strand
GGGGGTGAGGGGATCAGATTTAAAAGAGAAAATTCAGTAATAATTATGCTTGAGGGCCTCCATCCCTGAGGTTCAAAGCAGGAGCAAAGTTGAACTGCAACTGGTAAGGGGCTCATAATCTTGATCCTAAGACAACTCATTCTTCTCAGTTCAGCGGTAAGAAACGGTGACTCAACAGAAAGGCATGAGTTTCAACTCCATGCAAAAAGAGCCGGTAAGGTCTTCACATGTTTCAAAACCTCAGACTCCCCATCATCACTTACTTACATGGAAGCTGATGGAGGGGCCAGAGGGCGACCTCTTTCTAACAGGCTTGAGTGCATCAGAATCTGAATCAGTTTGAAATAACCCAGATCAGTCTGAACGGACCTCTTTCCCCACTCACCTCTCCCATCCGAGAGGTTATCAACATAATCAACTGATAAAACCTGTTGACAGAGCTGCTCCCAGCAGCTTCTAGTTACTTTGTGGTTCCAACCGGTAGGATCTATCAGTCTGGACAATTAAGGGCAACAAGGAAATGACGACAAACTCTAAAGTGACAGAAAGGAGTGCAAAGCTTAAGGTGGAATGTTTTACATTATAAACATCTTTGCTCACTCCAGTGGTACTCTGGGGATTTCAGTGCATTCAAGAGGTCAGTTTGCTTGTGAACCAGGTATAAAAAAACCATCATAGAATATTTAAAAAGTAAATAAAGTTTTTTTTTGTAAAAATTCTTCACCTGCTTCAGCTCTTTACATTCAAGAAAAATGAAATAAAATTCAAAACCTAATTGTCTGGGTAGTCCCCTTCGTCCATATGTACCTTAGACAGAGGTTGTTCAAGTTACCTGCTTTTACAAGAAAAGAATCTAATCCAGATCTACATAGTTGGGGTCACAGCCTCAAGAACAGAAAGAAATCCAAAATTAACAGGAAGAAACCAAAGGCAACAGAACCTTTCTTCCCTTGACACCGAGTTCAGTGTCCTCTGGGTGAAAGGTCACTACTTCCAGATAAAAAGCAAATGCCCACTGAATGTGATCTTCTCCCCATTCCGAGATCCTCCAGGTGCCTCCTGACTGGTGAGAGTGCACACGCATGATCTGGGCTCCACAGCTGTACTTGGTCAACTACCAGCAAGGAAGCTAGGGATCTGCTTCCCTTCCACGGAGCACAACCCTCCCATTAAAATTATTCCTTTCTTAGAACAGGACCGAGTATCCCAAGAGGAGAGCCCTGGGGCAGGGGATTGAGAGAGAAAGCCAAGGCTCCGCGAGAAGCGCACAGGAGAGGCGGGAGGGAGTCCCATGCAGACTGGCTCCGGAGGTAGCAGGAGCCTGTTTTGGAAGCAGAGAAGAGACCCAGATCACTGAAGGAGCTTTCACAAAAAGGAGACCTTCAGAACGGAGGCTTTTTAAAAAGTTCAGTCTCGAGTCGTCTAGTTCAGCTGCCGGGAGGTGGTGGGAAGAAAAATTCTGTTTTAATCTTGTTCTCTTGTGGTGGTACCTCAAAGGAAGAAGTTTTTAGGTTTTTTTCAACTGGCATCTCAGCTGGCAGGGTACGCCGAGAAGCCGTGCTTTTGAGGCCACTGTAGTACGAACTAAACAGAGGGAGGAAGGAAAAAATACACCTCCGTGCCTAGTGGCACTGCTACTAGAAAAATCTCTCTTCAAGAATAATAAATTTAAAATACACAACGTCTTCACTGAAGAATGCTTGCCTTTAGCCTCAAACTAGGGAAAACACGGCCCCAACAAACAAGTTTGAATTTCTCGTCAGCTGCACTGGCAGCCATTGGCCAGCAGTGGGAGCTCACACAAAAGGCAATCAGCCTGGGACTCCATTCCTTTATTTTTATGGGAATAAATTAAACTTGGGGAAACTTTCCCCCAAAATTTCTGTAACAACTTCATCTAATATGTTTTATGTTTCAGTCAGGTATCATCTATTTTGTAATAATTCTATTAAAACTAGAAGGCATTATGAATTAAGGGAAGAAGGCCGGGCCCCATACAAAAGTCTTTTCTTTCTTTTTGCCGAAATTCTTTAAAGAAACGTGTGCCTATGTGTTAAACAAATGGGTTTACAGAACTTAGTCATTACATACAGTTTCTTCAGGATTCAAATGTAACTGCTTTGAAAGCCCACATGCACAGAAATATTAAGGACAATGTCTCAAGATCAGATTATGCAGTTAGTATTTGAGTATATCAATAAGCATTTTAATCTGTAATCAATCTGTGTTAACAAGGGAAATATCCACACAGTTAAGTGCCCTCTTACATTCTCAGGATCTTCAGAAATCTGGCTCTTTTGCTATCAGTAAAAAAATAAAATAATTAACAACAAAAGAGAGATTCAACTAAAGTTTCAATATGTGTTAGGGTTTCAAAATAACTGATTAATTACAAGTTTACCAGACAGACTATCCTAGCCTAGTGCTGATGTAAATATTTTAACTGCCCCTCCTCAAAACATCATAGGCTGTATTTGACATGAATTAGATGATGATATGAAACTTCTAATGAGATTTTGGGGTGTTTTTAAATGGATGAGAACAACACAAAAGTCAGCTAAAGGACTGCGACTCTACATGAAATGAGGGAGGAAGATACCCATCAAATTACTAATAATCCAATAAATTCTGGGCCTTATAAAGCTAGAACTCAGAATATGTTTCCCTTATTCTTCATTGACTGTAAAGATACATTTATTCCCAAAGAAATCAGTCTTATTTGGAAGGGCTCTTGAAATTGAAGCATGGTGTGGGCAATCAATAGACTAAAATTGCAACAGTAGCAAAAATGTGTATTCTGAGAACTGCACAGACAAGTGAAACTTTTACTAAAATATTACAGCTTAAAGTACCAAAAATCTGCAAATTTGAAAAATTTTAACTTTATATTTGTCATACATCTAGCAGTGGTTTGAAAAGCATCAAAACTATTTAATTCTGGTGTCTTATTAAAAACTAATACGAATGACTGTTAAGAGAGAGAAACTTGATGCTAAAGGAAAATCTCTGTGAATTTAAAATACGCCATGGAATAAAGGAGTAGAAATAAAATTGTTCTTTTTCTGGTAATTACTAGAAAAAAAAAATCAGGGCTTCCCTGGTGGCACAGTGGTTGAGAGTCCGCCTGCTGATGCAGGGGACACGGGTTCGTGCCCCGGTCCGGGAAGATCCCACATGCCACGGAGCGGCTGCGCTCGCGAGCCATGGCTGCTGAGCCTGCGCGTCCGGAGCCTGTGCTCCGCAATGGGAGAGGCCACAACAGTGAGAGGCCCGCGTACAGGGGAAAAAAAAAAAAAAAAAATCAATTACTAGAACATACATTTATTGTCTATAGGGTTACAAAGGATTTATCCTGCTCAACTGAAAAGCAAAGCTGAGATTGTTCTGAACTATCATGATGAAATAAAAAATGTTCTTTAAACTGCCATTTCAGATCATCGGAGGAAGGTGTAGAGTCTCACATAGGACACACTGCCAGATTTATGACTTGATTAACTCCAATTCAAGGTTTTGAATTCTGAAGCATGAGAAAAGGGTAGTAAAAATTTTACTCGGCCACTGGAGTTGGGACGGCACAGTGACAGGCTCAAGGGCAGCCACAGCCCACAGGCCGGGGTTCCTGCCGCCCCCCTCTGCTGCCTGTTCTGACCACAACGATTTTATCCGTATTTCTCAATACTGTACCCATAAAGGCTTTAGAGAGCTGGTGGGGTTTTACCTCAAGATCGCCCTTAGTAATTGATTCTTCTTCAACCCGGAACTGAAGGTCCTCAACCTTCCTGTGGAATAAAATCAAAACAAAACACGTAAGAAAGTAACTAAGAAACACCTCTGCCTTATCCCAAAATTATATATATATAATCAATGTCCTGATGAATGTATCAGATGATGATGGAAAGAAATGCCTTAGAGACATAGAAAATAAAGAAATGCATCTTTAAGCCTCTAGTTTAAAGGGAAACTCTAAAGTTTTATCCAGGTATGGATTCCAGAAGGGATGAGGTAGAGTTGAGAAAAAGCAACTGGTTCCCCAGGTCACAGCCGCCAGAAATGGATCTAATCAAGGCAAGATCTCTTCTCTTCCTCCACCCCCTCCTCCCAGAAAAAAGAAAAAAAGACAAGATCAGCCTGAAAGGAAAAGGTTTGATTACCACAGAAACCGGTTTGAGAATGCAAGTCTATAATTTCTACTTTCCAATAACAGAACATAGGGGAAAATGGTACAGAAAACAAATCTCTCTTTATACCACCCCACATCAGGCATTCTAGTGTGAGGTTAGCAGAGATGCTACCCATGCAGAGATCCCCAGGACAACACGAGTACCTGTTCCAAGAGTGGGAGAATAAGGCTGTGAATAATTTGGGAGAGAGGCAATCAAGGATCCTATTTCTTTGCTTCTAAAATGCACATTTCTTTTTCACATTTAAAAATCTCTGATATGGCACGTGGGTTTCAATTAATGCCATCACAAAGTCAATGAAATATGATACTAGGAAGATCTACAAAATCTGGGTAACACCCACATTGTGAATCTTTACAAAAGTGGATGTAAGAGAAGGAAGAAAAGGAGGACAAATCTACATGCAAAAAAAAAAAAAATCTTTCAAATTCACTAGCATTTCTAACAAAATTAAGAATAAAAAAATTCTACTTGGTTAAGTCAGAAATACAATCATAGGTTAAAGCCCTCAAGCTTACTGGAGAGCTGGGGGACATTTCTACTGCCCAGAAGTCAGCAGAGCAACAGCCGGTTTAAAAACAGAAGCAGGGCTTCCCTGGTGGTGCAGCGGTTGAGAGTCTGCCTGCCGATGCAGGGGACATGGCTTCGTGCCCCGGTCCGGGAAGATCCCACATGCCGCGGAGCGGCTGGGCCCGTGAGCCATGGCCGCTGAGCCTGCGCGTCTGGAGCCTGTGCTCCGCAACGGGAGAGGCCATAACAGTGAGAGGCCCGCGTACCGCAAAAAAAAAAAAACAAAAACAGAAGCAAGTGGTACAGATGCCTTGGCCTTCAGAAGGGCCTGTCACTATGTCTCGTTCACTCGTAGCCATTTTTAGGATGCAAGGAGAACTTCCTGTGTATAGTGCTTCTCTCTCCAGTGGGACAGCCATTTCCCTAGTAAGGCACTGTTACTTTCCCCCTGTATCCCCCAGCACAGTAGTGCTCGTGACCATCCTAAAGAGCCCTGCATTACATCGCTGCGATCAGAAATGACAGGAGATGGCATTAAGTGCAACCAAGGACAAACAACGTCCCATAGCCCAGAGACAGTCAAACCGTTTCCACGCAGACACTTTTCCCAGAGATCTTGTTTGCTAATGGCCTCAAAAGACCTTTTATAAGAATCAAACTTGCTTTCTCTGTCTCACACAGTTTAGCACCTGATTTCATCCTGACCTGGATAATTCTCTAATTGAGAGTTTTGTTTTCCTATAAAGGTAATGAGTTTCCTGAGGTCAGGGCCCCTCTGTCACCCCCCAGACACAATACGATTTCATTAGATATGCAGAAGGAGTTTCATAAATACCAGGTAACTGGGCCTAGAAAATTCATTTTCCAGGAGTGGCTCTAGGTAGAAGCTGGGTTTGAATTAACTGACTCAGGCCATCCTCTAGAGGATGTTTGGCACACAGTAGGTGCTCAATAAATAGTTGTTAAATTAATCAGGGCACATTTAGCTGGTTCCAAACTTCTCAAAAAAGTCAAATCAAAGCAAACCCTCCTCACACAGCACGAGGAGTTCAATCTCCACTGAACACACAGAGAGTCCTTTGGTTCTAAGGGTTTGACACCAACAAGGCTGTTGATGGGGAAGTTCTCCCGAAGGCTGTTTAAAAGGAGAACAGTTCAGGATCACCTTCTCTCCTCTTCAAGTTGGTTGAGAAGCTCCACCTTCTCCCTGTCAGCAGCTTCCACCATTGCTCGCAGCTGGTCCATCTTGGCCTCCAATTCCAGGACATGCTGGGGAAGGCAAGGGTGTCGGTGAGTGGCCTCCTTCTGACCCAGATGCATGCCCAGGGATGCCTCCAAAGAGCTACGGCTAAATGGTACCACTGTGGGTCGGCATTACTCAAAAAACCTTTTCGCATTAAAATGCTTTCTATGATCTCTTATGATAGGTTATTCTCGGCAGCACTCCTGGGAGCTAGATGATGAAAAACCACACCATTAAAGAAATAAAGGGGCAATGTTAAAACAACGCTCATCTTTTTTGAGCTGAAACTCGTACAAAGCATAATGTACAAAACAGGAGCCGTCGCCACTGGTAAGGTCCTAGTACACACGCTCACCTGACAGACAGGCCAAGAGACCTGGACGTAAAGACCAAAAGAGCGCAACAGACTCGAGAAGAACAGAACTTCATCTTTATGATGATGCAAACTGGTACCCCAGGGCACAGCTTTCAAACCAGCCCAGCAAAGACATCTATGCTCCTTTCCAGTGCGCTCGAGACCAGCTCCCCGGCTCCAAGCACCAAGTACGCTGTTCAACCTCCTCCCTCAATTTAGAAACCATCACAGTCTCTGCAACAAGATCAGCTTAGAACCTGTCACCATCTCTGCAACAAGGTCAGTGCCAGACTTCACCTGGTCGT
The DNA here is from genome assembly GCF_003031525.2 of Neophocaena asiaeorientalis asiaeorientalis. Taxonomy (NCBI): domain Eukaryota; kingdom Metazoa; phylum Chordata; class Mammalia; order Artiodactyla; family Phocoenidae; genus Neophocaena; species Neophocaena asiaeorientalis. The sequence goes on along the minus strand of NW_020174645.1, from coordinate 5,927,859 downwards.
GTCCGTCCCGGGCCAGAGCTAGCTCCTGCTCTATCTCCCCCACGTGGCTCGTGGCCTTGGCCACCTCCGCCCTCTCTAGATCCCGTTCAGCCAGCAGCTGCTCAATGTGCTGCTGCTTCTCCTTCAGGGCCTCCTGGAGGGCAGTGGTGCCGGAGATCTTCCTGGCGTAACGGGAGGAGGTTTCGGTCAACTGCAAAGGAAAGTTAAAGAAGTGAAGGGCGATGATGCTATCAGGGATGCAAGGAGGGAGCGATGCATGCAGGCAGGTGTCTCCTCAGCAAAGCAAAAGCACTGCCCCGGCTCGCAGGCTTGCCGAGGCTTAGGAAAGGCTTTTCATCGAGGAAACAAGACAGCGTGTGCCTCCTGTCTGCCAATTTCACAAAGAACCCAGCAATGTAAAGAAGCCATGGAACAACCGGGAAGATGTTTAGAAGAAGTGGCTCAAAAGCAAAGGTGCCCTGAGCTCGGCTGACGGGGCCGGGTAGGAATCTAAAAAATTCCTCAGAACCCAGGTAACAAGCTTCTCTAGACTCCGTTTCGGCCTGAGCTTCATGAATAGTTATCTTCTTGTTATGACGGTCTGGCCAATCTTTTGATCCTTAGAGTTCGGGATTAGACCTGTTTTTCAACTTCTTAAGCTTCTAAATACCATTACGTGACCAAGAGGTCACGCTTGGAGTCACAAACCTTCTTTCAATTGATTACGTAGCTGGATCTCTGTCAGGATTTTCTTCATCTTTCTTTCAAGATGAAAGGCAGAGGTGATTTCACCCAGGAATCCAGCCATGAGGACCTGAATCCCAGTCACCAGAAAGACTTATAAAGACAAAAGATTAAAAGGAAACCTGTATGTGCCTTCAAAAGCATGTGTGAGTGGGTGAATGAGTGCGCAAGTACACGTAAGAGAAAGGAGGAAAAAGGGCATGGGAGAGAGAAAGGTGGGGGGAGATAAACCTGTGGAGAAAGAGAAGCAGGGGAAGGAAGGAGGGAAAAAAAATGGGGACT
>NW_020174645.1:5882280-5926638 GCF_003031525.2 Neophocaena asiaeorientalis asiaeorientalis | reverse complement strand
GAAACAAGAGGGGAGGGAGGAAGAGTGGTGGGCTGAGGCGTGGAGAAAACGTGTTTCAGCGCTGTCACCCGTTCATCTTTGCTGCTTCACACACCCGATACCTCCTCAAGATGGCTAATCGTCATGTAAAAACACAGAGGATGTAACCTTCCATTAAATGTGCATAGGTAATGTGGGCAAGCTGAGTAACACTCTTCCAAGCTGGGCTCCGGGGGCTGGGAGGTGGTCCAGAAGAGGCCACATCCCTTGGTGAGCGTCTGTCCACGGCCATTTACTTGGTGATGACTGGCTCCAGGTCGACGCCGCTCGACTTCGCCCTCTGCAGTCAAAGCCTCGCTTGCTGCTTGAAGGCTCTCCTCGTCCTCTGTCTAGCTGAGCCCCCGGCCAGGACACAGACTGACAGTGAGGATCTGCCGTCAGTTCAGAGTTAGGCAGTTTGACAGCTATGAGAGTAAAGTACACCCAAACTGTCCTTCGTTGTTTCTATTTAGTGAAATTTCTTGAATTACTTAAGTATATGGGGGGGGTGGGGAATTCCTAGTCTCTCTTTTAACCATCTGACCTTGATTTTCCAATTTTACTATGTGGTTATACTTTCTCGTACTAACGTTTCTTCCCGAAGACACTAAATCTGAGGTTCCCAAACCCCGCGCAGAGGTACACCCCAGGGTACTGCAGCAAACTCACAGGGAGACACAAGGAAACAGAGCGACACCCGTTGGATACCATGCAAACTACTAGCTGGAGGGGATTCAGTTTCAACCTTGGATTGTACTACATTCCTTTCCATAACGTCATGTCTTTCTGAAGCCGGGTTTTGGCTACTGCCAGACCAAAAGCAAGTACTGTGCAAAAACCAATATGGCACAGGAAGTGAGGGTGGCAGTGTCCAGGAAGAGTCCAAGGTCTGACAGGATATGCAATGCCCAAGAAGAGCATGCAACCTAATACTAGTTCACTGTGGTTATTCAAGAATGAATTAAAAATATTCTTTTTCCTTTCAATTAATGTGAACCTTTTTTTTTTTTGGAAGAGCTATTAAATTGTTAGGACATAAATATTAAGTTGTTTGGACCTAACTACTTAATAAACAGAACTGTTAGCTCTTTCTTTAGGCCTACGGGCACTGTGAAAAAATAACTGAGACTAAAGGTTCTGTGGAACCAGAAAGGCTGGGCACCTCTGTACTCAATTCTTTCAGATCGCTGTGCATTAAGGAATGTCCCCACTTTATATATATATACAAGGGATCACGCTGTTGAGGTGTATTTTTAAGAAGTCACGCTTTCAATTACTCTGTATTTTTGGTATATTCTTTTATGGTGATTTTTGGTTTAGAAACTATAGCCACGCTATATAAAGAGGTACAGAAACAAGCTGTTTTACAAGGCAAGGAGACTCATTTCTCTTTTGCTAGTTTTCTTCAAAAGAAAATGAGGTGAACTAAGAGGAATCAGAACTGTTCTAAAGAGTAAGAGGACCGGTTGGGGGAGCAGCGGGGGCGCTTGGGCATCTCCAAAGAAACGGACACTTAATTACAACGTAGTAAAAATTACACAAGAAATAATTCCTAATCCAGGGTAGATACTTTCACGGAATTGTTCCTGGATTAGTAAACTCGATTTCCACTTTAGAGCTTGCTGACCCACTCTGAACAAGGCTTCATCCAAACAGAGGGGTTTCTTCATCCATTTCACTCAAACATTCAAAAAGTTCTTGACAAGCTTTTCTCATAAGTCCATTTGTAATTTTTCTGTTGAAGATGCAGACTTTTATATGCAAAATGACATAGTCCAAGCAGGTATTTATTTTACTTGAACATAAGAGGAACAAAGTCCAGAGAAGCATAACCCCTACTTTAAAGAAAGATGCTTCCGCTGTTGCCTTCCCTGCCCAAGGTCAATGGAGAGAAGGCAAAGCGAGATCAAGGGCCAGCAGCCTTACTGCCCGATCATGACACTTCACATTCTAACTCCTGTCTGTCGTTCATTGTCATAAAGCAGAGATCCTGAATTCAGACTGGAGTACAAGCTCATACTGCCACTTCAAATTTAAACAGTATTTGCCTCACTTCCAGTGAATAAACTAAAGGGTGGGGGGTGGGAGGGGGCAAAGCCAAAAAGTCATTGCTTTGACACTAAAAAAAAAAGCATGACATTAACAAACAGAATGAGATGCGGCCTATTTTGATTCTGATAATTTTCTGTTGCTGATCTAAATGGGAAAGAGAGGGAGAAAGTAAGAGGGAGTGGGGGAAGGGGGAGATGGAGACAAAACAAAACATGGCTTTTCCTAGCATCCTTTCAAGTTCCCTAAGTTCCCCTCTGCATCCTCTGGCCTGAGTCAGGAACGCTCCACACACCAACTGCTTTCAGTGGGTTAGACTGTATGAACATAATACTAAAATTCTAAGAACATGCCTTTTCTCAAACGACTGTAGTTCCTAAAATTGTTTGATGTCAAAGAGAAAGAGACCCAGGTCCTTGAAGAAAAGGATCCCTCCAATTCTCCTGTCCTTCTGATGCCAAAATAATTTCAGAATACTCAATCATCCCATATGTTAGACTAAGTAGTAGTTACTATAGATTCACCAAGAACTGTTATATCTTAAAGTCTAAGGAACCTGAAAAGGGCTGTTAAAAAAATTCTTTATTTCAAACTTGTATTCTTGCTAGAGGTTTTTGTTTTGTTGCAAAATTTGTAAGGACTTTCACAAGCTACAGAGAACATTTAGTACAAGGGCAAGGGGAGACTTAACATCTCCTAAAGCAAAGCAGGCACACCGACGGGGTGGGGGTGGGGGCATTTACAGTGCCTGGGACGCAGAAACACGCAGCGGGAGAAGGGAGGCTTACCAATCCTGTCCGACTGGGCTTGCTGCTTACAGAGGAGGCCACAGAGCTCATGGAGCTGAGAGAAGAGGCAGAAGGGCTGCGTGTCAGGCTGGCGGGTGTGGTCGCCATCACCCGCCTCACGGCAGCGGCCTTGGCTTTGGCTGGTGTGGTGGAAGGGAAGCCAATCTTGGTCACTTTGTGGACAGGAGCAAACAGGCCATATTTGGGTTGACACTGAAAATACCTTTAGGGGACAACAACAGGAACAGTAACAAGAAGCAAGTTAATTACAAGAAATACAACTATAACCAAAAAGCTCTCCTGACTCATAACTCGTGACTGGTTTGCTGTGAATTTTACCAACCAGCTGGGGTGATGCACCAGCCCGTGGCACGCACTGGTGTGCAAGCTGATAAATAACCATAATAATAGTTTTTTTTTAATTTATTATTTTTTAAAATTATTGATTTATTTTTGGCTGCAGTGGGTCTTCGTTGCTGCGTGCAGGCTTTCTCTAGTTGCAGTGACCAGGGGCTACTTTTCGTTGCAGTGCGCGGGCTTCTCATTGTGGTGTCTTCGCTTGTTGCAGAGCAAGGGCTCTAGGCTTCAGTAGTTGTGGCACACGGGCTCAGTAGTTGTGGCTCACAGGCTCTAGAGTGCAGGCTCAGTAGCCGTGGCGTGTGGGCTCAGTAGTTGTGGCTCGCGGGCTCTAGAGCGCAGGCTCACTAGCTGTGGCTCACGGGCTTAGTTGCTCCGCAGCATGTGGGATCTTCCCAGACCAGGGCTCGAACCTGTGTCCCCTGCATTGGCAGGCGGATTCTTAACCACTGCACCACCAGGAAAGCCCCACAATAATGTTTTAGAAAACACACTAGGAAATAACAGTATGATACACAGAGATGGAATCACTCATCTGTTACTAAGATTTTATGCAAAGGGAAGGTATTTCTACTATCTGATAAACACACAGCAGAGGAGTGATCCCACTTAATAAAACCCTGCCAAACAAAGGGCAAGAGAAATCAAACAAGCACCTAACTCTGGCAGATTCACTCAGGTAAAGGTGGAGTAGTATCAACTGGTACTGACACTTGGAGATCTCACGACTCTAGCGAATTATAACAACTTAATATGAAGGATATCAATGATACGGCTTCATTATCGTTGCAGCACCAAGAGATTTTTTTAATCTCCTCGAGGCATTATTATTGTATTTGGTACATAAGACCTATATGTTTATAATCAGTCTGTAAACATTTTATAAGTAAAATGTTAACTACAACACTTTATACTACTAACAATAATGCATCAGAGACCACAACTGTGCCCAAGGCCCTCAAAGCATCTGAAGTGTGGGAAACGCCTCTTGCATTCATCTGCATGACTTAACTCCCACCCTATCCCTGTGAGGTGAGAGTGGGGTTATCCTCACAGTGGAATAGGTGTGCTTGCCGTCAGTCCTCTTGCCACAGGATGGAATCCTTGTCACCAGATATAAAGACACATTTTGCGTTCTCGTCCTAACAAAAGCAGCTTCCTTCTCCTCACTCCCCCTACCCTCCAATGCCCAGAAACTCATTCAGACGTTGACTGCTATCAAAGGGAGAGCAGCCAAAAGGATGATATAGTATTTCCTTTCTATTTTGAAAAATAAAATGAAAACACTATAGATGATACTATAATTGTAGAAACATGTCATTACACACTTGTCTAAATCCATAGAATGTATACCAAGAATAAACTGTAATATAAACTACAGACTTTGGGGGATAATGATGTGTCAATATAGGTTCACCAGCTGTAATAAATGGACCACTTGGGTGCAGGATGTTGATAACGGGGGAGGCTGTGCATGTGTGGGGCAGGGGGTAGAGGAGGGATATCTCTGTACCTTCCTCTCAATTCTGCTGTGAACCTAAAACTGCTCTAAAAAAAAAAAAAAAAAAGCCTTAAAAATAAATAGATAGGGCTTCCCTGGTGGTGCAGTGGCTAAGGATCCACTAGGACAGCCCACGCACAGCAACGAAGACCTAACACAGCCAAAAATAAATAAAATTAATAGAGTTTTAAAATAAAATAAATAGATAGATAAATAAACCAAACACTTGCTCAGAATCTACTCAGACGCACTGCACATATTACTAAAACAGACAGTCGAAAGACTCTGATTCTAGTGGGGGGAAAAACCTGTAGATGAGTCTTAGGAAATAAAAGTGCAGCTCTTCAAAACACTCACGTCCATTTTATTATACACGGTTGGCGGGATCGGCTTGAGCACCTTTACATGCAAGAGGGAGACGAGATTCCAACTGCCAACAAACCTTGTTCCAGCGACAGCCCCATCGTTCTTCCCAAGAGGCTCATCCAACTCCACACCACACCACTCCCCCTTGGCGAAGTCTGTCTCCCCAAGAAACCGGACGACGCCAGCCTTCGTGCCACCAACCTGGAAGAAGAGAACGTTAAAAGGAAGAGATGAACGTAATTACAATTTCACAGCTTAATCCTTTGCAGCTGCAGCCAATACTGTGTTCCATCGTTTCTCCAAGCAGCAAATCTCTTAACCTCCTCTCCAACTCTTCAAAGAGTTCTCTCCAAAGGTTAGCAAAGTCCACCTGGGTGACTTCAGTCGCCAGAGTGATCCGATACCTGATATAGTCCAATAATGAAATCGCCTAGGTGATGCGCAGTCATCAACATTTGGTCCAATTAAAAAAATACCTTATCACTCCGGAGGGAGGTTTCTGCTTCAAAATAAATATTTGCTACAAAAATAAAACACCTACGTCATTAAAGAAAAACAAAATTCATGCATAATCCACTGTAACAACTGCTGTGTTTATGTTCCCAAATGTCCTTTACATCATTATCCAGGTAAAGCAATAACACGTACATGTTAAAGACAAATATTCACACATCCACACACATGAAATGTAAATTCTTTAAAATATTTTAAATATTGATATTTTCCACTGTGAGGCTCTCCATTTCTTCACAACTATTAAAATGACTGTTCTTCACATTTTACGTGAACTGTTCAAAGCTGTGAATCTTTTTAAATGTCTCTTTGTCCCAGCTGTTGTTTGACATAACATGCAAACATTAATTATTTCCAAAATTATCCCATCAGCATTTATTATTTCTTCCTTTGCCATTATTTTTCTATTTCAAGTACTCATTTTATCATATCCTCTCTCACATGCACATAAGAACAGATCTGAGTCTTATTACAGTTTCAAAAGTTCAGTAACTGTGCTACTGCCATGGCATTTTGATTACTGCTACTTCACAACCTGCATGATATTTCCTGGGGCTGGCTTTCCCTTATTACTATTATTCTTCAGAATACTGATTTTCTTACTTTTAGCTAAGCTTCTTTTTTCTTTTTTTAAGATTTTTTGGCTGAGCCTCAGGGCTCGCGGGGTCTTAGTTCCCCAACCAGGGCTCGAACCTGGGCCCCAGCGGTGAAAGCACAGAGTCCTAACCACTGGACCACCAGGGAATTCCCTCTTTTTCCTTAATTAAAAAAAATTCCCCAATTATACAAGAGGCGAGTCACCGCAGGCAATTAAGAACATTATGAACAAAAAATAAATGTTATTCCTGTAATCTCAACACCCAGGGACACTCACTGCTGACATTTAAGCTTTGTTGAAAATGGAAAATGTTAAAGTCTCAAAGCTATATACTTTTTCTCTGAAAGACAAACTCTTTGTGAAACTGATTTAAGGAACCAAAGCAGTTACAGTTTAAGGTACCCTAGGCAGGAGAGCATGTGAAGGGTGACAGAGGGCAGGCAGTCCCCGGACAGTTCAGAAACATCCTGGTGTCATGACAGGTGTCACTGAGGAAAGATGGAGTTGGAGGCTGGAGAAAACTCCACGCAGGAACCGTTGTGTCCAGCACCGCAATCCACAGTGCACAGCAGGAGACACTCAACAAACATTTGCTGAAGAAATGAAAGGTGACCTTCTCCATAGGGAACTACACAGAAAAGGCCATTTTTCCATGTAAACCAACAAAAGGAAAAAGATATCCAGTGGCTGAGGCTGAATTTCATGGCTCAGAAGAGAGCAAAGGAAGAAATATGCTAACACAAACTAAGTAAGCATGGGCTCCAAGTTGAACAAATTCAAATGCCAGCTCTGTCTATGAGTTAGTCAAGTTGCTTAGTTTCTAAATCTTAGTTTCGGAACTTCCCTGGTGGTCCAGTGGTTAAGAATCTGCCTTTCAATGCAGGGGACGCAGGTTCGATCCCTGGTCGGGGAATTAAGATCCCACATGCCGCGGGGCAACTAAGCCTGCGTGCCACAACTAGAGAGAAGCTCTTGAGCCACAACAAAGAGCCTACGTGCTGCAGCTAAGATCCAATGCAGCCATAAATAAATCAATCAATCTTAGCTTCCTCATAAGTAAAATGGTGATAATTACAGGATTGCTGTGAAGATTAAATAAAATAATCCACATAAAACTGTTTAGTCAGTGCCTGACAGTGTGAGAGTCTGCTGTATGTTAGCAGCCAGTGTGTCCATGCTAAGGAAAGTACTAGTTGTAGATCTGGCAAATGGGACTTTTTAGCACTCTTATTGGTGACCATGGAATGTATGAATAGTAACCTATATAAAATTGGCCTCTGTTTTCTCTGTCCTCTTACACACCTTTCAGAGCAGCAGACTAACCAGCATCACATGAGCAGAACACAGCACATTAGCTAAAGATGATGCAATCTTTCCAGATAATCTGTTGAATTCTTTGGGGGTGAGTCTAAGCTACTGTCATGCCAACTGTTTTTCCAAGAGGCGTCTAACAGGCTGTGGGCAGTAAATTCTCCAAACAAACCGTGGCTTCACTCAGATCAGAAGCTTTATAACAAATTACCACAAACAGATCAGCAACTTTTTCTCTAAATGCAGGTAACAGAACATACATCTACCCCCCGCCAAAAAAAAAGCCATAAAGTTTGTTTCAAATGGATGACTACTAGTTCCTAGAATGAGCAGTTTTCTTATACTTTTTCTCTCACCTAACTTGAAATTCTTGACTCATATAACATAATATGCTTTCCTTTCCCCTCTGAAAGATCCTTAGTAATTATTCAAAATATCTTTAACACAGACAGAAAGTCACATCCAAAATCACTCACTTTTCTACTTAATCATTTTACAGTCAAATTTTTTTCTAAGCATTTAAACATGGTTTTATAAAGTTAAGTTTTACTTCTCATGTGTTCCAGAGAACCCAGAGTATTATAGCATGTGCACTTACATTAAGTATAAGCCACAATTTTCAAATCTATGTTTTAGGGGCAGGTAACAGGATTTTTAAAAAATATTTATTTATTTATCATTCATTTGGTTGCACTAGGTCTTAGTTGTGGCAGGCGGGCTCTTTACTTGTGGCAGGTGGGCTCCTTGGTTGCAGCTCGCTGGCTCCTTAGCTGTGGCATGGGAACTCTTAGTAGCGGCATGCATATGGGATCTAGTTCCCTGACCAGGGATCGAACCCAGGCCCCCTGCATTGGGAGCACGGAATCTTAACCACTACACCGCCAGGGAAGTCCCAGATATCAAGATCATTAAAGATAAAAAATTTTACAACATTGAAACAAAAAAATGGATCCCTACGGCAAACACAAGTAACTACCATTCATTCTCTTTACTTTCAGAATATATACGTATAACACATAACACTGTGGTCAACCTAAGTCAAAATTAGAAGTCACTACTGGAGACCAAATTAATTTAAACTAGAAACTCAGCTAAAGGAAAACCTAGCTGTGGTCAGGCTTTAGCAAATATCAGGTTTTTCAGCTCTCATTCATTCATTCAATATATATTTCCTGAGTGCTTGGGCCCTGAGGATACAAATATAAACAGAATACAGTGTTGGTCACTGACAGAAAAATTCAAGCAAATATTTCTAGTGAAAAGTGATAAGCACTTTAAGAGGTTTCTACAAAATGCTGTGGGAACAAACACCGTTCTTGTAAACTCTTTTGAAAAATAAGAACACTGATAAATTCTGCTGGGGACGTCCCTTGTGGTCCAATGGCTAAGGCTTCACGCTCCCAATGCAGGGGGCCCGGGTTCCATCCCTGGTCAGGGAACTAGATCCCACATGTCACAACTAAGAGCCTGTGTGCCACAACTAAGGACTCCACGTGCTGCAACTAAAAAAGATCCTGTGTGCTGCAACTAAGACCTGGCGCAGCCAAATAAATAAATAAATATTTAAAAAGAAAACATTCTGCTGGGCTGATGAATGGGTCCACAAACAGGAAACAGGAAACCTTTCATCCTCTCTCAACTCTCCCATCTATTCATCAAATCTCAAACAAGCCATTTAACCTCACTGTGTCTCAATTTATAAAGCTATAAAATGTCCAGTGGGTGGTAACGAGGGACTGTGCCACAGGGATTTCGTGAGCAACTGAATTTCGTGAGGTGGCTTCTTAATTTAAAAAGGTAACTATGGCTAATTGGTATTTACCCATACAAATTTAGCCCTGACTTAAAACTTAATCACCTGTGAGATGATGACGTCCATATTTCGTATTACCTCAACTAGAGAGCAATCCAGCTTAGGGCAGCTCCACTGGGCAACTCCTGCAAGAAAGGTAAGATTCGCCTGGCCCAGTTTTTATCCACTGGTCCTAATTGCATCTCTTGTCATACTTTACAATGTTACTCCTCCCCTTTAAGGGTATAATGTGACAACAGTATTTAAAACCCTTTGATTCTTTTGACAATATTTTAGGAACACCTACTGTGTGCCAGGCACTGTTCTAAGTGCTTGGGAAAAGACAGTGAATGAGACAGAAAGTTTCCAGACTCTCATGGAGCCTAAATTCTGGTCAGAGGGAGATGGGCAATGAACAAATAAATAAATGAAAAGATCATTTTAAATACATAGAGGGGGACTTCCCTGGTGGCACAGTGGTTAAGAATGTTAAAAAAAAAAAAAAAAAAAAAAAGAATGTTAAGTGGTTAAGAACCTGGACACAGGTTCGAGCCCTAGTCCAGGAAGATCCCACATGCTGTGGAGCAACTAAGCCCGTGAGCCACAACTACTGAGCCTGTGCACCACATCTACTGAAGCCTGTGCGCCTAGAGCCCGTGCTCTGCAACAAGAGAAGCCACCACGAGAAGCCCATGCACCACAACAAAGAGTAGCCCCCGCCCACAGCAACGAAGAGCCAACGCAGCCAACAATTATTAATTAATTAAACTATTGCTATTAAAACAAAAGACCTGACACAGCCATAAAAGAAAAATAAATAATAAATGAATTTTTAAAAACATCCATTTGTAACTGTTTAAACTTAATAGGAACCAAAAAAAAAAAAACCTACGATCCCTGAGGCTGATGAAAGAGCAGAATATTTAGGTGCCAGAGTCACACTCTTTTAAAGCACTGAGATCAAAAAGTACCCCACTTGACCACAACGGTATTAGCCAAGTTTGCTTTTCTAATCTATATGTTTCAGAAGCTACAAAGAGTCTCAGCCTCAAGATATTTTTGTAAGTATGCTTAAAGAATTCACAGAAGCAGTATTAAAAGTTAGAAGATGTGATCTAGCAACAGGCATTGCAACATGAGACTCTGGCCCAGGCAGTGGTCCAACTTTCCTCTCTTCAAGTCCCAAAGCTAGACAGCATAAGGTGCCTCCTCAACCCAGAAACTCCCAAGCCCCAAGAGCCTACACAGAGTCCTCAAGGCAGAGATACCAGCTTTGACATGTTTGGCGTAAAGATACTGGCTTAGGTTTGCAAAGAGAACCTAATTTCACACTGACCAGCCAGTGCCCAGGTACTGAGCCCCGCAGAAAACCCCGCAGAAAACCCCCAGCACTGTGAAAACAGCACTGGTGTAGGCAGACAGGGCGCCACCGCACAGGAGAACAGCGTGATGAGATCCACGCGTCAGGCGCATCACTCCATAATTGTGTGAAGACCAGAACCAAGGAGAGACGGGGCTAGCAGCATGGACAGCGGTCTGGGGGTCCAGGGGAAGAGGATGATGGCTTAATGCAAGGCAGCGCAGGACAATGGGGCTGCAGAGAGGAGGACGGATAGTAAAACCAAAGACATGAAATCCAGCGGGCAGGTGGATGAGTTTATGCATTCCCAAGCCTCAAAAGTGAAAATGGCAAAAGCACACGAATCCTACCCTCTCACAGCTGAAAGCAACGAGCAGGAAGAGGAGCCCCGCTATCAGCTATGAACTCTACTGAGCCCGGCTGTGCACAGAGAGGAGGAAGCTGCCGAATCTAGCTTCTCATCAACAGTGTGATTCTCTGCGCTCCTTCCCAGACAACCCTACAAGGCTATGCTAAGATTTAAGGCTTAGGAAATTGAAAATGGAAAAAAAAAAAAAAAAGGAAAACTAAAATCAGAAAAAATGATTCAAATCTGCAGCAATCCTCACTGCAAAGGAATTAGGCTAAGACTATGGTGCTGGAAAAGATCTCAACATTCAGCCAAGGTGTCCAGGAAGAGTTAACATAATGTTAACATAATGTGAACATCTGGAGTCTTCTCAACCTTGGGCCATACAAAATAACAGATCCTTCTACTAACAACTACTCTATCAGCAATCAAGGGAAGCTCAGTTCCCTAGAGCTCAAACACCCCACCCAAAAAGAGCCCAAGAACCCCCCAGGTAGATGATGAACAAACGCCCAATATAAGTGCAATGCCACAACCAGACTTGTAGATTTGGGGGTTATCAGTCACTGGTAAGAAGACTGAGAAAAACAGAAGAAATCAAATTATTAGAAAGGGCACACTTGTACACACTTTGTGGGAACATAAAATGCTAACGGCTTTTTGGACTGTACGTTGGCAATACTTATTATGATTTAAAATATTTATGTATTTTTTAACTCAGAAATTTCATTTCTAGGGAAAAAAGGCGGGGAGCAATCTAAATGTCTATGATTAAATTAGGTGCCCCAAACAGTGTGATATCAAACAGCAGCTTATTATTTTAAATGAAGAGTTGTATTTATTTACTAGCATAGAAATGCCCCAAATCTATCAAAGTATACTGTAAAATGGTGTGTATATAATATGACCCCACTATATGTGTTTTAAATTTACATGTTATAATAAGTCTCACAAATAATGCTGAACAAATGAAGACACACAGAAAAGTACATACTAAATGAACTGTAGTTATTTAGGCTCAAACACAAGCAAAATAACTTATAAGATTTTTTTTTTAAATCTCAGGAAGATGTTTTTCCCTTTCACAGTATGCAAAAGACCTACAGATTTACACTATAGGATTCTTAGTTTAAGAGCCCTGCGAGCAGCTCGTAGAAAGATAAAGCTTGTCACTTTAAAAATAAAAGCCTAAAAAGTCTCCTTCTCATACTTGGTCATAAGCTAAGCATTCAGCATAGAACATACAGTACCGGACACAGAGACAACCATCCTGAAACAGAACGGCTGGAAGTCAGTCAAGTTCTCGAGAACCTGACATCACATCCCTGAAAGAGTGCCTACACCCGAAAATGCAGCAAGACCATCTCCAAAACATTCCGAGTAACTGGTCATCCCAGGGATTCCCAGTCTGGAAAGAGGTGAGTCTGAGAGTCAGCTGGACCACAGCATCAGCCCAAAGCAGCTCATGCCACAAGGCAGATGAAAGCAATCTTCAACTAAGGAGATCTGTGGAATATTCGTGAGGACAAATGGGAAAACAGAGGGGCCAGAGGGAGATGGGAAGGAGGCAGGTGGGTTTGTTACAAGCAGCTCCAACTGACCCTCCTTGACCCAGCTCATCTACCCTACTGAGGCCCACCAGCGTGGAGGGGGGCGAGGACAGGCTTCCCCAGGCCAGGACTGCCTCCCCCAAGATGGGAGTGCCCAATACAGTCATAGCTCAGGAGCTCCCACCTGGATCTTCAAGAGGTCATTGGGCTAAACCTCACACCTGACGCAGAAATCCCCTTTCCTGCTCTTCCGGCGATGAGAGCAAGAACTGGAGAGAGCTGCATGGAGAAGGCAGCCTCCACTCCTGCCCTCTCTGCGCTCGTTCCAAGTGGAAGGCGCCACGAGGGCACTGGGGGCAGGACTGGGAATATTCTATACTGCTCCTCATGTAACAGTGACCTAACGAACTTAGTTCTATTGGAAGTTTTTTACTGAAGCATAACTGACTTACAATGTCACATTAATTCAGGAGTGCAACGTGGGGACCTGATACTCTCATATATTACGAAATGATCACCAGGAAAATTCTAGTAACTGTCTATCACCATACAAAGTTATTACAATATTACTGACTACCTTACCTATGCTGTACATGACATCCCTGTGATTTACTTATTTTATGACTGGAGGTTTGTACCTCTTAATCCCCTTCACCTAATTCGCCCACTCCCCCCCCATCCCCCTCTGGCAGAACCAGTTTGTTCGCTGTATCCATGAATGAGTCTGTTTCTGTTTCATTATGTGTGTTGGTTTGTTTCATATTTTTAGATTCCACATATACAAGGAAAATCATATGATATTTGTCTTTCCTCTGACTTATTTCACTTAGCATAATACCCTCTAGGTCCATCCATGTTGTTGCCAGTGGCAAGATTCCGTTTTTTTTTATGGCTGAGTAATATCATTGTATATATATATCACATCTTTATCTACTCATCCACTGATGTACATTTAGGTTGCCAACAGAAGTTTTCTTTAATTAGGAGAATTCCAATCAAATATTTCAGATTTCTAAATCTAATTCCCTTTATACATGAATTTTGAAGTAGAAATGTTTTACATTCCTAAATCAAAGATTTCTATTATCTATTCTATTTAATGTGCTGCCTTCTATTCAAGGCAGCACACGGAAGTAGAAAAAACATATTAACTGGGAACAAGAGGCCATAATGATACGTATACACGTACATCACATATGACCTGAGGCAAGCTGCATTTCTTCTCTGGGCTTCAGTATTCTAAGCCAAAAGAGGCATTTGTTGATCTCAAAAGAGCCTTTCCAGATCTAAAATACTGTGATTCTAAGGTACTCCTTTAATTTCTCCTAGAAATACTAACCAAAACAGTAAATAATTTTACTGCCTCTAAAAACACTCTCATTAGACTTAAGACTCTTAGAGATTCAAATTCTGTTCCAAGTATGCTAGGTTTGAACATGTAATTAAAATGTTCCTACAAATACACCATTCAAGCCTCTACAAACCAACCTGCATCTGCAGATCCTCCTTCCTTACTATAAAAATGGAGGAAATCTCCGTCCGTCTCAATCGAAGGCAAAGCAATCCCCGTGTGCGCTCAGGGTGCCATCTCTTCCCAGGAACCTCATCCCAACACTGATTCCCCACCACCACCACTGTATCTGCACCCTGTTCCTCTAGTCCAGATCAGTTTAGTCAGGATGTAAACACCCCGGACTCTGCCATCTTTAGAAAACATCTTCCCTAGATCCAATATTCCTCCAGCATCAGCCTGACAACTCTACTCTCCTTCAACATCTGACTTCTTCAAAGAACGGTCACCCAAATCCACTTTCAACCACCCCTGATCTCTTCTTTACGAAGCAGCTGGAGCGATCTTTCCAAACTACAGATCTAATCACATCATTTATCAGTCTTGTTGCTCTTAAGGTCAAAATCAAAATCCTTAACACGGCCTAAACTTACAGGCCCTATGTCACCAGTCCCCGCAGACACCACCTAGTGAATGAGTCTCATCTCCTACCCCTATGGGCTCCTCCGCCTGTGCGGAGTGACACTGGCCACTTCCCCAAACGTGCCAACTCCCTCCCATCTGGGGAGTTTGCCAATCCCTCTGCTAGAATGTTCCCTCTTGCCACTACCATTCCTCTGCCTGGCCAATTCCTACTCTCCTTCAGGTCCACTTCAATCCTTACATCCTCATGGAAGCCTTTTGTTGTAAGCTAAACCATCCGGACCTTATCATTTTGTCTGTTTTATCAGCCAAGCAGCACAATACTTGACTAGAAATTTAATCAACTGTTTCTTACTCTGGTGGAAAAGGAGAGCTACTTGTTTTGAAAGCGTGCCATATGCTATCCCATTTCATTTACAGCTAAGCACTTAGAATGGAATTGCATATAACCTGCAGTCTAACCTACAAAGCTGTCCTGTGCTAAGGTAACAGGCTTCTGATTTAACCAAAGCTTACTAGATAAATATGTACCATAAGTCTTAAATATTTTAGGCCCTTTGACCTAGTAATTCCACCACTATAAATTTATCCTAGGAAAGTAAGAGAGATACACACAAAAAATTTTAAATGGCATCCATGATAGCAATATCTATACAGTAAAAAGTGGAGGAGAGGGGAAGGGAAGTAAACATCAGTAAAAATGAAAAGAAGAGTAAGCATCAGAAAACCTTCACTGTTGGGCTTCCCTGGTGGCACAGTGGTTGAGAGTCCGCCTGCCGAGGCAGGGGACACGGATTCGTGCCCCGGTCCGGGAAGATCTCACATGCTGCGGAGCGGCTGGGCCCGTGAGCCATAGTTGCTGAGCCTGCGTGTCCGGAGCCTGTGCTCCGCAACGGGAGAGGCCACGACAGTGAGAGGCCCGCGTACCGCAAAAATAAATAAATAAATAAATAACCTTCACTGCAACAGTGGTTAGGATACATGCTCTCACTGCCGAGGGCCCGGGTTCAATCCTTGGTGGTGGAACTGAAATCCCACAAGCCGCTCAGCGTGGTTAAAAAATAAAATAAAAATAAAATAAAATTGGTATAGCAAGTGAGTATGAGCTCAACAAACAAGTTACAGATTGAGCCGCAGAGCACTGACATACTGAAATGATGCTCTAAGTTCTGAAGCATCAACTGCTGTAACTCATGACTATTATAACCAGAAGAAGGAACCTACTGACCTTGAAACTAAGAGATCCAGAAGGACCCCGTTGAAGGTAACAGGTATTAAAGGGCTCCCACAGGTGCATGGGGCCTTCTAGATTCATGATGCTACAGGACTGGGGGACAGAAGTCCCAAGCTCTAAATCTAAAACCTATAGTGAACGTACTATACAACTACAGGGAGTCACTGCCTTTTTCCGGGCTTAAGTTTTCTTGTCTGTAGGACAAAAAAATCACAAAAACTTCCAATTTCAAAATTATACTATCAATCATCAGCTCTCCGTGACAGGTTCTGGAGTAAAAATACCTAAATTTTAATTGCAGAAGCACCACTCTTCAGGTTGTATGACCTTGGGCAAGTGATTGTACTTCTTAGGACCTCAGTTTCCTCACCAATTCTATGGGGGCTACTCCATATACTGCTGACACATTCAACGAGATGCACGGGACATTCTAAAGGCTAACAGCCATTCTTTTTTTCCCATTATATTACTGTAAGCCTCCAAGACTGATGGAATTTTTACGGATACAAAGGAAACTGAAGAGCACAGGGTCAAAGACTTCAGACAAACGTCATACCTTGAACTGAACTGACTAAAGTGTTGAAAAAGTCAGAAAATAGCTTTAAATTTTCATCAATGGAAAAACAGCTACCATTGCTTGGGAATTCTCTGGCAGTCCAGTGGTTAGGACTCGGTGCTTTCACTACCGAGGGCCTAGGTTCAATCCCTGGTCAGGGAACTAAGATTCCACAAGCCACATGGTGTGGCCAATAAATAAATAAGGTTCTGCTGTTTAAAAAAAAAAAAAAAGTTACCATGTCTTGAGTGTTGACTGGATACCAGGCACTGCTAAGAATGTCATATGCATCAGCTAATTTAATCCTCACAACAATGCTAGATGTTAGCACTATTATTCAACCTCATTTTCATAGATGAGAAAACTAAGAAGTTAAATAATTTGCTATGGTCACAAAGGCAGAGCTGGACTCAGCTTGTGTTTTTAGCACTGCTACACTGCCTCTCGTTTAACACAAACAAACAAAAATAAATCAGTCACTGTGTCATTCAGGGGTTCTAGAATGTACAGCATGTAGACCTTATACATTGTTTCCTGCTTATTAGCAAAAAAAAAAAAAAGAAACTACAGTACATTTCTTTTTTCTTAATATTTATTTGGCTACATCGGGTCTTAGCTGCCGCGCACTCTTCTCTCTAGTTGTGGCGTGCAGGTTCCAGAGCGCACGGACTTGGTTGCCCCTCGGCACGTGGGACCTCAGTTCCCGGACCAGGGATCAAACCCGCATCTCCTGCATTGGAAGGTGGATTCTTAACCAGTGGACCACCAGGGAAGTCCCTCCTTTCTTTTCCTAGACCTAAACCTGATCATTTAAAAGGCAGAGAAATTCTGAAATAACATCCTGTGATCTCTGAGTTTTCCAAGACACTCAAAGAAACAGGATCTCATATTTACCCACACACTATCCTTAAAGCAAAAATTAAAAACCAGAAAGAAAAAAAAAACCTTTGTTAAAAACATCTAAGTCCACCTCTCAGCTTGTTTTGTCAAGTAAAGTTACCTTAATATTTACAAGCTAAAAACTCAATATTCTTTTGACTAAACGAAGATAAAACTAGAATCGATCCCTGCAAACCTACGCTTATACTACGCACAAACTACGTAGCCAGTTTCTAATCTGTTGTATATTTACACATAAATGGAACCAGAAAAGCTGATTACTTACTCTATAAATGAATGGTCATCCCTACAGAACAGATTCTGAGCCCGCATGTGTGTAGTTCAACCCGTCACTCAGGTCAACATAACGACCTTGGAAGGTTCATGGACTCACCAATACTCGGTCTCCAATTTTGAGCTCTCTTTCTCCTTTCTTGATTGAGCCGGCCTCCGAAAGGTTGGAAATAGATTCACTGGTGGTTTTTGTAAGGTTGCTGATCTGAGATGTAGCTGAAGGTTCCTTTGCGGTTGGCTGGGGCGATTTATGGGGAATATTTGAGGGGGTGGCTGGGGAAGAGGACACCATGCTGGCTGTCGAAGTGGACAGAGGCGAAGTCGTTCTGGAAGCATGAGTTGTCTGCAGGCCATCGGCTTCATCTTCTGCCTGCACCTTCCTCGTCAACTTTGAAGGTCGGGTGAATATGCCCTTTAAAGGCTCACACTGGAAATACCGAATTCCTGCCACTGAACCATCATTCTTGCCTATGGGTTCATCTAAAACGATCCCGGCCCATTGGCCTGGTGCAAACTGGGTTTCTCCCAGGAACTGGATAAATCCAGGCTTATTCCCATTCACCCAAACTCGCTCCCCAACTCGAAAATCATCCACAAACTCCTCTTGTGTCTCAGCAGACGGAGTGCTTGACGCTTTTTCACTGGATATTGTTTTTTCTATTGGAGCTGCAACTGAAAACAGAAGAAAGGATCAGAAAAGATTCAATTTCATATTTAAGCAGACAACCCCTAAGTTAAAAGGAAAATAAACTACACAAAGGGCCAAAAGCAACAGAAGTAGCCACAACTCTTCAAGAGGTACTCTGTTTATCTTTTTTTCTTTTTCTTTTTCTTTTTTTTTTAGCAAGGAGGCAAAAAGTACTTGACCCATCACTACCATTTTCTTTTTTTTTTTAATTAACTTATTTATTTATTTTGGCTGCGTTGGGTCTTCATTGCTGCACACAGGCTTTCTCTAGTTGCGGCGAGCGGGGGCTACTCTTCATTGCAGTGCGCAGGCTTCTCATTGCGGTGGCTTCTCTTGTTGCAGAGTACGAACTCTAGGCACGCCGGCTTCAGTAGTTGTGGCGCACGGGCTTAGTTGCTCCGTGGCATGTGGGATCTTCCCGGACCAGGGCTCGAACCTGTGTCCCCTGCATTGACAGGCAGATCCTTAACCACTGTACCACCAGGGAAGTCCCGCATCACTACCATTTTCAATGCTGTCAAAACTCAGTGAGCTGATAAGACTTAGTCCTTATCTGCAATTAAGATTGGAAGAAATCAAAATTGGGGAAAAAAGGAGTCCTTTTCCCAGAATTCATAATATAGGTCCGATTTCACTCTTCACCCTGTATCCTACACATGATGAGCAAATGCCCATTCAGACCCACTGAGACGGGCTCTATTCCCCCATGTGAGTGGTCAGTTAAAGCTGACAGGACTAGGCCCATTTAACCACACACATTCGCAATTAACTTGATGCAGGAGGGGCTTCAGTGCCGCAGTCCCTACCATCATTATTCCAAGACTACTCCTTTGCTAGCAGAAATGGAAATCACAGCAGGGAAGAAAAGAGAGCATCTGGCCTCACTTCCTGTAAAGGCAAGACAACTTGGCAAACTCTACCCTACGGTAAAGACAGAGTTAAATTCTGCCAGGAATGTGATATTTACACTGGAAATACACTCACGCATTCACCCAGCAAGCGTTTATTAAATATTTAGCGTGAACTGGCAGAGAGAGCCTGAATTCTTAATGTCTGCCATTTACTGGGCATATCGTGATCCCAGGATGTTCCATGACCTCTCTTAGTTTAGTTTTTTCATCTGTAAAAGGGGAAAGAAGTAATATCTATCTTGAGGGGTTTTTTACTTTGAATGAGGATTAAATGAAATAATGTATTTATCCAAGTTATGCATCTTTCTTGAGTTCCTACCACTCCGGAACTAGTCCCAGGCATCGTTCTTCACCAGGGACAAAGCAAGACAGCACAGTCCATGCCTTCATAGAGCTCAGAGTCTAGTGGTGGAGAAGCAGACAGTCAAGGCACGCATCACGTAACTTCAGGTGGTCTAAGTGCTGTGAAGGAGACAGTGCCTCTGGGCAGAGCAGTCAGGAAAGGCCTCCTGGAGGAGGTGATATCTAGTCTGAGGCCTGAATGACAGGAGTGAATCACACAGACTGGGGAGCAGAGTGGCCCAGCGGAGCGAGAGTGCGTGCTGAACATCTCTTTACCCTACATAGAAAGGGGGACTGTGGAGTTTCCATTTGTGGAGGGTTTTTTTTGCTTGTTTGTTTGTTTGTTTAGAAGACAGTGGATGCTCTCAGATAGAACAGATAATAATCTGCCAAAGACAGGGGCCAGTTTTTTTTTAGCATCAGTTCTGGTTTTGCACGTCAACAGTTACTCTTCCCAGAGTGCTGCAAGCATGAATTTCTGAAAAACAATGTTCATAAAAGTGTCTTGAATTCCTTGGCAATCACTTCCTTTTAAGCATGTAAGTTTTAGTATTAATAAGCTGCTTTAATCTTAATTTAAAAAAACCTAATGTGTGCCAAGTAATACTGGAGAAACCAAGTTGAATTACTCATGATCCCTGGACTCAAGGACTTCAAGTGCTAAAAGGTATGCCCGAAAAATACTAAAAGTGAAAAAGACAATTCTAACAGGGGTAGATATAACAGTGGAAGGCCTTATAGAAGGGTTGGCATTTGGAGGGGTCTTAAAAGAGGAAGGATTTTGAGGAGAAGGGGATGCCAATTTTGACTGACTTCCCCAGAGCTAAATAGTCCTTAAATAAACCCATTTCTTCACAATCCTTTGCTTTATCAGTAAAGCTTTCCTCTAAGATGTTGTTACCGAGTCTAAGCTCGTACTACTCACCACACAACAGGCAGGTAACCAAGAGACGAATTGTTGGGGCAAAAGAATAACGACTTTATTCGGAAAGCCAGCAGACAGACAAGATGGCGGGCTCGGGCCCCAAAGAACCATCTTGCCTGAGTTTGAATTCAGGCTCCTTTTATACTAAAAGGGGAGGGAGTAAAGTCAAACACTTCCTGGTTCCCATCAGCCTCCGGAAGGCATGGGTTAATTTCTTCCTCCCTGCAGTCATTCACAGGTGGGCCTGGTCAGGATGTTTCCTGTGAGCTGAACACAAAGGTATTTTAGCTTAATGCTCATTACCTGGGAAGCAGGGTTCCAAGAGATGGGCCATTATGTATAATTTAAACTTATAGGCAACATCCCTTTAGTGAGTAACTTGTAATAGAATACAAAAGGTTCTTCCCTATTACAATGTTCTATGGCCTCTCTGAAAAGGTTTTATCCTGATACATAAAATGTAAATAACTCAGGATCTCCAATGAGTCAACACATATTTACTGAGCTCCTGTTTCATGCCAGGCAATTTTCTAGGTGTGTGGATGGAATACAGCAGTGAAAAAAAAAGGAAAAAAAAGCAAACCCAAAGATCCCTTCCCTCAAGGAAGACCTATGAACGTCTTTATGGAAGAACTTGAAGAAACAATGTTGTACTTAATAGATTATGGTGGGCACCGGTCTGGAAAGGCTGAAAACATAAGATCTAATAGTATACAAATCACAGAAAAAGATGGTAAAAGCAAGCATCAGATGCTTCTCTCCTGCCTCTCTTACTAAAGACCTTAGGTGATCGTTATGGGATGGAAATGGAAATGCTGAAGGAGGAGACGGAGAACAGATGAGGAACAGGTTGTTAACGATAACAAAAGACACAAGTTCATCTATAAAATGGGGAAGGTTCTCCCTCATGAGCCAGACTTGAGCTACTGTACTACCTGCCCCCTTGATGATGATGGCCAATTTCAGGTCAATGACTGTCATCATATCTTTTAAGCCAGATTAGTCTTTGTTTTCTCTATATATCCCTAAACCCCAAGAGAAAGGTCCTGATGCGTTCAGGAAGACACATGGGCAGAAAAACTGAAGAAACACTTTAACACTGTAAGGGTCAAACACTGAAATTAACTATTTCAGAACCTTACACTGAATCAATGAAATAGACTCTTCACTGATTAAGACTACTAAATATAAAATTCTATGTCTTTTAATTGAAACTTTTTCAAGTATTTTCAACAATATGAAGTTTTATAAGATTGTCTTTTTGTTTTGTTTTGTTTTGTTTGTTTGTTTGTTCGTGGTTTTTTTGCGGTATGCGGGCCTCTCACTGTTGTGGCCTCTCCCGTTGCGGAGCACAGGCTCCGAACGCGCAGGCTCAGAGGCCATGGCTCATGTGGGATCTTCCCGGACTGGGGCACAAACCCGTGTCCCCTGCATCGGCAGGCGGACTCTCAACCACTGCGCCACCAGGGAAGCCCTAAGATTGTCTTTTTAAATTTTTCAAATAGAAGTCTTCACATAGGATGAAAAACTTGCTGTTAATGAGAAACGTAAAGCATTACCAGAAGCAGGTGTCTTCAAGGCTGTGCTTCCAGGCTTAAGGATCTTCGTAGGGGCCTTAAGCCCGCTTGGTTTTAGCATACTCATTGTCCTTAGTATATCAGAGCAGTTTTTCCTTTGCCTGTTGCCACTATCTTTCCCCAGTCATTGATAGAACTGTGGGTGTTTCTATAGTGGAGTCAGTCTCTGGGTTAAATCTGCAAAGAGAAAAATATAAAAAGAGTTCAGAATCTATAGGAGAAACAAAGTAGAATGAGTTAACGCAAGTAGCTTTCACAGCCTAAACTTTTCCTTATGATAACCATCTCCACAATGAACCTAGGAACCTAGAAAATTCCAAATATCAAAAATATGAAGATGCTGCTGAAACAGATTTAAAAGCAATTTACTATCCTAAAGACAAGTAGCTAAGGCTGGCGATATATTCACTTTTCTTTATAGTATCTAATAATACCAGATCAGTACAGTGCCTAAAAACCACACAACCCATAGAAGAGGGTTCAGAAAAATGTGCACCAAACTAAATGGGGGGGAAGAGAAGGGAGTTTTCAGTTTTCACTTCATTGACTTCTATGTTGCTTAAGTTTTATGACCACAAGCCCGCATTAACTGTATATACTGTTTAATCCACAGAATTATACAATAACTCAGTATAAAGCCAAGTACATGTTAAACAAGAGAAAGGTTCAAATTCAAACTCTGTAAGAAAAAGCCGTATCTGGAAAGTACTAAAAGGAAGTTATCTTTGTTGTATCTACAGAAACACAATGAACTTCTGATTTACTCAAGACCAAGTGTGAATCTACAACTTCTGGCTCAGGCAAAACAGTACCTTGCCATTTGCTCTTTAAGAGAGGAGGAAGACCTTGGGATTTTGGAATACAAAAGAATATTTCTAGACATAATACCCAATAAAACAAAATTCAAAGAGAAAAATGCTATTTACTGACTCTCTCAAACGGCTGCATTTTGCATTTTTTTCTGGTAGTTGAGCTTGGATGATGACGCACAGACCTCACTCTCTGGCTCTCTTTACAAGCAATGCCAAGCATCAGTAAACAATCTGGCCACGGCTAACAGAGGAGCTGCTATGGTCCCTGTAGTGAGGTGAATGGTGGCCTCCCCAAAAGATATGTCCATCTGGAACCTATGCATGTGACCTTATTTGAAAGAAGAGTCTTTGCAGACGTTAATTCAGTTACGTATCTTGAGATGAGCTAGCTCATCCTGGATCACCTGCCTGGGCCCTAAATCTGATGACAAGTGTCCTAATTAGAAGAGGAGATCACAGAGGAGACAGCCAGGTGAAGACCCAGGCAGAGATTGCAGCCATGTGACTACAAGCCAAGGATGGCCAGCAGCCACCAGAAGCTAAGACAGAAGCATGAGACGGATTCTCCCTCAGAGCCTCCAGAAGGAACCAACCCTGGTGATACTTTGATCTCAGACTTCTGGCCTCCAGATCTGTAAGAGAACAAATCTGTTGTCTTAAGCCACCTGGTTTGTGGTCACTTGTTATGGCGGCCCCAGGAAACTAATATAGCCATGTACATTTTTCTATTCAAAGATAATCAGACTGGGACTTCCCTGGCGGTCCAGTGGTTAAGACTTTGCCTTCCAATAGCGGGGTACAGGTTCGATCCCTGGTCGGGGAGCTAAGATTCCCTCATGCCTCGAGGCCAAAACACCAAAACATAAAAACAGAAGCAATACTGTAACAAACTCAATAAAGATTTTACAAATGGTCCACATCAAAATATCTTCAAACAAACAAACAAAAACCAAAGATGATCAGACTGAATGGAAATCAAACCGAGACAGCAGCCTCATTAGGCTCCCTCTGAAGACTCCCCATGGTTCTCAAGAGGGTCCAAGACGGCACGAAGTGTTTTTTACAAAGTCAAAGGTAAGCTGTGTGGCTTGGGGGAAGACTGGGATTAACAGAGAAAGCACTGCTGTGTGCCTGAAGACAGGGGTTGCCGATCCTGGCTATTAATACAAAATTCCTGGGCTCCTGTCACCACCATCACCCTCACCGCCAGGACGGAGGCAGTGTGCTGGGAGTCTGTGTGCCAGGCCAGGTGGTTCTAACTCAGAGTCGGACCTGAAGCCACATGCCTTACTGCCATACCCTCACCATACACAGTGTGTAAGCCGCAAGCCGAGCTACCTGCTCCTGCTACTGCCTTAGACAGGTGGAGGGTTTCGCTGAGTCTCCTCTAGGCTATTTACTCGTGCAAAACTATTTGAGGAGGCTGGGGACAAGCTAAGTGCAGAGATTACCATGGGGTCTTGTGTGTTGGCTACTCTTCACCCTGGTCCCATATCATAAAGTGACAAGGGTCAGGTAGTT
This sequence comes from Neophocaena asiaeorientalis asiaeorientalis, assembly GCF_003031525.2. Lineage (NCBI taxonomy): Eukaryota > Metazoa > Chordata > Mammalia > Artiodactyla > Phocoenidae > Neophocaena > Neophocaena asiaeorientalis. The sequence continues at coordinate 5,902,414 of NW_020174645.1, read as the reverse complement.
AAGGACAGAGCAAAGCTACTATAGCGGCGAGAAGAGAGGATGAAGTACTTAAAATATTTCACTCGGGCTAAAGACTGAATTCTTGGGCTCAGGTCAAGCACTCCTCCCTAAAGAAAAATTCTGAAAACTGCCACTAGCGACTAGGCCAGCCTCAGCCAGTTTCAAACCTTGCAGCTCAACATGCTAAGCTCACAAAACACTGGCCAACTTAAAGCCTCGGCCTAAGAAACAGAGGCGTGTGTGGTTATCAGGAACCCAAGAACGGTCATAAACCCAAAGTCTTATGTCTTCTGTTGTCTAATCTTCATGCCTCTAGCTCTCGGTCCATCTGAGCTACTTGAGTCCCAAAGCAGGGAACTGTGACCAAGATTTAATGAAGGAGAAAAATGTAGTCTGTCTCAATAAGAGAATTAGGAGCAATTTAAAAAAACACTCTGTGTTTTTTGTGTCTTGGACCTATTTCTGAGCCTTCTAGTTTTCCACACTATTTTAATAATTATGGCTCTAATCACTGTTAATATTTCATAGTACAAGTTCTCTCTCATTCTTTTAAATTTTGTAAAATATACAGAAAAGTACATAAAACAGATATGTACATAAAACAGATATGCAGTTTAATGGGTGAAGCAAACAGCTATGTAATCACAAACCAGATGCAGAAAAGCCACTACCAGCACTCCAAAATCTCCCTGTGTGTCCCCTCCAGCCTCGCCTTTGTCTCCCAGAGGTAACTACTATTCTGACTTTATGGCAATACTCCCCTTTTAGAAAATAGTTTTACCGGTTATCTGTGCAACAATATGATTAGTTTGTTCTGCCTACTTTTGACGTATAAAAATGGAATCACACTGTACGTTGTGTCTGGTATCTTTCACTCAACATTGCTTATACTATATTTGCGTGTTGGTGTGACTTATTCATTTTCATTACTGTATGATGTGCCATTTCCTTAGTACCACTTTATTTTACTGCGACGGATACTTCTATAGTGATTTCAGTTTTTGGCTATTATAAGCAATGCTGCAACGAGCATCTTTGTGCGCATAAACACATTTCTGTAGGGCATTTACCTAGGAGTTTAATTGCTGGATTATGAGGTAGGCATATCTTTAACATTTAATATCCCTCTCCTTTTCCCCTGCTGTGTATGAGTTCCAGTTCACCAACACTTGATATGGCCAGACTTTAACTTTGGCCAGTGTGATGTTGAGACATTCATTGTGGTTTTATTTTGCATTTCTCTAATTAGGAACAAATTTGAGCCTCTGCCTGTGTTCACTGGTCACTGCAAGTCTTCTTTTGAAAAGTGCCCATTCAAAACTTGTCTCTGTTGTGTTCATGTCAGCTGTCTTTTACTCATTGATTTGTATATATTCTTGGTACTAATCATTATTGAGTTACATCTGTTGTAAATATCCTCTCCTTCTCTGATTATTTTTCTTCTCGTCATGGTTTTTTGATGAATAAAAATTCTTCATTTAAAAAATAAATAAAACTAAAACCCAACAATGTTGGTTTTTAAATCTTCCAATTTAAGTTTCTTCTTCATGCATTATTAATGAATGCCAAGTCAGGCTTGCTTTAAAAAAATCAATTCACTGGGGCTTCCCTGGTGGCGCAGTGGTTGAGAGTCCGCCTGCCGATGCAGGGGACACGGGTTCGTGCCCCGGTGCGGGAGGATCCCACATGCCACAGAGCAGCTGGGCCCGTGAGCCATGGCCGCTGAGCCTGTGCGTCCGGAGCCTGTGCTCCGCAACGGGAGAGGCCACAGCAGTAAGAGGCCCGCGTACTGCAAAAAAAACCCAAAATAACCCTGCCTTATTTGTGTCTCAAAATAGCTGTGAAGGTAGGTGAACAAATATCTTTATGCCCATTCACGGACAAAGAGAATTAAGGTCTGAGAAAGTAAGTGACTTTCCCAAGGTCAATCAAATTAGTGCTGGCGCTTTTGGGACCTGGTACTTTGCTGAACAGATTCACTCTCTGAAGGAAATCTTCCCACAAGATGGTCATCCATTCATTCAACAAATATTTCCTGAGAAACTACTATGTAAAAGGTACTCTTCCATTTTCTCACTGGCCGGTGGGGTAAGCAGGAAAGGAGAAACCGCTGGGAGGCTCAGAGAGAGTGCTGAACACACAAAAATATTTGTCTTTGAGCAGAGAAACAGGAGCTTACTAGGGAAATGTAGAAGGAACGCCAAGCAGCCCAAAGTACACGTGAGGCTTGTGGTCATGAATTTAAAGTGAAACCAGTCTCCCGTTATTTTTTCTCTAATAACAAGCTTCTGCTCAGGCCCAGATACGAGGAAGATAGACAGCTAAGTTCAACTACAATCAAAATTCTGCCAGTTAAATTAAAATAGAAGGGAAAAGCAAGGGAGGTGATGGTGATTTTAAAGGAGTGTTTTATAGGAGTGATTAAAATGGCACTGGGAATCTGAGATGAGTAAAAAGGGAAGTGAAGACAGCGTGGGGTCAGAGTGAAAAACTGGATCAGAGGTCTCAGAGAGGATGAAGGATTGTCACAATGAAGACAATGGATACTCAAATGTGCATACAAATCTGGGGATCTTTTTTTTTCTTTTAATGTATTTATTTTATTTATTTTTGGCTGCGTTGGGTCTTCACTGCTGCGCGAGGGCTTTCTCTAGTTGTGGCGAGCGGGGGCTACTCTTCGTTGCAGTGCTCGGGCTTCTCATTGCGGTGGCATCTCTTGTTGCGGAGCACAGGCTCTAGGTGTGCAGGCTCAGTAGTTGTGGCGCACGGGCTTAGCTGCTCCGCGGCACGTGGGATCTTCCCGGACCAGGGCTCAAACCCATGTCCCCTGCGTTGGCAGGCGGATTCTGAATCACTGCACCACCAGGGAATTCCTGGGGATCTTGTTTAACTGCAGATTCTGACTTGGTAACTCTGGGGCGGGGCCTCAGATTCTGCTTTCCAACACTCCCAGAGGATATTAATCCTGCCATTTTGAGGACACCCCCTCCCCTTTGAGTAGCAAAGGGTCAGTGGATCAGAGGTGGTGTTTAGAGTGAGAAGCTTGAAGGCTCTGACCGTGGGGATGGAACTCAGAGGCCTGAGCGCTGAAGGGATTACGGGTAGGACTGTGGGAGTCTAAAATATGGGGACTGGAGGAGGAGATGTGGATAGCAAGAAGGAGGCAGAAGCTATAAGGAATGAAGGGAAGAGGCGGAGGCCAGTGGATATCAGCATGGTAGAGCCTCGAAGCGGCTGCGGTTTTTGAAGGCCTGAGAAGCAGCAATTTACAGCATCAGACAACACGGTCAAGTCTGAGGTAGGCCCTTGAGAGGGCTGCAGGGAAAACAGTGTCTTCAGAGACCAGCCAAGTTCTAGACAAGGTAAGGAGCGAAAGAGACTGTTCAGAGAAGAGGCTGGTGACAGAGAAAGAAGACTGATAATCGCAAACATGAACTATAGAAGGCCAAGTTCAAGAGTTTGGAATTGGGCTCAATTAGCAGATGAACCCAGCAGTACAGAGGTGAATAGTTAAGTATAAAATTATCTGTCTTACGTTGTACTTAAAAAAAAAAAAGTGGATTTGTGAAGAAAGCAACCTAAACATGATGAACCTAAAATTTAACCCAAAAATGATGCTATGTTTTGTAATAATCAGTTATAAAAACAACATCGAAAGTCAACATCGTGGTAATGTCCAATGTCTTAAACTGGGTGGGGTGTACATGGGCATTCCCTCCATTGTTCATTATGTGCACACAGATCTCCTGGGGATCTTGTTAGACCGCAGATTCTTACATACGTATACACATACATCTCATGTTGAGTAATTCAACATAACGTGAACTACATCAGAAGAAGGAAGAAAGGTGACTGTGCATTGCCAAATTAAAAAGAAGCACAGCCCAAGAAGTCTAGAGAAAGAGTTAAAAAGAAAATGTGTATTTTACTCACCCTGGGAAAAGGTTCTCTGGAAAATAAACATAGGGCGTCTATGGAGCAGACTTGGAAAAGCTGGGTGAAAATCAGCATTTAAGGACATTTGAGACAATGCTCCAAAATCCTTTGCTCACATATGGGTTGGGTTTCTAAGAGCGACCAAAGGGAATTGTGCCTTTTGGCATTTCACTCGTTATAAATACACAAAGCTATATTTTATAAACTTCAATCTCTGAATTTGTTAGTATGAGTCTAATCTCTGAGTATATGGATTTAAAAAAAAGAGTTTCTGAGCTTACAAAGTGGAGGGTGAGATCTCTAAGACAGGAGTGACACAGAGACAGGCGGTCCTGCCAACCCTGATTTTTGTTACTTTAATGCAGCGGTTCTCTAAGTGTGAACCCTGCATGCCTAGGGCACCCAGCGACCCTTTCAGGGAGTCAAAACTATTTTCATAATATTGCTAAGATGTGACTTGCCTTCTCCTGCAATGTTGACATTTACGGAAGCAACAGTGGGTAAAAAGTGTAGATGCCGTAATCAAGGCAGTAGAGGCACACTGTACTATTCTTTTCTGTACTCAGTGCTTCCAGGGAAAAAAAACTACTTTCACATAAGAATGTGATAAAGCACTTGATAAAGCATAAAAATGAATAATTTTATTAAATTTCAACCTTGAATATGTGCCTTTTTAATATTCTGAGTAACAAAATGGGAAGTCCATGTGAACCACTTCTGCTGCACACCCCTGCACAATGACCGTCTCAATAAAAAGCACACGTGCAACCGAGGGGCAAGCTCAACCAGCCACTCTGTTCACGGAACACCATTTCCACCTGAAAGAATCCCTGACAAGCTGTGGTTACTCAGACTCGGTATCTCCAGCAGACATTTTCTTGAAAGTGAACTATGTGAGCCTGTCACTTCAAGGAAAACAACTATTTGTTGACAATGATAAAATTTAAGCTTTCAAGAGAAAGAATTCTGGAAAACCTATCCTCTGCTGTGAGCTTGAGAGCTTTGCAATACTACAGATTTTTCTGATGAGATCGATGGTGTTAACAAACATAATTTTTAATGTGCCAATGTTTGGAAGATCTCATAACTCAGTAAATCAATATTTTCCAACCAGAAATGTTACAAAATCCCATATGGGTTAAGGGTTCATTCAAAGCACAAATTAGACCAATGGATTTTTACGTAACAATAGAAGTTCATTCATATAGTTTGAAATGCCACCTTTAAGAAACTACAGCCTATCAAGTTTTTGGAGTAGTATGTTTTTTATACATAAATTTATTTCATTTATTTATTTTTGGTGTGTTGGGTCTTCGTTGTTGGGCACAGGCTTTTCTCTAGTTGCCGCGAGTGGGGGCTACTCTTCATTGCGGTGGCTTCTCTTGTTGCAGAGAACAGGCTCTAGGTGTGCTGGCTTCAGTAGTTGTGGCATGTGGGCCTCAGTACTTGTGGCGCACGGGCTTAGTTGCTCTGCAGCATGTGGGATCTTCCTGGTCCAGGAAGATCCCACCTGTGTCCCCTGCATTGGCAGGCGGATTCTTAACCACTGTGCCACCAGGGAAGCCCTGGAGTAGTATTAAAGAAGAAAATCCATAATTATCTGAAAATGCTCTTCCTTTCCTATAAATCTGTGAGGCCAATTTTCTTCATGTACTTCAATCAAAACAATGTATAGGGACTTCCCTGGTGGCACAGTGGTTAAGAATCGGCCTACCAATGCAGGGAAAACGGGTTTAAGCCCTGGTCCGGGAAGATCCCACATGCCGTGGAGCAACTAAACCCGTGCGCCACAACTACTGAAGCCCACGCACCTAGAGACCGTGCTCCACAACAAGAGAAGCCACCGCAATGAGAAGTCCACCCACCACAACGAAGAAGAGCCCCTGCTCGCCTCAACTAGAGAAAGCCTGCACGCAGCAACGAAGACCCAATGCAGCCAAAAATAAATAAATAAATGCATTTTTAAAAAAAAAAGTTATCACTACAGATTAAATGCAGGAGTTCACTTCTATTAAGCTTGTCTTCTGTTAAAGCCAGACATTTAGAGAGATTTGCAAAAATGTAAAACAATGCCATCTTCTCATTAAATTTTTTACTTTAGAAAATAGTTATCCTTCATTAAAGAAATATAACATGTATGGGTTTATTATTATGTCTAATAAATTAATAAATATTTTCAGTTTTACTTCCTAGTATGGTAAATATCAATAGATAAAACCTACAAATAAAAACTCCTTGGAGACCTCAATAATTTTTAAGAATGTAAAGGGGTCCTAAGGAAAAAAGTTTGAGAACTGCTGCTATAGGCATTTTTTGCTTTACATTTTGAGTCACAAAGGGCTTCCCAGTTTATAAGGCCTCCCAAAAGCATGTGCTTCTTCTTCAGATAATTTTAGATCTGGACGCCAAGTTAGCAAGCACAGGATTTACTACTGTATTACCACTGATACAGCACTATGCTAGGGGTTGATTGATGTAAGGAGACTGAACTTACAACCTACAGGAAGACCAGATGTGTGTACATAAAGCAACATGAATAGTGATGCACTGACACTGGGGTGTTTGCATATGTAAGACAGACATTTCTCTAAGGCAGATATCAGAGGGACCGGAGCTCTGAATCAGCACTTTTCAAAATGTGCAGCAGTGTCACCTGGGAACTTACTAAAAATGCAAATAATTTGGGACCCTCCCCAAACCAACTGAAACGAACTCTGGACGGGGGCCAGCTATCCACATTTTAATCCCTTCTGGTAATTCTGAGGCTAATGTTTGAGAAACACTGCTGAACAACTGATAAGATCAGAGGTTCATTTTCTCAGTTACATGCACATGAATCACCCACATGATCGATTTGGCAAATACCCCTAACAGAAGCCCTGGTGCTTTCACTCTATGCTTTTGTTTCAGGTTTTTCACTCAGCCTTGAATGCCCTTTCCAAGCCTAGTTATTTTCATCTGCTGAAACTTTACTCAAGGGCAAATTCAGGGATACAGCCAGCCCACAAAACCTTCTCCAATGAAAATGTGTTCATCCTTCAATTTCCCATAGAGCTGAGTCTGTATCTCTTTCCTATCACCTAGCACACTGAGCTGGCTGTACACGGCCTATTGATTCTACAGGTTACACATGCCCTGGGGGGAGAAACTGTATTTTAGTCATTATATCCCTCGTGATACTTTATAAACTATGCTCACTACAAAAAATGAGAAAAACAGTCTCAATCGTTTAAATGAGTTTACAAACCAGTTGGGATTATACCCAATATTTTAAAAAGTTATTCTTGGTGCTTGCTACAGGTGACAGAAAAATATATGACACAGGCATAAGCTCAAAAATTTATGATGCAGTTGGAGAGAAAAGACCCACATATATGAAAAATAAGAACACAATGCAACTTGTGTGTCAAAGGAAAGTAACAGCTGTTGGCAGTCAGGAATTTTTAAAAGGCAGAGAGAAAAATTTCAGAAAAGACCGAGGAAGGGAGAGGAAAGGTATAAAGCATGTGAATAAGACAATGAGACGCTCAGTATGGCTGACATTAGGAGATTCTTGTAAGAAATCAATTTAGAAAGTTAAATGAAAAGGAGACTTTAAAGAGCCTTAGAGGGTGATGGTCTAGTCGGGTGGGATGGGAGGTAGGAAGGGAGCGGATGTGTGTGTGCATGTGGCTGATTTGCTTCACTATGCACACAACGTTGTAAAGCAATTACACTCCAATAAAATAAATAAATAAAGAGCCTTAGAGGGAGTTCCCTGGCAGTCCACTGCTTAGGACTCTGAGATTTCACTGCCGTTGCCGGGGTTCAATCCCTGGTTGGGGAATAAGATCCCACAAGCCACGAGGTACAGCCAAAAAAAAAAACTTTAAGACTCTATTGGTACAAGATAAAAGATGTCTAGAGTTTCCCTTTAGGCCCTATATGTATTTCATTTGTTCATTTCAGTTATCTTAACCTAACCACCATTACCAAGCAAAGATTTAAACCGAAGGTTGGCAGCCCCTTTTCAACAGTGGCATGCCGAGTCTTCATTCACTCCAACCATGGCTGTTTGTAACAGCCGGGGGCTGGCTGCTGGGGTAGGTCTTAAATTTCAGGGAAGAACCACGAGCATCAGAAGACGATGATTAAATTGCGAATACAAAGAAAGGTTCTCATCTAAAACCCTTCGGATAACACCTTAGCGAGGATAAACTTGGAGAGGCTGTAAAGATTGGATACCACTGAACACAAATGACAAATTGCAGACTTCTCTACTACTCTTCGCACTGCGGGAGGGGAGGGGGATCAGATATTCCACAGCCTACTTTGCCTCGATAACTTTTGGTATCTTAGCATAAGCTGCCCATCCCAGTTTACAAGTCAGGCTGAAAGCTAAATATTCTAGGTCTGCATTCTCCAATATGGTAGCCACTAGCCACTTTAAATTCTTTTAAAACGTAATCAAGTTAAAAATTCAGTTCCTCAGTCACACCAGCCACACTTCAAGCGCTCAAGAGCCACAATGCAACGTATAGAATAATTTCCACCATCACAGAAAGTTCTAATGGATAGCACTGTGCTAGAACCTCCAAGAACCCTCTACTGCCAAATGAACAGTGTCCTTCAAAGTGACCACCTGAGGAAATGGTAAGTTTATTTGAATAATACTGCTTTGGTCAAAATATTTTTAACTCTTCTTTTATTTTTTTATTTTTTAAATTTTTAAAAATTTATTTATTTTATTTATTTTTGGCTGCATTGGGTCTTCGTTCCTGCGGGCGGGCTTTCTCTAGTTGCGGCGAGTGGGGGCTACTCTGTTGTGGTGCACAGGCTTCTCACTGCAGTGGCTTCTCTCGTTGCAGAGCATGGGCTCTAGGCTCGCGGGCTTCAGTAGTTGTGGCACACGGGCTTTGTTGCTCCGCGGCAACGTGGGATCTTCTAGGACCAGGGCTCGAACCCGTGTCCCCTGCATTGGCAGGCGGATTCTTAACCACTGCACCACCAAGGAAGCCCCCTTAACTCTTCTTTTAGAAATAACTTCAGAGACAGTTTATAAGTTTCACTTTATTAGTGAACCAAGGCGACAGTGACCATCTCAATACTCTTCTTTGGACTTGGCTCTTAAAACACTACTAGCTGTTTCCAAAACTTGAATCCAAAAACCTCAAAAATATCATGACGTGCAGCTACTGAACACAGCAAAACTTTATCCAAGGCATATGGGCCAATTCCAACAGTTCGGAAAAGTATTCATGAATGGCTTATCACTGTAATTAATGAACACCTCCCTAAATGAAAAAACTAAGTTCTGGTGTATTTTTTTCATTTATTTTTAAGGCAGTCACAGCACTTTATTATCCCACCTTCCAAACTATAATATTGCAACATATACCACACACATGAACCCCCAGAATCCTTTACTTACACCACTGACTGATGCCATAGTTCTAATATTTTTCAAGCCAAAAACCGTTTGTAAAATGTTCATCTCTAGCATTTAACAACTCATTTCTGAATAGTCAACGATAGCTACTGTTTTGCTCATACATTCTCAAATGGGAGACAGAGAGAGACCTACTTCCAAGAGCCAACTATGTAGCAGGGAGAAGAGCCCCAGGCCACAGGCAGCTCAGCTACACAGTCCCTTCTGCCTCCCTCCCTCTCAGTGAAAGGGTTACATTTCCACCTAAAAACCGGAAGCTTTGTTGCCAAACATCAACACCAGAGGAATAGTTTTTTTTGTTTTGTTTCTGTGTAACCTACAGGCTTAAGAAGACAATAAAGCCAAGCCTGGAATAAGCAAAAATTTTGAACTAGATTAACAGCCTCTGTTTGTGATTTAACTCCGAGATCTGATCTAAGTAACAAATATAAAAGGGCAAGATATTTATTTCAGGGAAGCAAATAACCTTAAAAGACCTATCCTCTTTGGTATTTCTTAAAAAGAAATGTGTGTTGTATTTCTTGAGAATGTCAGCTTTACTCAAAGTTGGGATTTCAGGAAGTAGGACTATTCTTCCACCCAACAAACAAATTGTCTTTTGGGACTTCCCTGGCAGTCCAGTGGTTAGGACTCTGAGCTTCCACTGCAGGGGACACGGGTTTGATCCCTAGTCCGGGAACTAAGATCCTGCAGGTCACAAGGGGTGTGGCCAAAAAAAACCTCTTCTACCCTCTATGAAGTCAAGGACAGGTACACATTTGTCTAGTGTGTTAGAAAATACAGGCATCTGGGGAGGTTTCATGAGATTAAAGCAATGCCGCGACATAGAAAACGCCACAGATACTAGCTATTACTAAGAATCCAAGCACCCCACTTTCCTCTCAGAAAGAACCTCTCTCACTACACATCACTGGACAGGAAATTACATACAAATCACTCATCACTGGACAGGAAATTACATACAAATCACTCTCCCATTCTAAACAAACAAATTTTCAGAGGTCGAAGATACTGTTCAAGACTATAACCTTCTCAAAACACAGAACACATGCTTACTGCAGTTATCCCTTTTAATAAGCAATTTAATAAGCAATCACCTATCATCTGCCTCATAAAGGTAAGAACATTGAAAACATCCAGATAAAGAAAAATTTTACTTTTTCTTTATCTGGTTGTTAGTTTAACTGGATGTTAGTTAGTTAGGATGTTAGTTAGTTAGTAGGGAGAAAAGACCCTACTAATGAAGCCCCAGTTTGGAGGTGACGCTACTGCCACCTAACACTTTATGCAAGACACAGAGAGCAGGTACTGCTCCAGCCACCTCAGGAAACTGCCGCAGTGTCATTTCAAGATGCCTCTGGGATCACTCCCCATCTGCTAACACCCACCACCATTCAGACCCCATCCTGATAACCCTTCCATGAAGAGGTCTTGCAAAGTGAATAAAAATTCAAAGTGAATGAAAATTCAAAAGTTAAAGATTCAGTTCTACTCTCCCTGCATAAAGAATATATGCTGAAGGCTTCCCTGGTGGCACAGCGGTTAAGAATCTGCCTGCCACTGCAGGGGACACGGGTTCGAGCCCTGGTCCGGGAAGATCCCACGTGCCGCGGAGCAACTAAGCCCGTGCACCACAACTACTGAGCCTGTGCTCTAGAGCCCGCGAGCCACAACTACTGAGCCCATGTGCCACAGTTACTGAAGTCCACACGCCTAGAGCCCATGCTCCACAACAAGAGAAGCCACCGCAATGAGAAGCCCACGCGCCGCAACGAAGAGTAGCCCCCGCTCGCCGCAACTAGAGAAAGCCGCACACAGCAACAAAGACCCAATGCAGCCAAAAATAAAAATAAATTTATTTTTAAAAAATATGCTGAAAGCACAGAAATGCTTTCAATAGTGAAAACTGATCTAAAGCAGTTAAATATTGTCCCCATAGATAAAACTGACTTTAAATTGGCAATTTTGAGTGTCTACGACCTACGTGTACAGGACGACTCATTTCTAGAATGCCAATTGAAAGAGACTTATCTGACACATCTGGAAGGGAACACACTAAGCAAATCTAAAAAAGCCTCCTAGTCTCAAAGAAAGTAAATGTTTTAAGACTCTAGGTCATGTGTGTTTAGGAAAATAGGGACATGTGACTGTTACAGAGGGGAAAAAATAGGGAATACATAGGACAATGCTTTAAAAAAGAGGTCTATTTCAGAAACTGGGATGTTAAGTCTCCCGAATACTGACATGCTTTTCGGGGGAAAAAGCAGTAACAACAACAAAAAGATTTTGCCCACTTCATCTCTCAACTCATGGGAATCAAACTTAGGAAAAGGGTCCAATATCTACTTAAATAAAAAACTAGGAGGGGGCCCTCCCTGGCAGTCCAGTGGTTAAAGACTCCACGCTTCTAATGCAGGGTGCATGGGTTCAATCCCTAGTCGAAGAGCTAAGATTCCCACATGCCGTGCAGCCCCCCCCCAAAAAAAGGAGGGAATAATTTATCAAGTGCTTGTACCCAGTACACAGGAACACAGAGGTCCTTGAAATTTGTTTAAAGGAGGACAATCCTTAAGAAATTTATATTATGTATTAACCCTCAGAGACTAGATTTCTGGATATCTGTGTGAACCAACACCTCTTCTTCCAACTCCCACTAAAACAAGTACAAAGAGCAAAGCAGGGGCTTCCCTGGTGGCGGAGTGGTTGAGAATCTGCCTGCCAATGCAGGGGACATGGGTTCGAGCCCTGGTCTGGGAAGATCCCATATGCCGCGGAGCAACTAGGCCCGTGAGCCACAACTACTGAGTCTGCGCGTCTGGAGCCTGTGCTCCACAACAAGAGAGGCCGCGACAGTGAGAGGCCCGCGCACCGCGACAAAGAGTGGCCCCCGCTCGCCGCAACTAGAGAAAGCCCTCGCACAGAAACAAAGACCGAACACAGCCAAAAGTAAATAAATAAATAAATAAATAAATAAATAAAAAGTTTTAAAAAAAAAAAGAGCCAAACAATATATTCAGAACCAAATGGTGACAACCTCTCAATTGTGATATATCAGAATTTAGGCCTCTGGGTGATTAATTTATACCACTGACAAACCAAGTCTAATCATTCCAAATTGTTACTTGTCTAGTGCTATATATACATTTTCACAGAGCAAAAATATTATGTTTATTTGCAGGGAATGGGAAAATTGACAGCAAATTTCATAGCTGATTGAGCCACTGGTTATCTACATGCCTATTCACACAGCAAAATACTTCTGCTCTACTGCTGAGTTTTCTACTTTCAAATGTCCTGCCAGAGGATACTTTAAAACAGTGATATTCTTAACATTATACATTATTTTTCAATAAAATACAGAGAGCCCAATGTCCATATCTTTACTTTTTATCTAGTGAAGCCGCAGAAAAGTCGACACAAATCTAGCAAAATGGGACAAACCGGTACCTCATGGTGGCTGCAGAATTGCAGACTGTCTGCCAGGCCTCACCTCATATCCGGGCAGAAGTTGGGCAAACACTGTGAGCAATCCTGGCTGTGAGGTCACAATGCCGGCATCACAAACAGGGATTCTGATGCCTGTCCCCCTCTAGGATGCAACCTCACCACGTTACAGAAAAACCAGAAGGTTCCATAATCCTGAACCTGGAGCTGATGACCCAAAACATGTACCTTCTCCCAAGAAGGTGTCCTCCCATGTAAAGTTAAGCAGCAGCATCCTCCACTACGGACCGGCACAGGCAGTGCAGGTGAGCAGAGAAAAGCTCATCCACCTGAAGTTAAGTACCCAGCTCACCACCAGGAAGGTATTTTTATATACCTCAAGTTTGCAAGTTTTTATTTCAGTTCAGTTTCAAACACCCTTCCTTAGTATTCTGTCCTGGAAAATTAAGCTATATTTAAGAATTCTGAAAACTGAGGAGGATGTAAATCATACACTTAAGATATCACCTGGGTCTTGCCACTCTACCACATCGCTAACTTCACCGATCCCAATATTTATTGACTAAGAGGAAGAAGGATTATGTGTAAGCTAGAGGTTCATTTCGAAAATGCCACAAGTACAAAGCCTCACCACAGCTCCACAATAGTGTATCTTTGCTAAGAAAGTCAAAATCGCCAGATTGCTGTCATTGCTGTGGTTCCCCCCCACCACCACCCCCATGAGTTCTGGAATTTTCAAGCCAGCACAGAATAAGAATTAGTGACATTTTATTGTTACTTCTAAGAGGTTAAACATTCTTAAATTGGAAGGAAATGTAATAAAGGATTAACAGTAATTATCTCTAGGTGATGGGATTACTGGCAGTTTTTAATCTTTGTGTTCTCTTGGGTTTCTCAAATTCTATTTAATGAACAGATATAATTTCTGAAGCAGGAAAAATTTTTTTAATGACTTTTTTGGAGCCACAGTAAAATGGGAAGCTGACTCTACTGTGCTATGTGCACAGGAACAGGAAACCAACAGGCCACTGTCAGCAGTGAGAAGTGGGTACCCATGGGGAGAGGCTAGGTGTTCACCAAGCCGACTTCCTTCTCTTCCAGGAGTCACAGACCTCATTTCCCAGCTCCCTTTGCAGTTCAGGGTGACCACGTGACTGAGTCCTAGCCAATGGAATGAGAGCAGTGCCTGGGCTGTGTGCACTTCTAGGCCTCCCCCATAATATCTTCCTATTCTTGGCCCTTCCGGTGGCTTGATGGAGATGAGCAGGGCAACCTCAAAAGCATGGATGGAAGACAATGTCATCCCAACTCAGAAGAAGCTTGAATCCCTGTATCACTTCTCTTCATTCCCCCATCGGAAAATACCTACCCTGGACTTTTCCATAACTGAAAATAAACTTTCATCCATTTAAGTCATTAAAATTAATGGAGTTTGCTACAGCAGCTAGCTTTTCTTACCTAAGACAGTGGCAATGAGATAAAAACTCTTGCTAAGAGCTTTGGAATCATCTCAGCTAAGTAAACTCAAAGAATCTTTTAGGATAAGCACCTGAGACAGAAATGCTTCACATCACAAAAAGCATAATTATATGAAAGATAAATAAACGCAGTGGTTAACAATCCACCTCACAACTAGAGAAAGCCTGTGCACAGCAATGCAGACCCAACACAGCCAAAAATAAATAAATAAATAAATTTATTAAAAATAAATAAATAAATGTACTGTATTTTTTTTTAAAGCAAAAAGACATTTTACTGGGACTTCCCTAGAGGTCCAGCAGTTCAGACTCCGTGCTTCCACTGCAGGGGGCGAGGGTTCGATCCCTGGTCGGGGAAGTAAGATCCTGCCTGCCGCGTCGTGCAGCCAAAAAAAAACCAGACATTTTACTGACAAGAGCAAAATATGTTTAAACAACACATAAGTCTGACTGTATGTAAGATAAGACTCATGATGAGTTGGTAAGTGTTCAAGAGTTAGGTGACGGCACTACTCACTTTACTTATGTAAATGTCTGCAATTTCCCATAATAAAAAGTTTCTATTATAGAAGATGTTTTAGTAAAATCCAAACTCCACCTTCTTCCTCACCCCTTGTAACCTAAAAAAAGCTTAAGCAGTTTACAGAAATGAGAGGTTCCTCAAAATAGCAGTTCCCCACAACAAGCATGGTATAAATTACGTCCAAATGAAAAGAAATAATAGTCTTCATAATTCTTCTCTGATTTCCTAAGGTTTTGTTTACTCTTTGGTTGTTTTGTGGTTTTTGTTTACTGTTATAAAAAATGTGGTTTTTTTTAAAAGTAGGAAGAGGGTTAGATTAGGAAATGAAACACCTGGATTCTGTCCCAGCTGGATGACCTTAAACTAGTATTTAACCCCTTCCTGGAACTCGGCACTCTCATCTATATAACCTAAGGATACTCATTACATAAGATCGGTTTCTAACTCCGTCCTTTCGTAGTTCCACTGTTTCAGATTTCAAATCCAAACTCCCTAAGTGAAAGGGCAAGGATTCACAAGTGAAAGGACTTGTGGCTCAAACTTTGCCAAAGAGGGAAGGAAGAACCACACCTGATAAGATCGGCCTCTAACAAGCGCAGAGTCTCCAGCTGCTCTCCAGCTCGGCACCGCATCCTCCGAGGCAAATCACATCTCCACATGCCCCCTCAGTCCCTTCACAGTCCGTTTTGCCCCATCAGCTAAATGAAAATACTCCTCTATTTACTAAATCTGGAAATTCTATCTGGAGGCAAAGGAGAGTTGAAGAATTTGCAATGAATTTAATCTGCCAGGAGAGGGAGTTTAACAGTGAGCCTCCAAAAACAAGCTGCCCCCGACTGCAGAGTGAGCACCTACCTGGACGCTCAGGTTTCTGCTCGACCCTGCTGGGTGCCCACGAGGAGACCGGGCATCAGACAGGTTAAGTGACTTACCTGTAGACAGCTGCACTCTGAGACTTCTGAACTCCTGTCTATTTCTAAAATGTTAAAAGTCCACGCACTTTGTAATAGAAAGGAAGGGGGAAAGAAGTTCTGGTTTAATGGAAAGTCTAGTTGAGAGAAAGATATTTCTGAAGCTGATTTTCAAGTCAAGCTAGAGAGAAAAACTCAAAGGCTGTGTTCTAATATCAGGTTCCTGAATTTGGGAAGTTCATTCACAACTTAATCCCCTCCCCTGAAGTCACGGCTACATAAGTGTCTGTTGCCTGCTGTGTCACTTGCTGTCCCCCACCCCCAATACAGGAGACGCCTTGTAACCTGAGCTCCTCTGCTTCAGTCACTGAAAACACTTACACAACACCCTGGTCGCTTTCCAAACCGACTTGTACTTCTACTAAGGAAAGCCAAGTTATTCCATTTTTTCCCATCTTTCAAGTTTCATTCACATTGATATTTCTGTACATACGTAAAACACAAAGTTGAAGATCATTTTCGTATTTTCTTCAATTTCTGAGTAAAACAAGGAAGGTCAAGTATTTCAACTTCACAGGATAGCAAAGCACAATCAATAAGCTGGCAGGCTTGCCTGGGGCCAAGTTAAACATAACTCATCTCCTAGGTGAACAGAGCTGACAGTCCTCGTGTGGGAACTGCACAGTCATGCCTATTTATACACCCAAGGCCCACATTCCACTGCTCCACGCGGCACCCCCCCCCCACGTGTAAGGGCTTCTGGGGGACACAGGAAATGAATGACTCTAGAAGAATACAAGCAGACACGCCGCCTCCTCCGAGGTCTTTTCTGACCGCGCTTCCTGCCCTATCTCCTCCTCAGGACTGCTCTAGCCACCGTGCAGTCGGCTGTAATTGAATGATGACTCATACTCACTCCTGTTTGGCTTGCACATCACCCTATGACTAAGTTTCTCATGGTAGGGGATGAAATTTGCCTCTGCATCCAACGGGCCTAAAAAAAGTATCTGATACTCAGCAAGAGTTCAAAAAAGTCCTGAACTGACTCAACAAAACAAGAACCCCAAAAATGATGCAATTTCCAAACTAAAGCATCATCTTCTACGCATTTGATGAAGATGACAATATTATAAGGTTTCCCAACCCTGGAACCTCCTTTAAAAAGTAGGCCAATGAGGCTATGGGCAAACTGTTCAATTACCACCTCCAGTGAATGCTATGTAAGAGCTGTAAGTCTCTAAAATTAGATTACCTTTGTTGACACAGAGATACTTGCTCTGTCCAACAGAAATACAATGCGAGGCAAATGTGTAATTTTGAATTTTCTAATAACCATGTTTAAAAATTTTTTAAAAACCAGGTGAAATTAATAAACTATTTTTGTTAACCAAATATTGATATATGCAAAATATTACTTCAAATGTAATCAATATAAAATTATTAATAAGCTATTTTTACATTTTTTTCCTATTAGGTTTTTGAAATGCAATTGTGTATTTTATACTCAGATCTCAACTTGGACTTGCCAATAGCCATATGTGGCTTATGGCTACTGTACTGGACAGTGCAGCTCTAGAACATACGCTTAAGGTAGATTATAAGGTAGCTCTCCTCTTGACATCGATAATGAACTTGCCAATCAGATACCCCAAGTCCCCGTGGGTATGCAACATTCGTCTTTCCTATCTTATTACAACACACATGTGAGGGAAAGGAAAAAATGTGTTAACTCTTTTTTTTTTTTTTTTTTTTCGGTATGCGGGCCTCTCACTGTTGTGGCCTCTCCCGTTGCGGAGCACACGCTCCGCAGCCATGTCTCACGGGCCTAGCCGCTCCGCGGCATGTGGGATCATGCAGCCCATGTCCCTTGCATCGGCAGGCGGACTCTCAACCACTGCGCCACCAGGGAAGCCCCAAATGTGTAAACTCTTGAATGTAAAACTGAATAATTTAATTGCTCTTAAGATTAAAAAAAGAAAAAATAACATTTCTAGTAAGAGGACCCGTTTTTTTTTAATTTTTTTTTTTTGTAAGAGAACCTTTAAAATATCTATTTGACAGGGATACATGATGTACAAAGAAGCCCTGCTTATAGCACAAGGCACTGCCCAGTAAAAGTGATAGCTCAATGCAAACAGTTTGAAAACACACCCACACAAAACTCAAAGCAAAGTACAGAGATTAAATTACAGATGAAAATTTAATAAGTGTGTCTCAAGACACAAGAAAGGAACCTGAGAGGTAGTGACTGGCAGATTTAAGGGCGATGTAGCAGGAGGCAGCGTTTCAAGCACGAAGAGGGGCATGAAAGCATCGTTCTACTGCAGTGGCATCACGCTCAGCTACTTCTGGCTTTCTGATTGCAGAAAACCAGCACAGAGTCAAGGAAGGGTGGAAATAAGAACCTGTGGAAAGACAGGCCTGGAGACTGGGGGGAAAACTATAGGAGAGAAGGAGGGGCTCAGGATGAGACCGCACTGTCAGTTATTCATTTCTTACTAATCTGTTATTTTTTTCCCCCAAACTTCAGTAAATTGGCTTTGACTTAGGAACAGTCTAATGGCTATAGTTTAAAATATAAGACCCAGGGAAGAAAAGCAATGTCTGAACATCTGGGATACATGTCAGTCTACTTAATGGAGACACAGAACACTCCTCGGGGGATGAAGAGGGGAGCATCTCCTCCAGGGCGAGGGCTCAATGTGAGGGAACGATGATGAGTGATGTGAAGCCACCTAAGGTCAGCCTAAGGTCCGGGCCTCCCAGAAGCTTGCCCCTTGAACACAGAAAATGCGTGTGATGTCACAAACACAGTTTAGGGCACAGGCCACCAAAGAGCCACTGCTTCACGTTACTGGGATAGCAAGTGAGATAAACTAAAGTGAAGAGTGAGCAGGGAATTGGAGCCATTTGGTTTTAGCAGCAACTAAGTGGTTGGCTTGAAGGGTAAAGCGAGAGGTAAGTCTGCTGAGGCTGGCTGATGACAGAGAGGGAAAATCCAGACGGCCCCTCTGTTTCTTTATTCCACCATCTTCAGCAGAGCATTCCAATACTCAGGAAGAATGGAAAGATTAGCCAGGGGGAAAGGTCACACAGCCCTCTCAGAAATAAACATACACAAGAAGAGAAAGAGAGAAAATGAGAGACTCTATCTTCCAGAGAGGTGACTGTCCTTCCGAGTGCTACGCCTAAAAGGGCGGGGAAGTGTCTCAAATTTGTTCAGGAGGCCAGGGCATCTGGAAACAGTGGTGTTCTTAAGAGAATACCATGAAATACTGAGATACAGTACAAAGTCTAAAACATCTAAATGTATCCATAGCAGCAGAAGACTAAGACAAACTAAGAAGCCCTATACAAGGTGAAAAGTGAAATTAAGAAAACCACTGTTCATTATTTAATTTCTTGTTTACACTGGAAAGAGCAGCATCTCAGTCTAGCCTAAAGATTACTAGCATTCTCCAACAATCACCTGGCTAAAGAAACAGAACCTTCTAAGGACTGAAAGTTGCCTGATATCTCTCTCACAGTTCATTCACGTTATTTTGGTACTGCTTTTGATAAATTTACAGTTAATCCACAAGCTGAAGACAGAGCTAGCAATAATTGATATTCGTGGAGTGCTAAGTTTATACTTTTCAGAAATCATTACAAAGCATGACACAAGGGCTTCCCTGGTGGCGCAGTGGTTGAGAGTCTGCCTGCCGATGCAGGGGACACGGGTTTGTGCCCCGGTCCGGGAAGATCCCACATGCCGCAGAGCGGCTGGGCCCGTGAGCCATGGCCGCTGAGCCGGCGCGTCCAGACCCTGTGCTCCACAACGCGAGAGGCCACAACAGTGAGAGGCCCGCATACCAAGGAAAAAAAAAAAAAAAAAGGAGGGGAACGTAAAGCTAAGCTATTCTGCTCATTTACACAAGTTTTGACAAAATTCCTGTGACTTTGTAACTCTAATACCACCAGCTTAGAGACGGGATCTTGAAAGGAACTGAAATTACTAGGCCTGGTTAGTATCTCCCAGAAGAACTTAATAGGTCAGCAGCAGTCAATTATACTAATGTGTAAAAAGGAGCAAATGTGCTTAATATAGCATCATAAAATTTTAGAATCAGAAGAGACCTGCAATCTAGTTCAACTTCCTCATTCTACTACTGAGGAAACTGATTCTAAAAAGTGAAATCACTTGTTAAGCTCACAGTTACTTAAGAGTCTAGGACTTAAACCCCAGTCCCCAGTTTAAAGACTCCTGATCCTAAACAATGCTGATGAATAAAAGTTTCTGATCTGTTATAAACAGCAGTGAGATAAGTCAATCTCAAGGCAAGTTAAAACTCGTTTCCCTTTCCAGTCTTCACAAAGGAATAGAAGTAAGCATATTTTCACTTGCCCTGAAACAGCCACACATTGCCCATACCAA
>NW_020174645.1:5871556-5882264 GCF_003031525.2 Neophocaena asiaeorientalis asiaeorientalis | reverse complement strand
GCACAAAGAAGAATCATTGTTTTCCTTACTGGGTTTTTCTGCCTCTTCATAAAGATTTTCTTGCTTTTACTTTGCAAATGAGCAAGTTTAATAGTTGCAGGTCGGGAATTCCCTGGCGATCCAGTGACTAGGGCTCGGCCCTCTCAATGCCAGGGCCTGAGTTCAATCCCTGGTCAGGGGACTAAGACCCCACAAACCACATACTGTGGCCAAAAAAGAAAAATAAAATAGTTGCAGGTCTTATGGAAAAAATAACCACATTTCTGTTTTCACGATACTGAAGGATACTCGGCTACTTCGAATTTATTCATAAGTCCCTACGACAGTTTTCCGTACAACCACCCTAGATGCTGTCAAAGGAAACTAGGAATTGTTTCATTTGGATCTTAACACCCAACTTCATTGTTGGTTATTTTTTACCTGTTTAGGTAATCTTCTACACAGACACACAGCAAGTTCTATCAGACCTTAGAAAGAAAGAAACCCCTTTTAATTAAACTGTGGGAAATAAAACTGACAAATATACCAAAGGGCCTGAGGTTTAGCAAGGCACAAGTTCTGACATGGGGAGCGAGAGTTCCTTTTCCATGCTGGATATTTAGCTCCTCATAAATTCAAGTTCTTCAGGGAAAGCTGTTCATTAAAAATGTGCCCTTCAGGGCTTCCCTGGTGGCGCAGTGGTTGAGAATCTGCCTGCCAATGCAGGGGACATGGGTTCGAGCCCTGGTCTGGGAAGATCCCACATGCCGCAGAGCAACTAGGCCCGTGAGCCACAACTACTGAACCTGTGCGTCTGGAGCCTGTGCTCCGCAACAAGAGAGGCCGCGACAGTGAGAGGCCCGCGCACCGCAGGAAAGGGTAGCCCCCGCTCGCCGCAACTAGAGAAAGCCCTCGCACAGAAACAAAGACCCAACGCAGCCAAAAATAAATAAATAAATAAATAAAATTTTTAAAATGTGCCCTTCAATAGTGGCAAGACGTTCCTCCTCAAATTAACTTTCTAAAACATGACAGAAAAAAGGTTTTCATTTCCCAGACTAGTAGAAGTGGGGTTTTCCCCCATTCTGACTTAAATGAAAGAAGAAAATTGAGGTGCTGAACCCCGACTTCCTTCAGGGATGGGAGGGCGGGAAGACGCAAGGGATTAAAGGGAAGGGGAGAGAAGAGTTCTGACACTTAGTTTTACAGACACTAATTCATTTAATAGTCACGACAGCTATGTGAAATAGTTACTATCCCCAATTTAGAGATGAGAAAACTAAGCTCCAGAAGGTGAAGCAGTTTATACAGGATCTTCCATAAAGTAACAGAGCTGGGATTTGCTGTCAGGCAAGGACTGAAGTCTTGCCCTTAACCTTACTTCCGTTAACAGCTCTGGGTTCTCCAAGAGCAGAATGCACGCCTGTTTTACTGAACTTTGTATCTCCAACATCTGGGCTAGTGCCTCGCAACAGCAGGTGCTCAAAAATGCCTGATGAATGTATGAATTAAAAGATAATTGGTAGGACTCCGCTGGTGGTGCAGTGGTTAAGAATCTGCCCACCAATGCAGGGGACATGGGTTCGAGCCCTGGTCCAGGAAGATCCCACATACCGTGGAGCAACTAAGCCTGTGCGCCACAACTACTGAGCCTGCACTCTAGAGCCCTCAAGCCATAACTACTGAGCCCACGTGCCACAGCTACTGAAGCCTGTGCACCTAGAGCCCGTGCTCTGCAGCAAGGGAAGCCACTACAATAAGAAGCCCACATACCACAACGAAGAGTAGCCCCCACTCGCCGCAACTAGAGAAAGCCTGCGTGTAGCAACAAAGACCCAACACAGCCAAAAATAAATAAATAAATAGTTTTTAAAAAAAAAAGATAATTGGTAAATTTAGCAACAAAAAAAAAACGCAACTCAAAACTCTGCAAAGAACTTGAATAGACATTTCTTCAAAGATTATAAAAATGGCCAATAAACACATGAAAAGACGATCAACATCACTAATCATTAGAGAAATGCATATCAAAACTACACTGAGAAAAAAAAAAAAAAAAAAAAAAAAAACTACACTGAAATAAGACCTCACACCCATTAAGATGGCTACTATAAAAAAGAAAAGAAAAAGTGTTGGCAATGATATGGAGAAACTGGAACCCTTGTGCACTGTTGATAGGAATATAAAATGGTACAGCCTCTGTGGAAAACACTCTAGTGGTTCTTCAAAAACTTATGAATTACCATATGATCCAGTAATTCCACTTCTGGGTATATACCCAAAAGAACTGAAAGCAGGGTCTCGAAGCAATAGTTATACACTCATGTTCATAGTGTCATTATTCACAATAGCTAACATGTGGAAGCAACCCAAGTGTCCACTGAGAGATGAATGGATAAGCAAAATGTGGTATAACCATACAAATGGAGTATTACGCAGCCTTAAAAAGGAAGGAAATTCTGACACATGCTACAACAAGGATGAACCTTGAGGACATTATGTTAAGTGAAATAAGCCAGTTACAAAAAGACAAATACCATATGATTCCATTTATATGAGGTATTTAAGAGTAGTCAAAATCATAGAGACAGGAAGTAGAATGGTAGTTGCCAGGGGCTGAAGGAGGGAGGAATGAGGAGTTATTGTTTAATGGGTAAAGAGCTTCAGTTTTGTAAGATGAAAAGAATTCTGGAGATGGACGGTGGTGATGGCTGCACAGCAACGTGAATGTCCTTAATGCCACTGAACCGTACACTTAAAAATGGTTAAGATGGTAAATTTTATGTTATGTATGTTTTACCACAATAAAAACAATTTTAAAGAAAATAACTGGGGACTTCCTTGGTGGCTCAGTGGTTAAGAATCCACCTGCCAATGCAGGGGACATGGGTTCAAGCCCTGGTCCGGGAAGATCCCACATGCCGCAGGGCAACTAAGCCCAAGGACCACAACTACTGAAGCCTGCATGCCTGGAGCCCATGCTCCACAATAAGAGAAGCCACCACAATGAGAAGCCCACACACCACAGCGAAGAGTAGCCCCCGCTCACTGCAACTAAAGAAAGCTCGCGCACAGCAACGAAGACCCAACGCAGCCGAAAATTAAATAAATTAAAAAAAAAAAAGATAACTGGTATGCCTTTGTATGCCCTTTTTATCCTAAATGGTAACATACTATTTTTCTGCACTTTGCTTTTATACTTAATATTTTGAAGGGAAAAAAAATGATAACTGGGATATTTTCCAAAGAAGCCATACAATGACAACTAAGCACATGAAAAGGTACTCAACATCACTAGCCATCAGGTAAATGCAAATCACATCACAATGAGATATCACACTTCATCCTCACTAGGATGCCTGTAACCAAAAAGATGATAACAAGTGTTGAGGACGATGTGGGAAAACTGGAATCTCGCTCATTGCTGGCAGTACAACCACTTTGGAAAACAGTTTTTCAGTTCCTCAGAAGGTAGGGTTCCCACATGATCCAGCAGTTCTATTCCTAGGTGTGTACCTAAGATGAATGAAAACATATGTCCACACAAAAACTAATACACACATGTTCACAGCTGCATTATTCATAACAGGGAAAAGTAGAGACAACCCAAAGGTCTATCAGTTGATGAACAGACAAAATGTGGTATATCCACACAGTGGAATGTGACTCAACCATAAAAAGGAATGAAGTAGCACTGATATATGCTAAAACATGGATGACGCTTGAAAACATTTTGCTAAGTGAAGTCAGTCACACTGTATGATTCCATTTATATGAGATGTCCCGAATAGGCAAATCTCTAGAGATAGAGAGTAGGGGTTGGGAGAGTAAGGAGGAAATGAGGAGTGACTATTAGTGGGTACAGGGCTCCTTTTTGGTGTGAAGAAAATATTCTAAAACTGAGTGTGGTGATGGCTGCACAACTCCATGCAAAAAAGGTAACTGGGGAGGGAGACGCAAGAGGGAGGAGATATGGGGACATATGTATATGTATAGCTGATTCACTTTGTTATACAGCAGAAACTGGCACACCATTGTAAAGCAATTATACCCCAATAAAGATGTTAAAAAAAATGTAAAAATAAAAAATAATAAAAAAAGATAACTGGGGGAAAAAAAGATAACTGGTATACCCAGAAGTGTTCCTACTTACCACCTACAACCAGATATTTTTGACCAAACATCATAAAAAAAAAAAACTTGCCAAAAACCTTAATGATTATAAAGTGCTAGAGACCAGTAAGAGGGACTCCTTCTCAGGACAGGGAAGCCTTTGCCTGATATAAACCCAGACACCTTAGCTCTATTTCCTGTTACCTGCCCTCAAACTTCAGAGCAGTAGACTGTCTGCTATCATCTCAACACACTACCTTTATGCCTTTGCTCAATCCAGCCTAGAATGTCTTCTCTAACCCACCCCTGCCTAGACACTCTCTGTCTCCATCAATGCCAAACACAAGAGCTAATTCCCACTTCGGAAGCTTCCTTAATCCCCTCTCACACACACACACCCATGCCAAGAGAATGGACCCTCTTCCAGGGCCCCAGCACGTCTCCACCTTAGCCTCCACCTGGCCCACAGTTAGCTGTCTCACCTGGTGAGACAGAGTCTTTGCAGCACTCAACAAATGTTTGATAAATCGGTATTTCTGGGGTTTTCGCCCACCCCACAGGACACTCTCTATTGGTCACATTCATCTGAAAAGCTTTACTAAAAATGTAACCATTCGCAAAATAAGCCAGGTGACTCACAGGCAACTAGTGATCCTGGACTAGTCTTTCCTCTGTCTCCTCGGTTTCTTTGGTATTTGAAAGCACCGACTCCCTTAGCACTATGACTGTCACCGAATCCCTACATTAACAGAGTAACCCCAGCAAGTGGACAGGGCAGGTGTTACCCCACTTGACAGAGTGAGAAGCAGACTGAGAGAGGTCAAGCAACTTGCCCAACTTCACATGACTCATGGAGTTGGGGCTGAAGCAAATCCAGGACCTCAAACTTCTTCTCTTTTTTGTCTTTTTTGGCCAAGCTGCGTGGCATGCGGAATCTCAGTTCCCGGACCAGGGATGGAACCCGTGCCCCCTGCATTGGAATCGTGGAGTCTTTACCACTGGACCGCCAGGGAAGTCCCTCAAACTTCTTAACAGTAGTTCTGATTCCCCATGTTGGTTTACCCAGAATATTTCCAGTGAAAATATTACACTTTTAATTACTTCAAAATAGAAATATAGATCCAGCCATAAATATATTTTTTAAGTATAAAGAAAAACAGATTAGAAGTACATACTCTAGAACACTGAAATAATCTTCTCTGAGCAGTAGGATTATGGATAATTTGCTTTTTTCTGTGTTTTTTAATATGTGTGCTTTATATCTTATGCATTGAAACCACATATTATAGGATAACCAATATATGTTATTAAAATGTAAGAGCCCTTGTAAAACTGGTACATAAGGGGAAAATAAACCTGAGAACCTAAAAAAGGAACAACTTCGCTAGAAGAAATTTTCTAAAATCTGAATCTGACTCTGATACTAGATTCTCAGTGTCACAACCCAAGCAAGCCACGTATGCCTTACAACAGAAATTAGCAATACTTTTTTCCAGTCACCCATGTGTGAAAGAAACTTAGTGATAAAAGTTTTCTTTCACTTAAGCTGTAAAAGAAAAAAAAAATTACCCTGCCTATAAAGTTTATTTTTTATAGTGTGGAAAAGAGAAGTCTAAATAGGTTACTTCCTGCCTTACGATATTAGAAGGCAATATCTCCAGTAAGAAATCATTCTATGGAGGAAACCAGATAAAGAGAGAAGGCAGGAGATAAAATGATTTGATTGAAAGATTTTTAGGGAAATTTCCCTAATATCTCTTATTTTTCCTGAGAAGACAGGGAAAAATTATGCCAAATATTTCAGCGCACTACTTGACCAGGGATCTGTAGAATCAGGAAAAAAAAATCTCATTGAAGTTGTCTTCCCTTTTACAACAAACACAAATTTTGGATGATTTGCACCTCCTGAACATCCTGATCTGTAGAATCAGGAAAAAAAAATCTCATTGAAGTTGTCTTCCCTTTTACAACACAAATTTTGGATGATTTGCACCTCCTGAACATCCGGATCTTCAGGCCTTTAACTTCAGAGAAGATACAGTAAATCAAGGACTTGGCAATTTTAAGAGTAAAAAATGGGCAGAGTTAAAACTGGGATCTAACCCAAGCTATACTTAGACATAAGTAAGCAAAGGAGAATACAAATATCAAACTACTTAATTCAAGTTAGAAGAATAATATATTAGACCTTATGCTTATATAAAACATTAGGGCAGCAAAATGTCTGTCTGTAGTCTCACTGGAATTCCTAAGAGGCAAATGAGAATACAACTCCCCAAGGAAAGAGATAGCAGAAGGGGTTCCCAACAGGGATTCTGTAATAGGAGTACTTCTTTTCTAAGATTTTGCAAAGAACACTTTTAAGATTTTGTTGCTGAACCACCATAAGATAGACAATTAAAAAACAGACTCACCCACTGAGTTAGTGCTAGTGGAATCTGTCCTTCTGGAAGTGCCAGATGGAGATTAAAAAAAAAAAAGCTCTTTACTAATTGTAGCCAAGATTCCTTGGTACTTGGTGCCAGGGCCAGGATATTAACCCAGATGTCTTAGCCAAATTCAAGGTTGGTTAATTACAGTCTGCCAACCCACCCAAAAAAAAAAAACAACTCCTCTGTTCCCCTGATTTGAAATCTGAAGAAGTCACTCTTGAAATTCTTGTACAGCACCATCAATATGTTTTCCCTTAAAAGTGCATTGCAATTCAAATGCTGACTTAAAGCATATGGATTCCTTGAGTTCCATCTACATGGGAAACATATACTATGCATATTAAAAATATATAAGATGCTATATTAGTTTAAAGCCTGCCTAAACAGTTCTCTAAAAAATTCATATTCAGAGTAATACTGTCACTGCCTTCCAATTAAGATTGAAGAGACTTAAATAAAAGTTTATATTAAACACAGATTTTGAACCATGAAGCTTTTAAGACTAAAAAGGAAGGCTTTACTGCCAAGAGCACAATTCCAGGAAAAAGCTATATTTGCAAATGTCAGTTACAAGGCCTCCCAGGGTTGAGCAAAAATCCTGCATACAAACAGGAAAGTATACACTTAACAGCAAGTCTGAACATCAAGTACTGGTCTGGCCTTTCTGCCAGCCATTTACTCAAGGTTCCACTGCCAACATATTCTGTGCATTGCTTAAAATAATATAAACTAAGTTCAATTTCTAGCTCTGTATTCACTGGCTGTGCGGCCTTTTAGGGAAGTTAGTGAAATTCTTTAAGCCTTACTTCCCCCGTCTTTAACTTTTTCTCCATCAAAATCACTAATAACATGGCACAAAATTCTTTATCTTTCACTATTTTAAAATATTTTAATACATATTTTAAGGGCTACAACCTGCATGGCCTTAAATTATCTGTCTCCTCCCAAGCTCCCACCTCAGGACCCTTGTCCTTGCTGTTACCCCTTCTTAGCATGCTCTTCCCTCTGGGATCTACATTCCCTCACTTATTCTAGATCTTTATTTAAATGTCATTTTCTCAGCTAGGTCTCTTATCACCCTATCTAAAATTTCCATTACCCTAACTCTTGTCCCCCAAACTTCATATTCCCCCTTTCCTTATTTATTTTTTCTTACCATGTACCACTCTCCAACATTTTTAATATGGTTATTGTCTGCCTCCCCTACTTGAAGGGGAGTTTCAAGAGAGCAGGGATTTCTGTCTGTTTTATTTACTGTTGTATCACCAGCACCTGGCACACAGTAGGTACTCAATAAATATTTGTTGAGTGAATACCAAATGAGACCTAAGTACTGCCCACATACAAGTACACCATAGCCCCACAAGCTCCCTTTGGGAAGACTCCCACAGATTTCAAAATTACTGAAAAGGAGAACTACTGGCTTGCAATGATTAATAAACAACAGTGTCCATTCTTTATATCAGAGAAAAACACTCAACCTCTCACATCATTTGTACAAGGAAGAGAGGGAAAGAAGCTGATAATTCAGATAAAGTGGAAAATTATATGAGGTGAAAAGTCTCACTTTAGTTAACACTGCACAAAGTTTTCTTTTAATGTTAACAAATATTAAGCCATCTTCCTGTGACTTTACTACACTACTTTCAGTTTTTTTCTTTAGCTTTAACTTCTATAAAGCCAGTCCTGAAACTTATGGACCTCATATTTTCAATTAACTAAATAATAAATATTTACTGAGCACATGGGACTCTGCAGAATTCTGTAGAGGGTGTTATAAAGTGAAATACAAGGTCCTTGATAGATAGATAGATAGATAGATAGATATATACACACACATATCATTGATACACACACACACACATTGGGAAGAACAGAAAATACATCTGTAAAAAACAATGAAGAACATCTGGCAGCCAATATGTGACAAATTCAAACGTGCCTACCTTTGTATGGAGTATAAGAGGCCCAAGTCATCTCTTACACACCATGAGTTGGGTTTGGAATCCCAAAAGAGACAGCACGTAAAAGCAAGAGTCAAACATGACTGACTTAATGAGTCACATAGCACACGACAGACTCAATGTTAGACACTAGGCTAAAAAAAAAAAATTTAAAGTAAGTAAGAGAAGCACCAAATTCTAAACTCCTAAAGAACAGAAACCAGATCTGCCTATGTCATACTGAAGCACAATTAGGAGCTTAAGCAATTGCTGAAAAAAAGAGGGAAGGGCCGATCTTTATCTTTAGACAAAATACCTTTGCAAGGTCCACCCAGTTCGTTTTTTACCCTTTTGAACAATGCCTAGTGGGAAGCCTAAGCTGTACTTTACCACTTTCTCTGAACCTCAAAAACCTAGGATAAGCTCTTGGCCAAGCAATCACCCACTTTCTTTGCTTTAAAAAGGGCCAGCCACAGGCTTCCCTGGTGGCGCAGTGGTTGAGAGTCCGCCTGCCGATGCAGGGGACACGGGTTCGTGCCCTGGTCCGGGAAGATCCCACATGCCGAGGAGCGGCTGGGCCCGTGAGACATGGCCGCTGAGCCTGTGCATCCGGAGCCCGTGCTCCGCAACGGGAGAGGCCACAGCAGTGAGAGGCCCGCGTACCGCAAAAAAGTAAATAAATAAATAAAAATAAAAATAAAAAGGGCCAGCCTTGGGCTTCCCTGGTGGCGCAGTGGTTAAGAATCCCCCTGCCAACACAGGAGACACGGATTCGAGCCCTGGTCCGGGAAGATCCCACATGCCGCTGAGCAACTAAGCCTGTGTGCCACAACTACTGAGCCCGCATGCCACAACTAGAAGCCACCGCAGTGAGAAGCCCGCACACCGCGCAGCAACGAAGACCCAAGGCAACCAAAAATATGTAAGTTTTTTTTTAAAAGACCCTATAAAAAGGGCCAGCCTTGCTCCTTGCCAGAGAGGCACTACACTAATTTAATTACTCAGCACCTGGAGTCAGAATACCTGAGCTCAAACCCTGACACCACCACTTACCAGCTGTGTGACCCTGAGCAAGTTTCCTGACCTTTCTATGCCTCCTCTGTAAAATGGGGATAATAACAGCACCATCACTGGGTTAGGTTAATGAATGAGAAAAAACATATAAGAGACTTGCCCGGGGCATGAGCACAGGAAGCCCTCAATAAACGTTAATATTTCCAGAGAAAAATGCCCCAAAGCTGAGGAGCCACATACCTGAGGATTCTTGCAAAAGATTATCATTAAACCCAAAATTCTAACACATTTGGTCTCCGGACTTGTGCATACTATAGGTAACAGCAGTAATTAAATAAATAAAATAAAAACCAGTAACACCCACCAGAACCAGAACCATAAGAGCAGCAGCAGTAACACTAATACTGAGCTCTTACTGGCCAGGCACTGCCCTAACCTGAAACAGGAAGAAGGCAAGGCCGTTGAATCCAACAAAAATAACAACAAAAAGCCGCATTTTCTCCACCCTCCTTCTTAAAAACGGTAATTGGCGCCCAGGTTTTGCTAAAAGCAGGTAACTGAAGATTACAGACTTAACGTGCAATTTCTTCACATCAAAGAGGTGGGGCTGGGAAGGGAGCAGGGAGGGAGTGGTGCTCGGCTCCTGCCAGATGGAAAAGCCACATGAAGTGGAGAAACAGCCGAGTTCAAGGTTTCTCCCCAGATCGAAATCAGATTTCTGAAGCCCAGGACCTCCAAAGGAGGGGAATCAGAAGGCTCTGCTTTTAAAATAACCTCTGAACAAGTGTCATCTGTCTTCCGAGCCAATGCCCCGCCGAGGCAGAAGGTTCGGGTTACGGGGCAGCGGTGTTATTTCAGAAATCCCTGTCACCTCTTGTCATCCACCTTCTCCAAGAATCACAGTCCCACTCGGGGGCGGGGGGGGGCTGGGGGACAAAAGCCACGGCCGCCCAGGCCCCGGGCCAGCAAGGCCAGCCCGCCGGCCGGCGCCCGCCACGGAGGCCACGGCCAGGTTGCCCTCCATTCCGGCTCGCGGGCACCGCGGCCAAGGGCCCGGGGCACACTCAGGTGCCCGCCGGGGCAACAGGTCCTGCCGGGCCTCGGCCCCCCGGGCGTCCGCCCCCCACAACCCCCCTCCGGGGCCGAGGAGAACGGAGAAGGGTGCCGGGGAGGGAGCGGCGCCTGGGGCGGCGCAGGGGCAAGGAGTCCAAGCTCCATCTTGAGGCG
>NW_020174645.1:5744004-5871429 GCF_003031525.2 Neophocaena asiaeorientalis asiaeorientalis | reverse complement strand
CCGCGGCCCGCACCCCGCGGCCGGCGTCGGGCCTGAGCCCCCTACCGCCGCCTCTTTGTCTGCACCCGCCGCGGCTCGGGGGAGGCGAAACCCAGACCGCCGGCACGCCCGCCGTCCGGCCCTCAGACCCTAACGAGGACCGGGATGGGGAGGAAGGTGCTAGGAAAACCCGAGAGGCCTGTACTAAGGGGCTTCTCATCATCACGGTTAGTTCCCCATTTTCTGAAAGTGTTCCCCAAATTTGCAAGTCACACCCGATAGCTCCATTCAGTCTTGACCACACAGCCTGTTAGTTTGGAGCCGATTCCCCCCCCACCCCAAATCCCGTGGGTGAGAAACCCTTTGAAACAAGCTAGGAGGACCTGCTCACAGCTGGTTAAGTTTAGGGAGCATCCTCTCTGCACTCCTCGCCCTCCAGAGTGAGGGCTCCCTGGGGGAAACGCTGAAAGGCGCTGCCTACAGCAAGTGAAGCTTGGGAAGAACCATCTCTGCTCTCCCTTTCCCACCAGGGAAAGAACGAGGGTTAAAAATCCCGTGAAACAAGCCCAGCACTTGCACCGTTAGTTTGAGAAAAGCCTCTTTTATTCGCCCCAGCCGCTTGGACGGAAGCCCTGGTTGATGTCCCGTGCTCCCACCTCCCCCCAGGGATCTCCTTTAAAAGCTTTTGAAAGGGACTGAAGGGAAGGCAGCAACAGCCTGCTCCGGGCTGCTGCAGCGAGGGCGGCCAGCATTTCACTCCCATGGACCATGGCAACCCCCTAGAAGCTTGGCAGCTCCTGGGAGGAATTTGCAGCTGTCAGGGATGCCCAGGATTTTGCAACGACTCAGGGGTGGATAAGGGGCCCGGGGCTTCCTCCTCCTCTCCGGTAGAAGGGAATAATCAGGAGGGTGACCCCTTTGCTGACCTTTATTCAAAGCACCGTGCTGCCTGGACCAACAGGCGTGCACAGAGTAGGGGGAGCAAACAACATTGAAAATGCATGGAATTCTGAACAAATAAGTAACTTTATCTGCTGGCCCCTCCCTTCGATTCACCTTTTAAGTCACAAAAATTCTGTTTCCTAATTCAACATCGCTTTAGCTTGCAAGTTGCGAGGTCAAAGTGTGGTGGTACCCGGATATCCAGTATCGGTATTCCTAATCTGAAAGGCACACCTCACCCTCTCACCTGAAACACTTTTCAGCTCTCGTACACAACCTGTGTAATCACAGATGCCATAGAAAGAGGCAAAGACCACTGTTAAACGTGGGGTGCAAATATAAACACTTCCGATTTTCTCTTTGCTACTGATTCTGCCGAGCCTATCTTTATTTCTAAATTATATTTTGTTCCTTATGGACTTTTTTGCATTATTTTTGATTTTTAGAATATTATATTAAAATAGTATTCTTCTTGACTACTGAGTTTTTAGTGCCCACTTAAATTTTGTGACCAAGGCCTGGTCCCTGTCCTACAGCCAGGGCATTGACTGTGTTCAGTCCCACGGTGTGGCTGGTGTTAGGACTAAAGAAGTTGCTCAGTCCTATTTCAAAATAAGCATTCACATTCCGTTTTTAGAGCTGAGCTACTGAGCTTTTTAAAATGTATATCTGCTGTAAGAGTATTGGAACAGCTCAATGGAGAAAACTTTGGAAGACGGAGGGAAGTGGCAGAAGTTGAAAGCCAGTAGAGGTACCAAATCTTCATTGTACAAAGTGGGGAAGTCATTAAATACTTTTTTTTTTTTGCTAGAAAAAAAGTGTTTACTGGGGCTTCCCCGGTGGCCCAGTTGTTGAGAGTCCGCCTGCCATTGCAGGGGACATGGGTTTGTGCCCTGGGCCGGGAAGATCCCACATGCCACGGAGCAGCTGGGCCCATGAGCCATGGCCGCTGAGCCTGCGCGTCCGGAGCCTGTGCTCCGCAACGGGAGCGGCCACAACAGTGAGAGGCCCGCGTACCGCAAAAAAAAAAAAACAAAAAAAAACAAAAAACAAAACAACAAATATTGAATCATGTTTCACACTTGAAACCAATATAATGTTATATGTCAATTATACCTCAATAAAAATGTTTAATGTAACTCCTAAGAGATAGTCCATAATTAAAATAATCTTTATAAAGAAGACATAGGAATTCATTTTCACTATGCTATTTTTTAAGTTACATCTACTTTTATTAGCATTGTTTCAGAAACTAGAGTCAAATTAATTTCATTCACTCATCCATCAAATATTTACTGGCCCCCCTGCTGTGTCCCAGGCACTGTTCCAGGTATTGGGAGAGCACACAGTGGAGATCAAGTACTTATCCTCCAACCTTGACTTTTACTGCTATGTGCTTTACTAAATCAAGGTGGGATAATCACTGTTTCGTGAATTCCACTGGTTTTTATGCCCACGGTGGTGGATATAATGCACCAGACCATACTCCTTGTCAATTTCATTCAACTCTGCTAAAAATTGAGAGAGAGATTTATAAAGTCAGATACAAGAAAAATGTTTTAAGTTAACTCTGGTGTTTAAGGAGATACATTTCCTTGCAAAGGTAAGGAGCTAGTGCTGGTTCATTTAATCAACAAGTGACTAAATCCAGAGCAAGACAGTGTCTTAAAATGCAAAGAAAGGAAACCAAAAAATAAATCCCACAACACAGGATGAAGCATTCAGACTATTGTGGACCCAAAATTAATTTTATCACTGAAACCAATTAAGACTGTCTGCCATATCTACTTTATAAAAACAATGCTGACTGTGGTG
Source organism: Neophocaena asiaeorientalis asiaeorientalis (assembly GCF_003031525.2). Taxonomy (NCBI): domain Eukaryota; kingdom Metazoa; phylum Chordata; class Mammalia; order Artiodactyla; family Phocoenidae; genus Neophocaena; species Neophocaena asiaeorientalis. Next base: position 5,868,693 of record NW_020174645.1, on the reverse strand, counting down.
GTTTTGTGGAATCTTTCAAGAAGCAAAACAATGAAAGAATGACAAGCTACTAAATTTAAATGCATAGATCACTTCTCAAGGAGAACCATCTTATGACAACAAAAGCCGTATTGTACACATTCAGTTAACAAAGAACAATATCGGTAGGGCACCACACATCATGATGTAAAATGTATTTAAGGACTTCTAAATACACTACTGCTTTGAGTGCGTGTACTTTCATGATGAGGGGGTTGAACAAGATGACTTATGAAGTTCCTACCACAAACATTTTTAAGATTCTGTGACTTATCCGATGAAGCAAAACATTTGTGAAATCAGTGGTTGTTGCAGCAGTTTTAATCTAATGCAACAAATATTTGTTGAGTGCATGAAAATTGATTCTACCTTCAGCAAAAAATCAAGCAGACTCAAACAAATACACATATATACATGTTCACAGCAGCACTATTCAGAGCCAAAAGGTGGAAGCAAGCCAAATGCCCAAGAATAGATGAATGGATAAATAATGGTATATACGTACAATGCAATATTACTCAGTCAAAAAAAAAAAAAAAATGAAGTACTGATACCTGCTACAACCTGGATGAACATCGAAAACGTTACGCTGAGGGAAAGAAGCCAGACACAAGAGGTCATGTATTGTCTGATTCCACTTATACGAAATATCCAGAAAGGATATTTATATGAGATAGCCAGAAATATCTAAAGCCATAGCAAAGAACATAGATAGTGGTTGCCGGTGACGCGGGGGAGAGGGAAGTTGGAATCAACAGTTTAATGAGAGGGAAGTTGGAATCAACAGGTCTCCTTTTGGGGTGAAAAAATGTTTGGAGCTGGGGCTTCCCTGGTGGCGCAGTGGTTGAGAGTCCGCCTGCTGATGCAGGGGACATGGGTTCGTGCCCCAGTCCAGGAAGATCCCACATGCCGCGGAGCAGCTGGGCCCGTGAGCCATGGCCGCTGAGCCTGCGCATCCGGAGCCTGTGCTCCGCAACGGGAGAGGCCACAACAGTGAGAGGCCCGCGTACCGCAAAAAAAAAAAAAAAAAGTTTGGAACTAGATAGAGGCAGTTGTGGCATACTAAATGCTACTGAATTGTGTACTTTAAAATGATTAATTTTATATTATGTGAATATTATCTCAATAAAAATAAATACATAAATAAATGAAAGTAATAAACACTCAAAAAAAAAAAAGGCAAGTAGAGAATGGATGATAACCAGGTAGGTGGGAGATTTTGGAAAAGAGATTTTTTAATTGGGGGGCTGTTTGGACTAAAGTCCTTCCCAACTCTAAGAGTCTATTATTTCACAGACTGAGCTCTTCCTTAGTGTTTAATCACAACCATATTAGCTCTAAAAAGTCTAACTGTACAAAAGAGATAAAAATTAAATTTGAACTATAAATTAAGGAAATGTGTACAGGGAATTGTCAGCTTCTGCAAGGCTTGTATTCAAATAAAATGACTACATCTCATTTAGACACCTTCTAGAAGGAAAGGCTCAAACTAAATAGGCAGATTTAATACTATCCTCAATCTTACATCATGGAAATAATAAATAGTTTTTAATTGATTTCAAATAAAAAATTAAGGGACTTCCCTTGTGGCGCAGTGGTGAAGAATCCGCCTGCCAATGAAGGGGACACGGATTTGAGCCCTGGTCCCTCTCATGCTGCGGAGCAACTAAGCCCGTGCACCACAACTACTGAGCCCACGTGCCACAACTACTGAAGCCCGTGCGCCTAGACCCCGTGCTCCACAACAAGAGAAGCCACCGCAACGAGAAGCCCGCACACCGCAATGATGAGTAGCCCCCGCTCGCTGCAACTAGAGAAGCAGCAATGAAGACCCAGCGCAGCCAAAAATAAACTAATTAATTTTTAAAAAACAAATAAAAAATTAATACTAGATTAACTAGTTTAACTTATTAGTACTAAATTAACTTAATTGATTTCATGCCTCACAGTCTGTGTGGGTATGTGTGTATGTCTTTCTGAGTATACAATTATTACATGTGAAGAGGTCGATTGGATACACTTGGGTTTAATGGTTGTCAATGAGACTCAGGATTTCCTGTGGAAAATATATTAATATTAATATAAATTAATATTTTATCATTATAAAAAAAGGAAGGTACAAAACAGTGTGCATAATATGCTATGTTTTTTCCTTAAATAAGCAAGGGAGAGATACATACATACTTGTTTAATAGAAGTTGTCTTTTTTTTTTTTTTTTGGCCGCGCTGGCATGCGGGATCTTAGTTCCCCGACCAGGGATCCAACCCACGCCCCCTGCATTGGAAGTGCAGAGTCTCAACCACTGGCCCACCAGAGAAGTCTCTGGAAATATTCATTTTAAATAAAATATTAATGCACATTTCTTGTCATGTTCCTCACACCTGACCTTGACCCTAAACAGCGCAAGGCATCCACTTGCCATGACTGGGAGGCGGGAGAGAAAGTGAGGTTGGGTTGTTGCCCAAGAAGAGAAAAGGAAAAGAAGTTTATATGCAGGTTTTGACATTCAAAATAGGATCTTTGCTCACGTGCCACAACTAAGACCCGAGGCAACCAAATAAATAAATATATAAATAAATATTTTTTAAAAAATAAGATCTTTGTAATAGCTTTGTTGAGATGTCTTGAAAATTCACATACTCATTAAAGTGTACAAATCAGTGGTTTTTGGTATGTTACATGACTAACTTTTTTAAATTGTAGTAAAAAATACATAACAAAATTTGCCACTCTACCCGTTTTTAAGTGTACAATTCAGTGGCATTAGTTGCATTCACAATGTCATGCAACCTAAAATAGAATTTTGTAGAGAAAAAAAAAATGGCTTGGTATTCCAGCATTGTCAAGCAAGAAAGGATTATTAAAAATTTGTTTAGCTCCCATTTGTCGGACCAAGGGCCTGGAAGACCAGAGTTTCTGCTATGAGGTACGGAAGAAACTCCTGTCCAACATTAAGACTTAGGAGGCTGGACATGGGAAGAAAGAATATGGCATCAAAGAAATAAGAGAAAATGCTGTACTTCCAGGCCTGGGAGTTGATGGAGGGAAAAGATCAAGAGAGCAGGTAAGTGGTGCTTCCCCAGTGGCACAGTGGTTGAGAGTCTGCCTGCCGATGCAGGGGACACGGGTTCGTGCCCCAGTCCGGGAGGATCCCACATGCCACGGAGCGGCTGGGCCCGTGAGCCATGGCCGCTGATCCTGCGTGTCCGGAGCCTGTGCTCCGCAACGGGAGAGGCCACAACAGTGAGAGGCCCGCGTACCACAAAAAAAAAAAAAGAGAGCAGATAAGGAAGGCAGATCTACAGGTTGAGATCTGGGGCAGGGAAGGGGGGTGGCCCCCAGAACTAGACTCTTTGTCCCTACTCCACATTTGAGAGTCTGGAAGAAAACCCTTAGCCTTTCTATGCCAACGTTGTTAGGAAGACGAGTGGCAAGGTTGGGCATAGGTAAGATCTAGTTTGCACTTCTGAGCCTCCCTTAGACATGAACGGCTGGTTGAGAGTTTTGTGCACCTGCTCTGGGACCCACTGTGGCAGCATCATGGCAGAGACTCAGAGGTGCCAGCTGTGCCAGAAAGAGGAGGGAAGGCTGAGTCAGTAGGAGGAGGCTCTGAGCCAAGAAAGAGCATATGTTAGGAACAGACTCCAAACAAACACTGAGACACAAAATCAGGACGGCTGCCCTCAAAGAACTCAGCTGTGTCTGACATTGCTGATTACCACCCTGAGATCCTCTCCCTTCCTTTGACTTAACAAACCCCAGTTATACTTCACATGACAATGTGCCCAACAATTTATGCTCACTTACTCAGGCTTTTCCTAGGAAATTCGGCTAGAGGTGGTTCTGGGAACGCTTTTGCTTCTCTGATAAATGGAGACAGACACAGATGTACTGTCTGGAGCCAAAGCAGCTATGTTGTCATGCTGAGGTAGTGAACATGGAGGCAAAAACCAACAGGCCAAGGTGACAGAGAAGAAAGACTGAAAGAACAGAATTCCTCTCCTAGAAAAAGAACTGTTTATCTGGGGCAAATATTTGATAAGAACAAAAATAGAGCTGCTTCGGGCTTCCCTGGTGGCGCAGTGGTTGAGAGTCTGCCTGCCGATGCAGGGGACACAGGTTAGTGCCCTGGTCCGGGAAGATCCCACATGCCACAGAGACTCTAGGCCCGTGAGCCTTGGCCACTGAGCCTGCGTGTCCGGAGCCTGTGCTCCACAAGGGGAGAGGCCACAACAGTGAGAGGCCCGTGTACCGAAAAAAAAAAAAAATAGAGCTGCTTAGAATGATAAAATAAATACTTGAGGGCTAACAGACTTGTTGAAAAGGAACTTTGTGAAGAAAACAGAAATGGCTACTGAGGATTTTTATTGTCTTACTATATGTTGTGTGTAGCTGTGTATTACTCCAACTTTTTAAGAAAATGTATGTCTCTATGAGTTTGAATTTGCTTTTAGGGGGAAGCCATGTAGTCCTGAGTCGTTCTCCAATGTAGACGTGGGTTCAGGGGAAACCAAATTTACTTATAGGAGTTTTTCCTCAGTGAAGAGTCCTCAGATGACACTTGCATGGTCTGTAATGTATATAATCCATATATGAATACAAGCACAAATAGTATTTTCACATATAAATCCTCTCATTAGTCTGGACTTTGCCAGATAAGGTAGTTTATCATATTTTTATTTAACTTTCTGCATACCTAGGTAGATCTCAGGTTGAACACTGATGCCAAGTATATGAATTATCCATTTTTATTTATTTATTTATTTATTTATGGCTGTGTTGGGTCTTTGCTGCTGTGCGCAAGCTTTCTCTAGTTGCAGTGAGCAGGAGCTACTCTTCATTGCGGTGCGTGGGCTTCTCACTGCGGTGGCTTCTCCTGTTGCGGAGAATGGGCTCTAGGCACACGGGCTTCAGTAGTTGTGGCATGCAAGCTCAGTAGTTGTGGCTCGCGGGCTCTAGAGTGCAGGCTCAGTAGTTGTGGCACACAGGCTTAGTTGCTGCACGGCATGTGGGATCTTTCTGGACCAGGGGCTGAACCCATTTCCCCTGCATTGGGAGGCGGATTCCTAACCATTGCGCCACCAGGGAAGTCCATGAATTATCCATTTTAAAATAATTTATTTTATTATTTTTATTTATTTATTTATTTCTTGCGGTACGCGGGCCTCTCACTGTTGTGGCCTCTCCTGTTGCGGAGCACAGGCTCAGCGGCCACGGCTCACGGGCCCAGCCACTCCGCGGCATGTGGGATCTTCCCGGACAGGGGCACGAACCCGTGTCCCCTGCATTGGCAGGTGGACTCTCAACCACTGCGCCATCAGGGAAGCCCAATTTTTTAATTTTTATACAGTGGTTTTTTTGGCCATGCCACACAGCTTGTGGGATCTTAGTTACCTGACCAGGGATCAAATCCAGGTCCCTGGCAGTGGACGTGCAGAGTCCTAACCACTGGACAGCCAGGGAATTCCCCAATTTTTATACAATTTCTAAAGGTTACTTTCCATTTACAGTTATTACAAAATATTGGCTATATTCCCCATGTTGTACAACGCATCCTTGAGCCTATCTTACACCCAGTAGTTTGTACCTCTCACTCTCCCCTCATATTGCCCTTCCCCACCAATTATCCATTTTTTTCCTCAGCATCTTCAACCTGTCTCTCTCTACCAGTTCCTCATTATCATGTAAGTATGTTCAAGCTTCTCTTAAAAACAAAATGAAACAGGGACTTCCCTGGTGGTCCAGTGGTTAAGAATCCACCTTCCAATGCAGGGGACACAGGTTCTATCCCTGGTATAGGAACTAAGATCCCACATGCGGCAGGGCAACTAAACCCGCAGGCTGCAACTACTGAACCCGTGTGCTCTGGAGCCTGCACGCTGCAGCGAAGACCCAGAGCAGCAGGACTCCCTTTACACATCTTCACTTTCCCAGCCAAGCTTTTGAACAAGTTCTCTATGCCCGAGGTCTCTGTTTTCCCACTTCGATCTGGGAAACTGTTACTGCCAACATCATCCACGACAGCCATGTCATTTAGTGAACTTAGTGAAATGGCTCTCATGGATGACTTTGGCAACAGTCATTTCAGCTGAGCAGTGGAAGCAAGAATTTGACCTACTCAACATTTTAGCATTTTCACTGTTGTCTATTCCCTCTGTGGTATATTGCAAAAAGTGGCTACAATTACTCATGCCAAACTCGATTAGGAGAGCTACATAAATAACCTGCAACTGATTTCAGACTCATCGGGGAGCCAGTTGAGACCAGAAGAGCTACATAACTAAGCACAGTCTAAGTCTACAGAATTATGAGCTAAATAAATGGCTGAAGTTTTAATCCACTAAGTTTTGGGGTGGTTTGTTACTCAGCAACAGCTAACTGGTACATCCTCTTTCCATATCCCCTTCTCATCCTTTCTTTTCTACAACATCACACTTTTCTTATGCTCCTCCTTCCTCTCTGGCTGTTGCTTCTCAATCTCATTGGCAGGCCTTTCTCTATCTACCCCTTAATATTGATGTTCCTTAGGGATCTGTTTGAGTTCCCTCTTTTCTTCTCACCCATCATTTTCCTTGGGATAATCTCACCAGTTCACTAGTCTTCAGTTACTACCTATATACAAATAATTCCCAAATCTACACCTCCAGCCCAGAATTCTTGACTTTCAAATTAGTATATACAAATGAATATTAGACACTTCCACTTCAATTTATTCAATAATTATTTATTGCTTGTGTCATGGGTACGAACTGCATGCATTCAATACTGAACTGCTAATTCCTCCTCTAGGTTCCTTATGTCCTTATCTCCTGTCTCCATGCAGTTAGTCACCAAGTTCTGCCAATTCTATCAAATTTGTTGTAAATCTATCTAGCCTTCTCTATACTTACTGCCACTCTAGTCTAAACCACCATCAATTTCGGTTTGTTGCAACACAAAAAATGATGCCCTTTCCTCTGGATAAAATAATACATATGATTATTGGTCTTCCTGACTCTGTGTTACTGCTCTGCAATCCCATCCCTGCCTTGTTATCACAGAGGTTTTTTGCTTTTTGTTTTTTGTGGTTTTTTGCCACGCTGCACGGCATGTGGGACCTTAGTTCCCCGACCAGGGATCGAACCCGCACCCCCTGCATTGGAAGTTCAGAGTCCTAATTACTGGACCACAAGGGAAGACCCCAGAGAGGTCTTTTTCTAAGGCAAAATCAATATAACTCTTACTTAAAACTTTTCCATGGGACAACAAGCCTTTATGTGTCTCTAAATGTGATGCAACACAAAGCATACAGCACCTCTTATGAAGTAGTATTGCCCAAATAATTGAACCTGGATCTAATCTGGCCTTTAGGGCTATCTTCTAGTTTCCAAGAAATCTAGGAGATAGAGGAAAAGTTAAATAACAAATTCAGAAGGTGGAACATTCTATAGGACAACTGGCCCAGTTTTTTCAACTAGTCAATGGCATTTTAAAAAAAGAAATAAGAGGGAGGATTTCCCTGGTGGTCCAGTGGTTAAGACTCCATGCTTCCAATGCAGGGGGTGATCCCTGGCCGGGAAACTAAGATTCCACATGCCACATGGCTTGGCCAAAAAAAAAAAGGAGGGGGGACTTTTATACACTAAATAACTACAAAACATTGTTAAAAGAAATTAAAGAAGACCTAATAAGTGAAAAGATGTTCCATATTCATGCATCAGAAGACAGTATTGTTAAGATGGCAAAACTCTCCAAATTTCCCCAGATTCAACACAGTTCCTGTCAAAATCCAAACTGGATTTTTTTCAGAAATGGAAAAACTGTTCCTAAAATTCATATGGAATTGCAAAGGACTCTGAATAGCCAAAACAATCTTGAAAAAGAACAAAGTTGGGGGCTTCCCTGGTGGCACAGTGGTTGAGAGTCCGCCTGCCGATGCAGGGGACACGGGTTCGTGTCCCGGTCCAGGAAGATCCCACATGCCGCGGAGCGGCTGGGCCCGTGAGCCATGGCTGCTGAGCCTGCGCGTCCGGAGCCTGTGCTCCACAACGGGAGAGGCCACAACAGTGAGAGGCCCGCGTACCGCAAAAAAAAAAAAAAAAATTATTCAATTTGAGACAGATATAGAGAACAAACGTATGGACCCCAAGGGGGGAAAGCCACGGGGGGGGGGGGAGGGGGTGGGATGAACTGGGCGATTGGGATTGACATGTATAAACTGATGTGTATAAAACTGATGACTAATAAGACCTGCTGCATAAAAAAACAAACAAACCAAAAAAACAACTAATACTAAACTTTCTTTGGGTTATTTGTATGGAAATATGTTAATATAAATGTTTCAGACATTAAAAAAAAAATAATTCAAGGATGCAAGTTCTTAGACGATTGGATTACCACCCACAGACTCATTAATCTTCACTGTACTTTAAAAATCAGTACAACAAAAAAATAAAAATAAAAAAATAAAAAAATAAAAATAAAGATCAGTACAACAAAAAGAGAAAGCCACATCTTCCCGGACCGGGGCACGAACCCTTGTCCCCTGCATCGGCAGGCGGACTCTCAACCACTGCGCCACCAGGGAAGCCCCCCAATATTTTTATAAATATAGATGTAAAATTCTCAACAAAATACTAGCAAATTGAATCTATCAATACATTAAAAGGATTATACATCACGTTCAGGTGGGATTTATCCCATGAATGCAAAGTTGGTTTAACATCTGAAAATCAGTTAATGGAATACACTGTATCAATAGAATAAAGGACAAAACCCCACACAATCTCAATGCAGAAAAGGTATCTGACAAAATTCAATACTGCTTCATGAGAAAACATTCAACGAACAAGGAAATCAACATAACCCATCCCACCATAACTGATGAATTTTCAGTAGATCATTTGTTTTGTGCCTGCGGTTTTTCACGTATTCCTTTGTAAAATACACTTGGTTGCAACTTCTTCAAAGCACAATAAGGTCTATCTTTGCCTACACACCCTACATACAACTGAGAGTGAATCATTCACACAAAGCATATTAAACATGAGGGTAATTTTGCGCTAAATAAAGAATGAGCTTAGGAGATTGCTTTGGTTCCTCAAAAATGAAACACAGTTCATGGTGAAGGAAGCCTAAGTGAGGACAAAACACAGATATTCACGAGTCGGAAGGGACCTTAGAGATCAGAGTTTAAACTCTTACCTTGTGCATGAATCCACTTCTCTGCCAAGATGCCAGCCAGTCTCTAAAAGGTAATAAACAGGTAGGATATTTCAACTTCCAAATCTAGTCACTTAACCAACAAGAATTTATTGAGCATTTACTAATGTGCCAGGCAATGTTCTAGGCACTTGGGACATATCAGTGGAAAAAAAGATCCCTGTGCCTGTGGAACTTAAATTCTAATAGGAGATGGAAGTCAATAAACAATAACTAAGGGTTTCCCTGGTGGCGCAGTGCTTAAGAATCCACCTGCCAATGCAGGGAACACAGGTTCGAGCCCTAAGCCCATGCGCCACAACAACCGAGCCTGCGCTATAGAGCCCATGAGCCACAACTACTGAAGCCTGCGTGCCTGGAGCCTGTGCTCCACAACAAGAGAAGCCAATGAAATGTGAAGCACGCGCACGTCAATGAAGAGTAGCCCCCTCTCACCACAACTAGAGAAAGCCTGTGCGCAGCAATGAAGACCCAATGCAGCCAAAAATAAATAAATAAAATAAATAAATGTATAAAAAGTAAACAATAACCAAAGTAATTATATAATATGTTAGAAAGTGAAAAATGCTTACAGAGAAGAGAGTAAATCAAGGGAAATTGGGAACAATTGGGTGGTGTGTGTGTGAGTGTGTGTAGACTTTTAAATCGGTGGTCAGGGTGGCCTCACTGAGAAGGTGAAATTTAAGCACAGACTTGAAGGAGCTGAGGAACGTAGCCAATTGCATTTCAGGGGAAAAGCAGTCCAGGCAGAACAAATTCCCTAAGGCAGGCCTGAGACACCTCTCCTCTGATTGCTCTAACGTGAGGTTCTTAACTGTGAGTCCGCACACCTGTTGGATAGAATTCAGGGAAACTTAACATTTCTTTCGATTATGAACGCTGCCAACACTTTCTGCTCCTACCAGTGCCTGCTGTGCCTGTCCTGATTTTGATTCTCTAAGTCATGAAACCACATTACGTTTCAACCACCCTAACATAGTAGGGCCTCAGGATTGCATTGTATGTTCTCATATAAAAACATTAAAGGAGGATAAACAACAAGGTCTTACTGTCTAGGACAGGGAACTATATTCAGTATCCTGTGACAAACCATAATGGAAAAGAATATGAAAAATATATATACATATGTATAACTGAGTCACTTTGCTGTACCACAGAAATTAACACAACATTGTAAATCAACTATACTTCAATAAAATAAAATAAAAAATCAACAGAGGGACTTCCCTGGCTGTACAGTGGTTAAGACTCTATGCTTTATGTTGGAAATTCTAGAACAGGCAAAATTAATCTGCGGTGACAGAAAGCCGGTCAGTGATTGCCTGGGGCAGGGGCTGGAGCAGCTGCAGAAAGGCGTGAGGAAACTTTTGGGAGTTGAAAATGTCCCATGTCTTGATTACACCAGTGTATACATTTGTCAAAACTCACAGAGTGGTATACTTAAAATGGCTGTGTTTTACTGCATGTAAATTATACCTTAGTAAAGTTTATTCAAAATCAAAAAAAAAAAAAAGACTCTATGCTTTCACTGCAGGGGGCATGGGTTGGATCCCTCCTCAGGGAACTAAGATCCCACAAGCCACACGGTGCACTCCCCACCAAAACAACAAACATTAAAGTAAACTGAACCAGTACAAGTAACAGAATTGTACTTGGTGCAGAGAGTCAAAGATCAGGACAGGCATGGAAGGCTCGAGGTAGGAACCAAAGTACACTTGTTAGAAGCCTGTGAGAAATTTGCCCCAGGTCTAATCCCACAACCTGTCGTAATCCAGTTTCATTTGTCATTCTCACTTATGACTCATGAACTAGCCTCCACCAAAAACTTTAAGGACTCACTCTAGCATGATGTCACCACTCTGGAGGAGGAATCTCAGCTGTCCACAGTGATAGAAACCTGAGTCAGGGTTAGACCCTTGCTTTTTCAGTAATTCCTTATATTATAAAAATCACGGGGGCTTCCCTGGTGGCGCAGTGGTTGAGAGTCCGCCTGCCGATGCAGGGGACGCGGGTTCACGCCCCGGTCCGGGAGGATCCCGCGTGCTGCGGAGCGGCTGGGCCCGTGAGCCATGGCCGCTGGGCCTGCGGGTCTGGAGTCTGTGCTCCGCGACGGGAGAGGCCGCAGCAGTGAGAGGCCCGCGTACCGCAAAAAAAAAAAAAATCACGGGACTTCCCTGGTGGTACAGTGGTTAAGAATCCACCTGCCAATTCAGGGGACACGGGTTCGATCCCTGGTCCGGGAAGATCCCACATACCCCAGAGCAACTAAGCCCGTGCGCCACAACTATTGAGCCTGCGCTCTAGAGCCTGCGAGCCACAACTACTGAGCGCATATGCCACAACTACTGAAGTCCGCACGCCTAGAGCCCGTGCTCTGCAACAAGAGAAGCCACTGTAATGAGAAGCCCGCGCACCGCAACAAAGAGTAGCCCCCGCACACCGCAACTAGAGAAAGCCTGTGTGCAGCAATGAAGACCCAACACTGACAAAAAAAAAAAAGAACGATGAGTAAAAGATATAGACATTTCACAGAAGAAATAAAAATTGAGAATAAATCAGATTTATAATCTAGAAATAATGCATCCTATGCATATATTTCCATAAATATTCAAAGATTTACCTCTAAAAGTGTTCACTGCAGCACTGTTAATATTGTAAACAGTATTTAATAAAATATGGTATACTACTATACATCCATTAATAATAAAAATTTAGATTTTAAATACTGACAAGGAAAGTATAGTATAATCTCACTTTTGTTAAAACACACATTTATATATACAACACATTAATAAAAAATTCTTAGTTACATGTATTTGCTCAGGAAGAAGATATACCAAACTCTGAACACAGTTTTCTCTGAAAGTGGTGATTATAAAGGACTTTCACTTTATAATATCCTGTTTTGTTTGAATTTATAAAACTAATATGTATTATATTTATAATCCACAACAAAATCAAGAATTTCCATTTTGGGAAAGAAAAAAACTGGGGGATTTAGAAAATTATCTGGTGAGAATATACATTACTATGAAGAAAAAATGTTGTATGTTTTCTCTATGGGTTATTTTCCTTCAAATTTATGGCTTTATTATTCCTTCTGCTTACCATTCTAAAAGTAAACTGTTTTTTTGGCCGTGCTGCATGGCATGTGGGATCTTATCCCCCGACCAGGGATCGAACCCATGCCCCCTGCAGTGGAAGCATGGAGTCTTAACCACTGGGCTGCCAGGGAAGTTCCAAAAGTAAACATTTTAAACAGAGAAATCAAGTCTTTTATTTTATTCTTTAAATGGTTATGAAAGGATCTAATTTAATTGCAAGTAAAAATGTCTTAGAAGTTGGATCTAATGGACAGACACTGAAGGCCAGCTAATAGAAGGGTATGGGAGGTGAATTTTACAGAGAGGCTGTTTTCTAAATTATAAAATCTACAAATTCTAATTCCAAGGGTGGATGACAAAGACATGCTCAGCCAGAGTATGAATAGGGAGTGATGAAATAAAATTCATATATTAAGGCAAGACAAGAAAAATTTAAACATAAAATTTTTCTCTGCTGGTTTGGGTCTCCTCTCTCCCCTCTCATGTGTATTGTGTATCCGTATTGTGTATTAACCAGGCCTTCACAATGACAAAAAATACCTGCTCGACTACAAAGATCAGTTTTTCTTCTTCTGGCTCCAAACATGTAACTCCTTAGATCACTTTACTTATTGAAGACCTTATTAATGTTATTAGCTGTATTATTTATATTCTGCCTATTTTATAAGATTATTGTTTCTTGCCTTACCAAATGTGTGACTGAGCCTCTGATAAAAATAATGACTAGGTGACTTGAAACGATTAATCAAATATATAGTTTGATAAGATCAATGACTGCAATAGTGTAGCTCTAGATATGGGAAGAAGCAACAAGAAGGAACCATTTCTTGGACCATAACAGACCAGTAAGACAGGTGGTCCAGAGGCCTTTGGTTACCGTTAACAGGGGCCTAGGTCAGCAATAGCACATTGAGTGGCTTATCAACGAAATCCTCACCTGACCTGGAAATGAGCATTCCTAGTGCCATGGGACAAAGTGGTCACAAAATGCCCCCCAAAACCTTAGTCAAAATTAAGACCAAAAGGGAGGGGATTGTAAAATAAAGAATGTTGCCCACCATTCAGTTCTACAAGGACCAAGTCATTGGCCACTGCAGTCACTGACCTACAATATACCCTGAAAGGAATTCAGAGCAAAGATCAGGATGAGACATTTTGTGCTCTGGGAAAACTGGCAGAACTGGCTCTTGGATAGGGATTTTCAGGAGAAAATTTTATGAACCCAGTTTCTTGCATCTTCCCACACTTAGAAAAGCACTAAAACCATTAACTAAGGTATCTGTTCCTTTCAAACAGCAGGAAACTTCTACTAAGATGTGTGCACATACCCCTTCACCAAAATCACATACATCCTGACCTCTCCCCTTACCTCTTTGGAACAGTCCTCAGAGTTTTTCTGAAAGACTGTCTCCCAGGTTACAGTCCTCAGGTTGGCTTGGATAAAACATTCCATTTCTTTCTTAGATTGACTATTGATTACTTTTTTCATCAATAAGAGGGAGAACTTTTAGCTTAATCTCATTTTACGGCCTCACTCCATTTCCGCCAGCTCCCTCCCACAAAATGCAGTTATTTCTTTTTTTTTTTTTAATGGTTAAGATGTAAATTTTATGTGACGTATTTTCCCACAATAAATGTAATTTTTTTTCACACACACTGTATTTTATTTTTACAAGAGATAAATAAACTGACACCAAGCAGTGTAGATGGATGACCACAACGAAAGCAACAATGATTGCAATTACCAAACACGAAACACACTCATACTATGTCATAATATTGACATTCAGTCCAGTGATCCTCCACTGTAACAGCTCCTTTACTCTGCAGTGAAAGTTGATTTGCATATATACATATATCTATATTTTTTGGCGGTACGCGGGCCTCTCACTGCTGTGGCCTCTCCCATCGCGGAGCACAGGCTCCGGACGCGCAGGTTCAGCGGCCATGGCTCACGGGCCCAGCCGCTCCACGGCATGTGGGATCCTCCAGGACCGGGGCACGAACCCGTGTCCCCTGCATCGGCCGGCAGACTCCAACCACTGTGCCACCAGCGAAGCCCCGATTTGTATATTTTTTGCCTCTGAGTCCTTGTGGGATTTTTTTTTTTTATTCAAACAGAAAGTCACATCCATTGGTGTAAGTGAGGTGTTAAAGTCTCCCAGTAGGGCTTCCCCGGTGGCACAGTGGTTGAGAATCCACCTGCCAGTGCAGGGGATATGGGTTCGATCCCTGGCTCAGGAAGATCCCACATGCCGTGGAGCAACTAAGCTCGTGTGCCACAACTACTGAGCTTGTGCTCTAGAGACTGTGAGCCACAACTACTGAGCCCACGTGCTGCAACTACTGAAGCCCGCGTGCCTAGAGCCCGTGCTCCACAATAAGAGAAGCCACTGCAATGAGAAACCCATGCACCACAACGAAGAGTGGCCCCTGCTCACCGCAACTAGAGAAAGCCCGCGTGCAGCAACACACAGACCCAACACAGTAATAAATAAATAAATAAATAAAATTTTAAAATACAATAAAATAAAAAATAAAGTCCCCCACTATTATTGTGTTACTGTCGATTTCCACTTTCATAGCTGTTAGCAGTTTCCTTATGTATTGAGGTGCTCCTATGTTGGGTGCATATATATTTATAATTGTTATATCTTCTTCTTGGATTGATCCCTTGATCATTATGTAGTGTCCTTCCTTGTCTCTTGTAACACTATTTTAAAGTCTATTTTATCTGATGTATTGCTACTCCAGCTTTCTTTAGATTTCCATTTGCATGGAATATCTTTTTCCATCCCCTCACTTTCAGTCTGTATGTATCCCTAGGTCTGAAGTGGGTCTCTTGTAGACAGCATATATATGGGTCTTGTTTTTGTATCCATTCAGCAAGCCGTGTCTTTTGGTTGGAACATTTAATCCATTCACGTTTAAGGTAATTATCGATATGTATGTTCCTATGACCGCTTTCTTAGTTGTTTTGGGTTTTTGTAGGTCCTTTTCTTCTCTTGTGTTTCCCACTTAGAGAAGTCCCTTTAGCATTTGTTGTAGAGCTGGTTTGGTGGTGCTGAATTCTCTTAGCTTTTGCTTGTCTGTAAAGCTTTTGAGTTCTCCATCGAATCTGAATGAGATCCTTGCTGGGTAGAGTAATCTTGGTTGTAGGTTCTTCCCTTTCATCACTTTAAGTATATCATGCCACTCCCTTCTGGCTTGTAGAGTTTCTGCTGAGAAATCAACTGTTAACCTTATGGGAGTTCCTTTGTATGGTATCTGTCGTTTTTCCCTTGCTGCTTTCAATACTTTTTCTTTTGTGATTCTGGTGTTCTCGCAAGAGGGAGTAAGAGCACGTCCTCCTACTCCACCATCTTGGTTCCTCTCCAATGCAGCTATTTCTTTAGGAGACAAAAAAAGATATTTCCTTTAAGACAGCTTTCACTTTTTCCCCCTCCACTCCAATATTTCAATATAAACAAACAT
Organism: Neophocaena asiaeorientalis asiaeorientalis; assembly: GCF_003031525.2. NCBI lineage: Eukaryota > Metazoa > Chordata > Mammalia > Artiodactyla > Phocoenidae > Neophocaena > Neophocaena asiaeorientalis. The sequence goes on along the minus strand of NW_020174645.1, from coordinate 5,852,895 downwards.
TCTAGCTAGATTTCTGATTTTCAAAACATGCTTGGTTCAGAGACTTCCACATTATTAAGACTATAGAAACGGCTCTGTAATTAAGAACTATTTAGAAACCCTTTAACAAAATAATTTAATCCTAAACATTTAAAAGTGAGTTTATATCAGTAAATCAAACGAATATATTAAGTTGAAGAAAAAATAATTTTCTTAAATGCTAAAGAAAACACAGCCTGTGCGGACACGAGTTCTTGGGAACTGAGTCCTACCTTACAAATTCACGACTGTTACAATACCTTTGCTGGTTTTATGTGCTAATGATAACCTACAAAGTATGAGACAGAAGGGCAAAATGATTCCATCAGACGCTGAAGAACAGAACCAACTAGGAGGAAGCCTCTAATTGGCACAAAGTAGACTGTATTTTGACCATGTGAGGACATGCAACATTTGAAAAAAGAAATCAGTTCTTCAGTATTTTAGTAAGGACGGTGACTTCTTTCCACTTACATGCTCAAGGAGATGACAAACAGCTGGCCTCGTTTTAGCAGCCTGTATGACAATTCACATTCCTTTTCACAAAGGCAAAGATTAGAAACAGGTCCCCACCTGGCTCCCAGTCCATCCTGAAGTGCAAGTGTTTGGTTATGACCTCACCTCTCTACACCTGGAGACCTGTCACAGCATGGCCAAGTCCAAACAACAACTCACTCCTCCACCCAACACTCTCTTCCTAATATTCAAATACACCAAACAGAATGCATTTAAAAAATGGGGCACCTTCTTAAGGCAACCACTTTCCATTTTTCTGGGTTCAATTCTATAAAATCTCTCCTCTCAAATTATTCTGAATTCTGCTTTAGGATTTCACTTCCTAAAATACCACTTGGATGAGGTCATTTCACATTGCAAGATCTTTAGCAAATCCTTTGTCTTAATAAAATTCAAACCCCATAGCAACACAATCAAGAGTTCTTAGCATCAGTGAATAAACCATACTTTCAGGTCTTTTTTTTTCTACCATCCTACATTTCTTGAGTGATCCTGCTTGGTTTTACTCATGCCATTTCTTGTGTATTTCAACGCTCATTTTGTCTACGGAAATCTGTAGTTGTACCTATCTTTTTAAAGGATTAGCTCAAAGGTTCTCTTTTCAGAAGTCTTCAGATACCCTCCAATCGAATACTGAAAGCCCTGGCCCTGTGAATTTAAAGCCAGTCCTTCCTAGGTGCCTCTCCCACCACCCCAAAATAGCCCAGGTACCTTGCTCGCTTCACATGGCCACACGATCAATCTCCTAAGAGGAAACCATCCATTTTCTCCTGCTAGTAGCCAAGCTTCTCTTAAAACAGATTCTATCATTTTCTTCTTTTAACGCCCCAAAGCACATAGAACAACTCAAGTGGGCCCTCAATAACTGGATAAATAGAGAAATAGGAGTCAATTTTTTGAGAAACTAGTGATTTATAGAGCTTTTGACAGAGAGGCAGTTTAATGGTTAAGAGCATGGATATGGGGGTCAGAGTGATCTAGATTTAGGTTCACCAGGTTACTCAGCCACTGTGTGTCTTAGGCATTTCCTCTAAAAATGAAATTAATGATCCCTACCTAATATGGCGATTGTGACAATGGGGTAATAAAGCACGAAGAACCTCATCATGATTGTCTGTGGGACATGCTAGAGAGATAACTGTTAGATTATCTCTGGTGTCATAGGAGACTCTGCACAACGCGGTGCTTGAGGGGCATTGAAACAGCTACTTCTGTGATTTAGGGAACAGTCAAGTCTTTAGTTGGACTGGCCTCTCAACAGCCACTTTTTTTTTTGGCCGTGTCATGTGGCACGTAGGATATTAGTTCCCAGACCAGGGATCTAACCCACTGGACCGCCAGGGAAATCCCAACAACCACTTCTTAATTGCTGACAAGTCCTTTTGACCTCTCTATGCCGCTCAAGTTTCCTTAGGTTATGTACATAATGTGGTGGTAAGACATTTACCTGACAGAAACGTTGAGTGAGATAATGTACGTAAAAGCACTGTGTAAACTATTGTAGAAGATGTTTTATTATGGACTTCGACTCAGAGAAAAAAGCCAAAAGTATTAAACATTTTATTCAATTTCTAGCACATTCTGTGAGGGGCTTGAAAATAAATTTCTCTCTTTCGTATAATTTTTCTTCCCAGTTAATTTGGTTTCTCAAGTTCCCAAAATGAAAACCGAATCTGAAATGGTTATATTTTGCTCCCTCTGCCGGCCTGTGAGGAGAATAACACTACCTAACAGGAATCATTCAAGATCATCTAAATGTTTATTTTCATGGACTTGAGTATAAAGATGTAATGGCATTCCACATAAAGACAAAAAACATAGTTTCAGCTCTATCTGACAATTAAACACAATTTTTTAATGTCTACTTTTTGTTTTTAACAATTATCATAGGATTCAAATCTAGAAAATTATTTTTGTACAAAGGCTAGCTGCCCTCCATTTATCTTTTTCAAAATGATTACTTTAAAAGGTCCTGCTGTTTCTATATTTAAGGCTGAAATCCACCGAAAATACCCAAACTTGTAATTTCTTTGCTGCCACTAATTTTTGCAACCACAAAATTTACTTCCAAACTTACAAGGTTGTATATACTTATTTAACTGTGAATCATTTTTTTGTATTCAAAGTCTCAGATTATGTATATGAAAGCTAATTTATTAAACCTTTGTACACAAAGATGAACATACCTGTATAGCAAGCTTATATGAAGAATGAAGTTACAAAAAAGTAAAAGTGTTATTAAAACTGATGCATGTAAATCACTTACAAAAATACCCGAAATGGGATAAAGCTGCTCATCCCTGATTTTTCTCATTTGGTTCACACAGTTGAAATATGAACTTTAAATGGTTAGAATGTTTTCTTTTAAAAAGTGATATATTAAACTTACATACAGGATAATTAGCAAAATGTAGAAAGGGAAAACAATGTACAAAAGACAGATAAAAATCATCACTCTTGACAGACACAATCCAAAAATAGTATAAACCTTAACAGACTATCTCTAAACCAGCTCCTACCTACGTCCCACCCCCCAAGGTTTTATCAGCAAGAATAAAATATAGTAAACCAGCAAGCTCAGTCTTTCTGTTCTTTAAAAGAGGCCTGACTTCAGACCACAGTTAAGCCTTAGATAGACTTTTTTTTTTTTCGGTATGCGGGCCTCTCTCACTGTTGTGGCCTCTCCCGTTGTGGAGCACAGGCTCCGGCCACGCAGGCTCAGTGGCCATGGCTCACAGGCCCAGCCGCTCCGCGGCATGTGGGACCTTCCCGGACCGGGGCACGAACCCGCGTCCCCTGCATCAGCAGGCGGACTCTCAACCACTGTGCCACCAGGGAAGCCCTAGATAGACTTCTTTTAACATGGGAGGGACAAACAGGAAAATAATTTTACCTGTCCACTTAGTACTAATTACCAGAATGCACAGTTATAATTAAATAGCTCTTGGTGCTATGTCAAAAGCAGTTTATTCAGAAGGCTTCTTGTTTTTTTGCTGGTTTCGGGGCGAGTTCTTTAACAAGTTTCTTATCCTGAGGTACATTCCAGTAGATTCCGCCATGTTCTCGAATTCAAATGGCGTTATTCCGGTTGCAAACTTGCTCATGTCAGGGACAGGGCTATGGATTTTAGTGGCTGTTCCAGGACTGGCGTCCGCCTGAAGGAGCTTCGGGCTGCTGCCTCCATTCTTGACCTCACAGTCTGACTCGACCCTGCCGCTGTCAAGAGCACCTTTAGAGTCTACCTGAGCCGGCTCTTCCTCTTCTTTCTGGCCAGGCAAGGCAGCCTCAGAATCTGGACTCGAGGTTTGTTCAACTTCCGACTTCTCTGTACTGGTGTCTGGTACCTCAGCCTCATCTGACATCTGCTTTTCAGATGTTTTTCCCTCTGGGACAGGGAGGTCAGGCTCATTCGGGCAAGGTGAAGAGGCAACCGAATTCCCGGTTAAAGGTGTGTCAACAGGAATATCAGAATCACTGTGTACGCTCTCGGCCTGCTCAAGGGCCGCCCAGATCCGCCTCTGCTGTTCTTCAAGTTCCTCCAGAGTCAGTGCGTCCTCGTCCATAGTCACAGATGCCGTTCTGGTCTGGGGTGAGTCACTGGGAGTGAGTGGCGGGGTGCCCTTGGGCAGCGGAGGCGTGAAGATGGGTGGAGGGGTGCTCCGGGGGAGCGGAGGAGTGCCAGGGGGCAGCGGGGGCTGAAACTGAAAAGTTTCACTGCTCGGGGACCCGTGCGGGACCTCTGCATCTGAAATGAGGACGTTGAAAAACTCTGAGTTGTCATATAGCATTTATTTGGTTTTACGAACACTTATTATTTGAACTCAGGTGAATCCAGAGGTTCACTGGCCAAAATTACTGGCTCAAGAGGGGAAAACTGGATCCTCAGATACCATGACCATCACTTAATGTCCTCAATCCACCTGAAAAGAACATCTGCAGGGGGAAAGGTCAGGATCTCTGGCGCCGGGAACTTTAACCGAGGGAAAACTTTAACACAGTAGGAAACTGGGCTGGCACTTCAGCTGCCTAGACTCCAGAGTGGGTGGAGGCAGAAGGATATGAAGTGGAGCTGGCAGGGCGGGAGGGTCCCTGGCTTATCTCCCAATTCTGTACCCTCAGTCTAGACTGCTCGCCTGAACTGTGGGTTCATACAGCCAACTGGTCACTGGTCTTCACTACCTGTAGGTCCCACAGACACAACAGATCTGACCTGTCCAAAACAGAGGATCTTTCCCTAGTCACACTCTTCCCCTATTTTCTAAGCTCGCTAATAGCACCACCGGTGGCATCTTGCTGAAGTCTCCAAAACTGAAACCTGCTCGTCATCAGACAGTCCTCCTCCTTTCCTTCTGCCCACGCCAGGTCCTTGGCTCTCTGGGGCCCACCCTTTCCTGCAGCCTGTCACAGGCGCTGCGTTATTTGGGGCCACTACCGTTTGTCAGGAATATGAGTCCTTCCTGCCTCTGGACGCTTCTTCCTTATATTCATCCTCCAAACTATCAGTCTTTCTAAAACACAAATCTGGTCCTAATAACACTTCCATCTCATGAGAAACTCTTTAGGGCCTTCCCATCACCTGCAGGAAGAAGTCCGATCTCCTCTGGGCCTTAGAGGCTCTCACAACCAAGAATTTGCCTACTTCCACCATGTCATTTCTTACTGCCTGGTTTAAAAGACTCCAGCTGTCACACTGTTGTTGGACCAACGTGCCGTGATGCTTCGTGCTTCTGTATTTGCATTTCTCACTGTCTCAAACGCCCTAACCCTTCTCATGGCCCTGGTAAATCTCGGAATTCATCCCTCATGATACAGCTCGAAGTCATTCTTGGGAAGAGGCTATGACTTTATCCAGCACGGCTGCTCAGTTTTTCCTTGGTGCCACTATTATGGTTGGTAGCCAGCTCTGTGATACTAACCTCTGTATGTATCACTACAGGCCACCACATTTATATTAAAATGATGTTTACACATCTGCAATCCTAGGCGACAGAGGGCCGTAACTAATGGTAGCAGCTGTGTCTTATTCATCTTCCTGGCCTCGGGGTCTAGCAGAGGAGTCTGAAACACACTATGTGTTTAAAAACTTTGGAAAAGTCAACTGCATAACACAGAATCATAAAGCCTATGCAAAACCAGCCTGAACTTTATTGTACAGGCAATAAGATCTGAGGAGGGTAATACACTGTCACTCAGAGTTTAAGACGTTAACTCAATCGGAAGAGCAAAGAATGGATAAAAAAGCTGAAAGGAAGGATTAAAAAAAAAAATCAGTTATAAGGGCGCCAAGAGCAATCAGGTGAGAGAAAAAAGCCTGAACGAAGAGGCAATTTCTGAGACAGTGTTTAGATTTCGGTAACTGGCTAGAAACGAAAGCCACGATTACGGGTGGATGCGGCTGCAGACGAATGGCATCTCTCAGTCTCGGGAGCTGCGACAGCACGGGTGCTGCCGGCTACAGCAGAGAGCACAGAGGAGCAGCTGGCAGGGAGAAGGGATGGCAAAGCTAGTGAACTACTTGACAACGTAGGTACTTTGTGCTTTTAAGAATAAAACATAACTAAACAGTTTAACCCAAGTTTCATTTTGCACCAAATATCACGATAAACACTATTAACGTAAGAAAGCCAAATGGGAGCAGGATGTTCAGGTAGTTATACTTCACAGTTCCAAGCTGAATCACTCTACCCACAGGTTTGCAATATGGAATCCATTTCACTTATAACACATGATTTGCTAATAAAATTTTCCACAGGAAAATGGCAATTACACTGACTCACTGTTTCTTCTTCTTGGGAATGAGCTGCCAACAAAAGTCACTCGAATTACTATGGCTTACAGAGTTCTGCCCCTGCAGGGCAGGAAGAAGCTGGGGACAGGGGGATTTGCGGTGGTTCTGGGGTGGGAAGGGCCTGCCTTTAGGACCATTTATCAGGGTGTCCATAGGCCAACCCAGTTCAGTTAGCAGACCCTCTCGGCTCTTTCATGAAGCAGCCCTGTAACTGGCCTTGATAGTTTGATCTGTTACTACTCACTGAATGATCACTTAAAGTTGTTCAGAACAAGGGTAGGGAAGGGGGTTGCTATTCACCCCCTCAAAGACGCTGACATTCATTGTGCTGAGAGGGAACATGGCAAACAACATGTTTTAACAAACAGAAGGATGGACTGGGGGTGGGAAGACACATGGAGGTCAAGACACGTGGCTCGAGGCCTTGAGCTTTACACGTGGTCAGTGTTCTGACACTGGCACTGGCCCATCTTTTACGTCTGCGGCTTGGGCAAGAAAGCTCTTGTCACGGGGTTCTTTGTCCCCAGCAGGTGAGTGCGTGTTATGGTGGCTGCTCTTTCTAAAAAGGCAGAGGCTTACCTAAGCTTCTGCACAGAGGCAGGCGCTTGTAAACAAAACCAGTTGCCTCTGCTGATGGCTGCGACCAGAGGAGCCTTTAGCAGGTGGTCTGGGACCTTGAACTACACTTACCAAATGTGTGCAGGCAGGCAGAAGCCTCAGCGGATGGCAGCAGAGGCTCGGAAGCAGGCACAACTGACGAAATAATTCACTTGCAGACTGCAGGGTGAGGGGGATCTAGCGAACTAAGGCACAGGCTTCGGGGTAGGGGCCCAGCTGAGTCCTCAGGAAGTGTGGCCGAGGCAGAGACCAGATATATAGTGTGGAAAGAAGGCATTTCAGGCCTTTTAGGCACCTGGGGTAAATAATCTTTGTTCTGCAAAGGTTCTGTCTGTCTTACCGAGAACTAAAGAGGTTCTAATTAAACCGTTTATCCCAGGGTGAGTTAGGCAAAAACTAGCACTAGATCTTCTGTCCCAAATTCCACTGTGGACTGAGAGCCACAGAAGGAATGTGGAGGCACTAAACTTGGATTTTTTTTTTTTTTTTTTTTTTTTTTTTTGCGGTACGCGGGCCTCTCACTGTTGCGGCCTCTCCCGTTGCGGAGCACAGGCTCCGGATGCGCAGGCTCAGCGGCCATGGCTCACGGGCCCAGCCGCTCCGCGGCATGTGGGATCCTCCCGGACCGGGGCACAAACCCGGGTCCCCTGCATCGGCAGGTGGACTCCCAACCACTGCACCACCAGGGAAGCCCCTAAACTTGTATTCTTGAGTCTCACTTCATCACATGGGCTCAGGCTGGCTCTTGATTGGTTAATTATATATGAAAGAGAAAGAAAGAGACAGACAGACAAACAGAGAGAAACTTCCCTTAAGAGGAAGGTTTCCTAGGCCTCAGAAATTCCCTCACAAGAAACAGAAGCAGCAGCTCCCAGCACAGGGCTGAAAGTGCCTGCACGTAGTGTGTGGACCTAGTTACGGACTGCCACCACCGCACATTCCCAGACCTCGAGAGAAAGCAACTACATCCCAAATGGTTCAAAATACCAAGCTCGGTGTCTTTTCCTCAGAGGTACTCTAAGTGCCTAAAACCAAAATTATCTTCTTATGGGGAAATTTCTTCCAACCTAAGTTCCCAGGTGGTGGAGTCAGACGACTGGCACTAAGAGAGAGAGAGAAACCAAGGTCTTTGCCCTTACTCAGGAATCTTGGCTGTGGCCTTTGATAACACTGGGAAGTGCTGGGCTCTGGGAATGTATTGTCTGGGACAACTGCTTTTGGGTTTTGGGGAATTGCTTGCTTTCAAAATTTCATAGGTATGTGGCAAAGGCTGTAATTCTGTTTCCTATGAACTCTTTGGCCTTGTTAAAAGTGAGACTAGATATTGAAGTAAGGCTGTAGGTGCTAAACGTCCAGGTTGTGAACTTTACTCAGGTATCAAGACTCCTGTGGTAAGAACAAGCAGAATAAAAAATTGGGGAAAATGGTTTGGAGGCTTTAATTTTGGACTTTGAAGTTGCTAGTGCAAAATAATTCAATTTGGGGATTTAAGGTGATTTAATCTGCAACCTTTAAATTCTCCCTGGGTGCGGCTTCCCGGCAGTCCAGTGGTTAGGACTCCGTGCTTCCACTGCAGGGGGCACACGTTCAACATCTGGTCGGGGAACTAAGATCCTGCGTGCCGTGTGGCATGGCCAAAAAAATAAAGTAAAATAAAATCTCCCCGGGGATTTTAAAATGGGTACTCGGGGTGGGGAGGTCTCCATTCAAATTTGAGGCAATTTACATTGCTGGCCTCTTATTACTAGAGCATCCGTATGCATTTTACCCTAATGTTGCCATTTCATTTCACTTCCAGAACATCCGACACGCTACATGGGACCAGAGTAGAGGGGCGTGGTTTGTGACGGGAAACAGAACAAGGGTTGAGTTTTCATCTTAGGTTCAGAGTGGACTTGGAGTTTATCCAATTAACACAAAACTCTGATCCATTCCAGAGCCTTCTGGGGGCAAAATCTAAACTACTCATCAGTAGTCCCAAGGGGAAGCCCAAAGGAGTGGTGGTTGGTAGTGGGGTAAGCGGGGACTCAGAAAGGTGGAAGCATGACTGTCCTGATAAGTACTGCTCTGCTGAAAAGGACCGTCACAACCCTGCTTGACCGCAGGTCCCACGGTAAAGCCAGAGGGTTCAGAGAACAAAAGGCTGGGGGAGTATCAGAGGGCAAGGCCTTTGTTCCCTCATGGGTTTCTGGGAGGACGGACTTTCCCCCGGTCTCTCTTTCCTGGAGGGAGGAGGGACTTAGTGGATTTATACACTAGGGAAGAGTAACTGAGAAAGCTTGACTTAGCTCTGCCCTTCTTCATCTCGGGAGCTGCCAAAGGGGAGCATGTTCCACTGCTTGTCTCAAAGCACTGCCCACCAGAGGGGCCGGTCCAGGTCCAGAACCACTGGGACTGGGTGGGTAGGTCTGTCTAGCTCAGGTACCCAGTCGGCTGCCCAGTTGGCTCTCACACCAAGCTTTGATCAGCAAGAGTGGAGATGCTCTGATATCCGAGTATAAAAGAAAAGTTCGTGCTCATAAACAGCTTCCTCTTTCTTATGGAACTCAGGAGCATACAAATTCACCCTACTTTCTGAAGAAATCAAAACCACGGGATGAAACCTACCCGAGTCAAGCTCCATGTCGGCGGGCGAGGCTGCCAAGCTGCCTTCCTTCTTCTGCTTCTTTGGGCTACTAGGCCTGGGCAGAGACGAAGACCTCTTGCTGTTGGACCTGACGCTCGGCTAACGGAGAACCAAACTGAACACAAGTCAGGCGGGTCCACAAAGAATTGAACCCCATCCCTTCACTTAAATATGATGTAGAAAACCAATCTGGAGCTAAGTCCAGGTAACTGGAGAAGGCAGTTACCTTTCTCCTTTGGATTCATCAGAAAACACAGAGTGCTTTCTATCCAAAGCGAGAAAAGGCAATAAGATGCCTAATGAGTTACAAAATTCCTCAGATAGACATGATACATTTTTATAAACCACACTCTGAAAATCTATTTACCGCTTGGAAGTTAGAAGTTAGGTAATTGGCAAACACGTCTTTCTGCTGACATGCCTGCATTGGTATGGAACCAAACATCCTCCATTCCTAATGATGAAAAGAGAAGAGAAAAATAAGTACGTATTTGGAAAACGTCATGCTTTGAATAGTCTGCTGACAGGAGGTAAAGTGGAGGTCTCAAATTACATTTCTGCTTCATATGTGACTTTTCCTTTTTGGGGAAATTAATGAAAATAATGGAGCATTGAAGGGGAAATAAAAACCAACTCTGCCTGCAAAATGATCAGGACTGAACACTAAAAGACTACTTGACAAAATCGCTTGGCCCAAAAAGGTTCTACCTACTACAAGAAGAAGTTACAGGCATTAATGACGCAGACTCTCATTCGGCCTGGCTGGCTCCCGCCCCCCTCCTGACGCACCAGCGCTGTTCACAGGACTGTTAACTGTTCCCTTCTCCTAACTCGCTCACTCATGCTGATTTTTCTGTCTTCTGTTCTTTCCCTTTCCAAACTGAGCAATAATCTTGAAGGTTCAACATCACTTGTTTCTCTCTTATGGCCAGTAACACATTCAACAGTGGTTCTCAATAGAAATCACTTTGGGCTCTTGTGAAACCTATAGATTCCAGGGACTAAGTTAAGTCTAAGGGGGGGCAGGGGCGGTGCTCAAGAATGTACATTTCTAATGCACACCCCAAGGAGATTCTGATGTGGGCTGGTACTTGGACCCACTTCCAGAGGGACTGATGGTCTGTACATGCAACTCAGCCCTTGATTAATTACACACGTCTTCGTATCTGTTCACTAGACTGTAAGTTCAGACCTTTGGCTGTTTCTCTGAAGTTCAGTGCCTAAGAACACCTAGAATGCATTTTTATTAAAATACCACCACCACCATCACCACTACTATAGTTAGTTGTTAAAGCCTGAAACGTAAGATGAAAGTTGGAAAAGATTAAGTGTAGCAAACCTTTCTTGTATAGGAGAAATTTTACTTTGGGGAGGGGGTGAAGAGGGAAGAGTAGGAAAAAGTTATAGTAATACTTAGATTTATTAAAGGCAGAAACTTACTTCCCAATTAATTCTGTAAAACTTATAACACTGCTTCAAACCATCCCATATTTAAAAAAAATAATCTTTTAATTTTAGAATAGTTTTAGATTTATAGAATCTAACCATTCTATTTTAGCTCCTTTTCTTAGGGCATAAAATTGGAAAAAACTGTGGGCTTTTTTTCTGATGAATTCAAGATTTCACTTAATATTCTAATCAACATAAAGGAAATTAAAAAATTAAACACAAAAGCAACACATTTACTTCTTTATGGAACAGTAATTGCTACATAAGCTAACATTTTGAACAATCTACATAAATAATGTCACATCCCAGAAGAATAAAAAACCAACACACTTACATCTGGAATTCCTCTGGGAGTAGATATATTAAAACCTGGATAGTTTACCAACTTCGAGAGATCGTAAGTGACACTTTTATTTTGTTGTACTTCTCCAGCTTCTGTTTCTCCATCAGCACCATCTATTACAGACCATCAAAACGCTTAATATTGCTAGATGCCCACATAAATCCCTCTCCAGACCAAAAGCAGACCTGGAAAGTGCTTAGATCCATGACCACAGAATTATTCCGAGAATAGCTTTAATTATAATTTGTCTGAACCATTAGATTAGAATTTTTAAACAACATGGACATATTATTTTGATAAAAATAAACATTTAAAATCTTGGAAATTTTAGTTCTTCCATGAGTTATTTGAAAAGTCTGTTTTGCACTGGTCTTTGATTTGTCTAACCCTCTATTCCAATTCTTTATTTAATAAACATTTATATAATGGTCACTGTGTATGAGCTTGTGTTTTCTTTTCAGATAGTGCTTGAAACAGTTTACAAGTATTCATTCGCTTAATCTTCATAACAACACTAAGAGGTACATACTATTAAAACCACTTTACAGATGAGAATAGTTTTTGAAGGATACTTAGGAACCACTTCATTATTTTGAAAAGTACTAAATAAATCGAACATTTTATTTTGCCTTGTCTATATACCTAAGGAAAACAAATAGTTGACGAGAAGTTTCTCTTTATATAAGTTTTCAGGATAAGAAGCCAAGTAATGAAAGAATAAGAATATAACCAGTGTGTCACCCGTCATTAACAGATAGATATAGGCAATGTTCACCAATGACTGATTCCACTACAATTCACAGGAAACAGAGGGACAGAGAAACATGCTAAAATAACACCATGGGGATGCACCAGCAAAATCTTGAAAACTCAAAAGGACAAAATACAGAGTTTTGTTAAAAACAAGAAAGGGAACTTACAGATTAAAAGAGATTTAAGAGGCACTCAATGATCTACAATCTTTTGTCCAAAGAATCTCTATTCAAACAAATAAAGAGAGAAAGAGAAAGAGAGAGAGAGAGAGAGAGAGAAAACAGAAATGCAAGCATCTACAGAGCAGCAGGAGCAATGATAATTTGAATGTCAGCATGACTTGGGGATATATTAAAAGGCTGTGCTGGGGCTTCCCTGGTGGCACAGTGGTTAAGAATCCACCTGCCAGGGCAGGGGACAAGGGTTTGAGTACCCCATACAACCAAAAAAAAAAAAAAAAAAAAAAAAAAAAAAGGCTGTGCTAAATATTCTTTGGTACCACTTGAGGTGGGGGGGGTTGGTAAATTTTTTATTTAGCTTTTATTTAATTAATTTATTTATTTATTTTGGCTGTGCTGCGCGGCATGTGGGACCTTAGTTCCCTGACCAGGGATTGAATCTGCACCCACTGCAGTGGAAGTGCAGAGTCTTAACCACTGGACTGCTGGGGAAGTCTCTAAATTTTTTATTTTTAATTACCTAAGTAATATCTAGAAACACTCTCATTTTAAAAAAATGTACAGCATTAGAGATAATACTAAAATCTTAAGCCCAATCCTGTTTTCGTTCTCAGGGATAACCACTGTTGAGTTTGCTGTATATTGGTTAGGACTTTAAAAATTTTTATATAAAAAGTTATTTACTATCCACCAGATGCCAGGCACTGTGCTACATGATAAATAAATAGATACAAATTGTGACAGGGCATGAAGAAAACAAACAGGGTGAAGTGATAAAGACTGGCAGAACAGGTGGGTAAACATGGGGGAGACACATCTATTTATTTATTTATTTATTTATTTTTGCGGTACGCGGGCCTCTCACTGTTGTGGCCTCTCCCGTTGCGGAGCACAGGTTCCGGCCGCGCAGGCTCAGCGGCCATGGCTCACGGGCCCAGCCGCTCCACGGCATGTGGGATCTTCCCGGACCGGGGCACGAACCCGCGTCCCCTGCATCGGCAGGCGGACTCTCAACCACTGCGCCACCAGGGAAGCCCGGGAGAGATACCTTTAAATAAAGTGGTCAGGGAAGGCCTCTATGAGTCCAAACCCTGAAACCTAGGTGGTTCTTGGTTAAGATCTTTCAAAAATATCTTTTACAAACATAACTCCTCATAGAAAATATAGAGCATTGTTTCATCCGTGTGGGTTCAATGGTATCATAATATTAAGTCATCCAGAAACTTGCCTTTTAAACTCAGTATTGCATAGGGATTTTGCCACGTTAGCTCCATGGATTTACTCCATTTTTAAAAATACTGCAGGGATTCCACCCCCCAGATCTACCACGGTTTACTTAGCCATTCTCCTTTAGGGCCTTAATGTTGTTTTTAATTTTTCACTATCATAGTCAATGTTAAAAAGTATCTTTATATACATACATTTCCTTGTGTGCACGTGTGAATATTTTTCTAGAGGAGGTACCTAAGAGAAGTTCTAGATCATAGGAGGGTTTATTTATTCTAATTTTTATAGGTCTCCTGGCAGAGATGGATATATTTCTGTTACCATTACTGAGAAAGGCAAGAGCTTATGAGGTCTAGCTGGAGAACCAATACCTTGCTAGGTAGTCACTGGGCAAGTCCAGATAACCATCTGATAACTCTCACTGAAGTTTTAGCTCCTTCCTTGTAAAACAAGGGAAACACCATCAAGATATTTTTTAGTTAACTCAGCACACACTAAGCCAGTCATTCCCACCCTATTTTACTGTGATTCTTTAATTAAAAAAGAAAAAGATAGAACACTTAAGCTGACTTATCTAACTGAACATACTATACCTTTTCCATCATAGAGTGCAAGCCCTGAGGTCTCTAGTTCGGCCTCTTTGAGCCAGCCTGGTGGGTATCCTAGCTGGCGCATTCGATATATAAAAGGTGGAAGACTCTTGTCCGTCACACCCAGCGCATCCTGAAGTTCCTCACTGAGTAAAAATAAAAGAGGAAGAAAAATACTGTATTCTTGTTTGGATGAAAATACATACTGGTCTGATATTTTAAAACTCTTCTGTGTCTTATATTACACGCCTGTGGCACAGTGCCTATCAAACACATAGTTAAAATTCCAATAAATCTTTTTGGATGGATTGATGTACATTATATAGAGCCTTGCTAGAGAACACTTATATCTTGATTATTACCCTGAAGATCCACAGAACGTTCCAAATAATAGGGAAGCAGAAATGACATTCTATGGTAAAATGACAGAGGTACCTAATAACTCCTGGCTTGAATCTTCCAAATCTTTCTTCTACTTCTTCTGCATGGTATCGCTGCTGAAAATTCTGACTGCTTGTCTCACCACAGGCATCCATATACTCTTTTCTCTTCTCACTTATTCGAGCAGCATTCCGAGGCTAAATCGTAATGTGTTTGGAAAGAATGGTATCGAGCAGTTTAGAAATATTTCAGAAATTAAATAAATATAAGCACTTTTTCTAGGTCAAGCACACAGATTATTTCAGTTTTAATGCATAAGGGACAGGTATAAAAGAGAGTGGATACTTTAGGAAAATAAGCAAAGAAGAGAAGCAGCCCCTTAATTTCGTATTACCTTGGTACTATCATAACATAAAATAAAGTTTTGAAAATAAGTTGTCTAAAAATGAACCCTCATAATGTTTTATTCATCTCAAATACAGAGTACTGTAATAAATTATTATTTTTTAAAAAATCTATTATCTTTAAAACTTACGTATAAATTTGGAAAGATTTCAAAATCAAGGACTATGGGAAAGACAGGAAGTTTCTTCACATCACACAATGCCACAGATGTATTGAAAACATTAGAAAGCTCTGGTTCAAAGATTTTTTTTTTATATGAGAAAAATTTACCATTGGGCAATCTTTCATTTGATGCTCTTCAGAACCACAATTGAAACAGTGAGGCTTTGGCCTATTTGGTCAAAAAACAAAGATTTTCATAATGTAAATAGAAATATAAAAGCAAATCAACAAAATTCTGTATGACAGCAACGTGTATCAGAGACAAGAAAGCATGTAGATCGCCAATTATTATCTGCATAAATGAGTACACTTTCACTTCTTGTGCTTAGTGATTTAAACAAACAGTACTTTTGACCAAGTCTTTTAACCAAGAACCCTTGTGTTCCCGACTGATCTGTTACCTCTGAGTTTTGTCAGTGGCTAATAATAGAAGAACCAAGGCAAACAGATTATCATATTTTCCTTTAGGTAACTTGGAAAGGGGTAGATGGTTATAAGACAGCAATCAAACTGACAGCAGTAATTATACCTTTCCACCCACCCAGGCACATCAGGAGTGAACCAATGAATTCCAATATAACTGACTTAAACATTTAACATGTCTATATATTGAAATTCTAGTTTAATCTGTTTATTTATCGTAATCTAGCAATAAAGAATATTAACTTTTCAAGCTAAAAGAGTTCATGGTTTTGGTTAAAAAAGAAGAAGAAAACAAAAGCAACTCCCCACACAAACCTTTTTGCCTTTACTTGTATTTCTTGCCCTTCTAGAGAAACAATGTGGCTGAAGACTTGCTGGTACCTTTAGTGAGTTTTATTAAGGAATAGTTATCATAGTCTGCAAAATTTGGTTTTTTTTTTTTTTTAAAGGTGAACTTAATGGCAAGATGCATAAAGATCTTCATTCACTATGTAGGATACTTGGGTATTTCCCATCCTTCCGTAAGCTGAGGGTTTTCATTTAGTAGCGGTTGCCCCAATTTATCAAGGCAAAAATTAGTAAAATACAGGACACTTCCTACAACCTGCAGAAAACAAGTCAAAAAATATTGCTATTTAAGCAGAAAAAAAAAGACATTAAATAATGTAAGACTATGATTAATTGTTTTAACAATTTATTTCTGGATGAAATTATTAGAAATAATAATCAACTCCCTAGTTAAAGGAGCCACATTCTGATGCATAAGTAAGATCTCCATCACTGAATTCCCCCCTGTTGCCTAGATCACTGAATTTTTCCTGTTGGATCACTACTATCAGTTGCACTTTCTCCAGACTTAAAAAACAAAAACTTTTCAACAACTCTTATATTCCCTCCAATTTCCCATTTCTTTGCTTCCTTTTGCAGCAAGATCCTCAGACAGTTGTCTATATCTATATAGTCATTGTTTCCACTTCCTTTCCTCCCAATCACTCTTTTCCTTTCCTTCCAACTTTTGGGAACAATTTCCTACAGAAAAGTTGAAAAAAATGGTACAAGGAACACCCATGTACCCTCCATCTAGATTCAACAATTGTTAACTGACATTTTTGTGTGCACATCTCTACACACACACACACACACACACACACACACTTTTTACTGAGCCATTTTTAAAAAGTAAGTCAACACCACTATCATCTTAGTCTAAGTCACTGTTTTCTCCAGCTCGAGATTAATACAATAACTTCCTTCCCAGGTTCTAGCTTCCACACATAACCAGCTACAGACTCTATTCATGACACTGCACCCCTAAATACTTCAGTATGAGCCTTCTAAGAATAAGAACATTCTACAAATCACAATACCACTGTCATGCTTAAGAAAATTACTAACACCTTAAAATCATCTATATCCAATCTATTTTCAGTTTTCCACAATTTTAAAGACATGAGGGTGCTGGGATGATGAAGAGCCCACAGATCTTACTGAAAAGATTTACAAGGTATGTACACATCTCTACAAATGTGATAAAGGCTGATATTTGCAAAGGTATCGTTTTAGATCACCCTATAAATGTCAAGTGGAAGAACTAGGACCAGGGATTGGATTGAGTCCAAGAAGCACATATCAGCTCCACTTTTAGAGAGTGGAAATTTCTATCACAGGTGTGAAGAACGAAGTGGTTTGCCTCATTTTTTAAAAAAGTGAATTTCAAGTTACTGGAAAGACTCAAAAAAAGAGCAAAATGCTCTAAGGGCACTTTAAAGAAAGATTCCTGAATTTGAATTAGATAACTTCATTTCCCTTTTAAACTCTAAGGTTCTGGGATTTAAAGTGGCACCTGCCTGGAAATGGGGGATTTTGCACTTATTAATTTAGTCTAAATTGTGGTACATCAATGGGACACAATACTCCGTGAACATGAAAACTAGTCTCCCTCTAATGGAATCCAGGATTACACCATCTTCTTTAAAAATTTTTAAGTTGCAAAATCACACCACTACACTGCACTGACACTGCTGAATTTTGCATAGGTACTGAAAGGGCTAAATGTAGGTTCATCCCTGTAAATCGTCTTCTGTTTTTCACCCACTATTGTAGTCTGTCCACATTTAACACTTCCTATCTGCCACCTGTTATATTAGCTATATATCCCTCTCAGCTTCACCCATCTCTAAGTTCCACAAGCATGCTTTCTATATCTTCATCCAAGTTCTTAAAAATGCGTAGAGGTGGGAGAGAGGGATGAATAGGCGGAATAAAGATAATTTTTAGGGCAGTGAAACTACTCTGTATGACAGTCTCATGGTAGATGCATATCATTATAAATCTGTGCGAATTCACAGAATGTACACCACCAAGAATGAACCTTAATGTAAACCATGGACTCTGGGTGATAATGATGTGTCAATGTAGTTCCATCAATTGTAACAAATGTACCACCTGGTAGGGGCTGTGGATAGTGGGGGAGGCTATGAATGTCTGGGGGCAGAGGATACATGGCAAATCTCTGTACGTTCCACTCCATTTTTCAGTGAACATAAAACTGCTCTAAAAAAAACCCAATCTATTAAAAAAAGAAAAAGAAAGAAAGGAAAGAAGATGAACAGAGAGGATAGTCAAGAGAAAAATAAAGTCCTCCAAAGTATATATATTGTGCCCCCAGGCCACAATGAAATAGTTATTAAAAAGCAAACTGTGGTAGTTAGAGGCTGAAGCCTACACTGTTGTTTACAACAAATTTAATGAAAGAATGTGTGATCGTCTGACGACATATGCCTATACCACTTTATCATTTAAATGTCACCCAATGGACATAGGATAGGAAACACATCTGCAGAATTCAAAACTTAAATGTCCAAACTTACACTAAAAGCTTCCTTATTGTTGACAGCACTGGATTCTTCTACTTTATGGTCCTCTTCTAGCATAACACTGGAAGGCTAACACAAAGAGAAATACATGTTACAAAAGGTAACCAATTTTTAACAACTTTCAATTTCAAGTATTAGCCACCTGAACACACTTTATTTTCTAATACATACCATTAAGGTATATAAAATTTTGAATTCATTGTTGTCATAATTAGGGTGAGTTGAGAAGTTAAGCTAGGTAGGAATGTTTATGAAAGAAATCTCCCAAGTGGGAAAGTTAAAAAGATATATAAAAGATAGTATCTTCTGGAGCATTAACATACACTATGACTTTTTAAAAATTATTTTTACACTATGACCTTTGTGTTAACAAATATTAATTATGGAACTTTCAACACTTAAACTGACAAGACAGACTTTACCTTGAAATCAGATAATCAAAGATTAAAATAATATATAACTTGATATTACTGGTCAATACTGTATTACAACCCTTACAGACCTCAAGCCACTACAAAATTCTGAAGTATTTCCTGAATCAAATATTAAATAATACTCAATATGTTTTGGGGTTTTTTTTTTCAGTATGGTTTTCATTGTTAAATGTATTTTGTTCCGTGAATCTTTAAAAATTATACCTGATAGGTGAAAACTAAAGGTGATAAACAAAAAATTTAATTAATTAGAATACTCCATTCTCCAACCTCTGAGGATAAACAGCTAAAGATCCTTATTTGAGAGACCTACTTACCTTAATTTTTAATTAAAAAAAAAGAGCCCAGAAATCATAATTCTGATTTTCTTAAGGTAAACTCATGCCCTAATATTCAGAGTGGAATCTCTCAGATTTCTTTGGGCATGCTGTTGATTTTTAAAACAAGTAGAAGGGAAAGAAAGGATAACATATGAACCTGTTCATTTTAGATAAAAAGAATCCATCTTTCATAAACCCCAGAGACAGAGATTTTTTTTTCTGACCTAAAATTAATTTTCTTCCCCAAACCACGTGTCCAAGTCAGGGAATGGAAAATAAAAAGGCTTCAGTTTTGAGTGCAGCCAGGTGTGAATATGAATCTCTGAGAAAAACACCCGTGATCCAAAAGAAAACCCTGTGGCTGCGCTGGTCAGACTGTGGAGAAGGAAGCCTGGCTGCAGGATGGGAGGTGAAGAGTCAATCTCAACAGTCATTCTGGTTTTGATTCAAGAGGATCCCTGGAGCCTAACAATTGGCGGCGAAAAGCATAACCTACTAATCTTAAAGTCTCTTAAGTTTGAAATACCTGGGGCAAAAGATTAAAGGAAGTCTTTTCCACATCATTTTTCTGCTGTTCCTCAAATCTTTTTACTAAATTTGATACAAATTCCTCTATTTCTTGATGATATTGCCTGCATAAAGAGGACAAAATGGTCAGAACCCAGACAGAGTAAAACATTGACTTGATTGAGTTTTATGCATTTTTAGAAGATGTCATGTGTAAATTTTGTTATTTTGTTTTTCAGAGTTTATCAAATCACTGACTCTTTGTAACACTCAGGAATCTATTCCTTAGGGAAAATATATACATTACTGTCAAGTTAATAAAATGATTACAATAACCTAACACAGTGCCTAGGCTGTAACAGCTGGCAAATACTTATGCAAAGACTAAATGGATTTTATTTATAAATTTTACATACTTAATTTTTCAATATATAATACATGTAAATGGTTCAAAATTCAAAAGAACTAAAAGGGTGAGTTACATAATGAAAAGCTCCCTTCCTACCCTGTCTCTCAGCCCCTTATTTCTGCAACACAGAGATAATCAGTGCATTCAGCTATCCCACATCCTCCTCCCAGACACCCTCTCTGCACACATAAGGAAACACCTATGTAAATATTACACTGGAGAAAAAAAGACCAAAATGCAATGCAAGAAAAATGGCTGAGGTCTATTTTCTCCAGCTTTCCAGGTCAAGAACCACGTTCATCAAATATTCTTCAGTGCTCGGTTCAGGAGGGGCCAAAAGAGCCAACCTCCTATTTACAGACTTGATCCATCAGGTCCCGTTAGCTCTGACATTGTAAGATTTCTGCAGGCACAATGCCGGGTGAGCAGTGCAGACATTAAGACTGCCAAGGGCTTGAGTTAGAGGCCGATTCGGACGGTGACGGCGGGGCTGGAGCCCCACGTGCCCAGCACCGTGCTGCTCCTGTGCTCACCACAGGCTGCTCCACCCTCCCAGAGCCTCAGGTTCTGCTTCTGCTGAGCTGAAGTAGCCAATGGACCTGCCACACAGGTAACGCCCTATGTACGGTCCCTTTACCTTGCCCGGCGCCTAAGATAACAGTATGATTAAGTGACACCGAAGGGGGCAAGCAGGTGTCTGAAATGTCTATGACCATGCTCTGAGGAAGGGACAGGTCAAGGCCTCAAACCATGTCAGAACATTCTAGCAAGCACTGCAGGAATGCACTGAGTCATCCTAGACCCAAGCATGCTGGAAGGCTTGCAAAGGTCTAGTTTTGCTATTAAAAAGAAAAAAAAAATCACGTGGGTAAGCTTTGAAGATAGCCAACAGGGAAAACTTAGTTCCCTGATTGTGGCAGAGAAATGGTTAAGATTATTTATGGTGGTAGCGGTGACTTTTATTTGAGGCTATTTATTGGGCTCTTACAGGTGCTCATTTAGCTACTTAAGAGGTAGTTACTATTAGTGTCCTGTTTTCCAGTGATGAAACTGATATGCAGAGAGGGTCAGTGACCTGTCCAGGTTCACAGATATAGAACGTAGAGGAGTCCAGCTTCAAATTCAGGTTTATATGACTCTAATGTCCTCACTCTTATCATGATTCCATAAATTTTAAGTAAAAGAATAAAGATGGTATATAAAGTAAAAATGAGAATAGCGTATTTATAGAAGACATTGTATCATAAATACATCAGCTCATAATATTAGGAAAGGGAAAATTACTTACTTTGAAATAACATTGTTCATAAATAGAATCTGAAATAAAGGTCCATCTAATTTAGTATTGTTCACCAATATTCCACTAAAACAGAAGTTAAAACATACTCTTAGAAGACATTAAAGTAAAACTTGCATATGTTTATATAAACACTGAATCTTTATAATTCTGAAGTACCAAAGATCATAGAATATTTTACAAATAAGATCAAGAACCACAAAGAACTCCAGTTTTACCCACTTTAACAGTTTTTAGGGGTATCTTTTACATTACATCTTTTAAAAAATATTTCATAAAAAAATTAAAAACTGGGCTTCCCTGGTGGCGCAGTGGTTGAGAGTCCGCCTGCCGATGCAGGGGACACGGGTTCGTGCCCCGGTCCGGGAAGATCCCACGTGCCGCGGAGCGGCTGCACCCATGAGCCATGGCCACTGAGCCTGTGCATCCGGAGCCTGTTGCTCCGCAACGGGAGAGGCCGCAGCGGTCAGAGGCCCACGTACCGCAAAAAAAATTAAAAACTACAGTTAATCTTTCAACTGAAAAGCTTCTTTACCCAATGGCTCTTTGTTTACAAATTGAGGGAAGGGAGGAATTGAATAAAGCAGGTTACAAGAATATATTTCTGAAAGAATCAGTGAATTTGGCTTAGAAATATATGGGAAATTGAAACACTTTATAAATAAATGGGTAGACTCTTTCTGGAGGGCAGAGCACATTGCACTAAGTAGCTCAAATCCAAAATTTTAAAGTAGAGATGTAAAAAGTATCTCATTCCTGAATTTGACTTTGAAATACTGCAAAAAACAGAACTAGACTGCAGCCTGGAAATCTGCTATATATCCCTTTGGTAACCTGGGAGCAGCTGAATCTGATTCCTCCACACCTGCCTCAAATCCCTCTACCTGTACAGCACGTGAAATAAATCAATCTGTATGTGGAATTGCCCACATCAAGTAGAGAAATAAAATTAAATATGAAGACACCCAGAAACTTGCTTCAATTTGCACAAACTTCAGTTTTAAAAAATACATCATGTTTCTAAAAACTACATGCAATTGCATGACCCTTGACTGGAGTTCAGTTTGAGAAATCAGCAATAAAGACATTCAATTGGGGAAATCTGAATCTGGTTGAGAATGTTATTAAGGAAATCGCGCCAGTTATTAGGCGTGATCATGGTGTTGTGGTAACATGAAAGTCTTTAGAAAAAAAAATACATGCTGAAATATTTGGGGTAAAATATGTATATGGAATTAGAAGAAGGAAATATGGCAAAATATTGTTAAATCTAAGTGATGAAAATATGGGTATTAACTGTACTATTCTTTCCACTTTCTGTACGTTTGAAAATTTTCATCATATAAAGAAAAAACAGAAAAAAAAAAACAAACAAAAAAAACGCCCCACAATGTTTACTGGATAAAAAGAAGAGACACTTCTGATCATGAAAGTTCCAAAAATAAGGGTTAAATCAAGAGATGTAGGGTACAGTTTTATCTAAATAATTTTATTTTTTTTCTTCCTTGGTGTTCTGTAGAAAGCTTTGTCAGTCTGACAATGTGGAGGGCACCAATTAAAAAAAAAATATATATATATATTTTCCTTTTTCAGGATACTAATGCTTGCTTCTTATAAATTGGCAAAGCCTATGATGCTGTAATCATTTGAATTCAGGTGATTATAACCCCCTTATAAATATTTAATGTTTAAATGAACAACTCTATTACAAAGCATATGCTTGTCTAAATATTTTTACATATATAAAAATTGTGATTTTTTTTAAGAATCCTAGTTACATTCAATATATTTACTACCTAACCAAAAATAAGTGTAGATCTACAAAGTGTGCTCACATAGAGGAAGGAAAGTAGGGCATAGAGAAGTTATTCTTTAGACATATTCTGAAATATGTCTAAATTCTAAATATGTTAAATTCTAAAATTTTAAAGTTTTAGTCACCAGTGTAGCCAGTCAATTCAGCCGGTACCAGGGACAAAAAATTCCATGTGAAACTGCATCAGTGTACCCCATATTCTGAAAGCCTTAACATACCATTCTGTGTAATAAATTTGTACTTTAGGAAATATTTTAATTTAGTGACTACTGAATAAATTTAATTACAAAATATCAACATTTAATCTTCTATTAAAATCAGATGCCTGAATGCAAATTTACTCACTGTACTTTTTTCAAAAGCAACTACCATCTCTTCTTCTAAAATGCTGCATCTTGCATTATTTCTATTTATGAACACATTTTAATTGTATAAATAAATCTTCAGCTAGATTAATACTGTAATCTGAATTCTAACTTACCAGAAATGTTCACTGAATAGCAACAGCTAGGTTGATAACTTGCCTGTTCTGAACATTAAGTCAAAAACTTCTGAATTGTGTTTCACACATATTTTCATCCAATAAGTCAGTTTTCAAAGTTTAATACAGTTGTGAGAATTCAAATTTTACCCTCACAAATTAAAAATAAAAGATCATTACGATGATTTCTTGAGTACAAAATGGTACAAAAATCCTAAACACCCTTTTTGCAAAAAAAAAAAACCCTGTGATTAAATATTAATGTCAGGATAAAAAATAAAGGACATTATGGTGCAAATTCAAGATCTCATACCTTGGTCGAGTCAGAATGTTCAATTTTCTTTTAAGTTCTTGATGTTATTACTTGTTAAGGAGTATAAGCCCTCATTAAATAGAAATACGAAGATCATAAAATTCAACTACTAACCTCATTTTTGGTGTCAATGTTATAAACATATGTTATAAACGTTAAAAGACAAATATTTTGAGGATGACACACTTACTGACCTCCTGTTTTGTTGCAGGGCTAGGTATCTGGATCTAAAAACTAAAATAGAGTTTTCATCCCTTCCAACATGGTATTTCTAAGGCAGGGGCACGTAGTTCAAAGAGACTAACAGACTAAACCAAAAATGTTATGCAGCGTAACAGACTGGTAAGACCTGAAGAATCTAGGATGGAATCTATGAATGTTCACTGTAAAATCCTTTCAAATTTTCTGTATTTTGAAATTTTTCATTAAAAAATGTCGAGGAAAACGGCATTATGAAAAAATGACTTCGAAAACCTTAAAAGATGATTTACCAACCACTTTCAGGGGTTTTTACACTAGAAAAACTACCTGAGCCAAAATTACTTGCATGTATATTACAAACAAAAAAATACCAAAAATTCTCTAAGAATGGAAATAAACACAGTAACACTTCTTCTAGAAAGGTTGTAAACATGTAACTAAAGGCAAACGGAAACTTATTTGCGCGTTTTCCCTAGGGGTTTGCAATGGCCCTTAACCACGGAAGCTACTTCAAAGTGGAAGAACTTTAAAATGAATCCCCGAAGTTCATCAAGCAATTAACCATTTCTCTCTGCATGCCTCGACTCCTTAACGCCCCCAACTGCACATCCTAGCACCACTAACTTTTGCCCCGCCCTAAAGACACATCTGCGCCTAGGTCTAAGCATCTGGTATCTCCTAACATATAACTACAGCTTGACTGCAACAACTTTAGCTTGGCTCCAAAAAAGGAGATCGGATGACTCCAAATAGGGGAAGAGAAGTGAAGAGTCTACAACTGAACAGTTGAAGGAGTCCGGAATAACGCTAAAAACCTGCCCCAGATTGGGGAGCGGGAGGAGTGAATAAGGTCCAGGATACGGATCCCAGAAGGGGAGATGTCTGCGCCGAGGCCTCGGGGACGGCTTATGCAACCCGAACCCGCGATTCTCAGCCTCGTGGAATTTCCGCCCGCACCCTCCCGGGGACGGCACACACCACACTCCCCAGTGACAGGGCCCAGCGAGCGGGAAGGATATTCTCGGCGCGGAGCTGCTCGATGGTTTCCTCGTACTGCCGAAGCCGCTCCCGCAGCTCTGCGTCGCCGACCCCATTCTCGTCCTCCTCGTCGCCGTCGTCGTCCTTGAAGAGGGTGTGAACTGGCTTCGGAGTCGACTCCTCTAGGTGGTCAAACGCCTCGAACAGCTCTAGGTCGCCAAAATCCACCTCCGCCGCCATTTTGGGCTATGGGAAAGATACGAGAAGAGGCGGAGCTGGCCCCCCCGGTCGAAGGCAAAGGTTGTTGGGCGGCACCGCTCTCTAGGGCTCCGGCCGCCCTAAGCCACCCAGTACGGTTTCCTCCAAACGTAGGCCGCTGAAGCTGCATAATAGGCGGGCCAGTCCTGTGAGACTACAACTCCCAGAATGCAATGGTGTCTCTTATACCCACTTCTGAGGTTGCTCGGGAGCAAGGCATGCTGGATATGGGTTTCTAATCGACTGTTAACTCATTGTTTGCATTGCATACTGGGATTGATCCTTTTTAATGTGAAGAAAGCCAAACTACATCAGATCGTGTTACAACAATAT
The DNA here is from genome assembly GCF_003031525.2 of Neophocaena asiaeorientalis asiaeorientalis. Lineage (NCBI taxonomy): Eukaryota > Metazoa > Chordata > Mammalia > Artiodactyla > Phocoenidae > Neophocaena > Neophocaena asiaeorientalis. The sequence goes on along the minus strand of NW_020174645.1, from coordinate 5,827,194 downwards.
GAGTTGTCTCTTACGCATTTAAGGCTGCAAAAAATCAGAGCACGATGTACGGCTTATCACAGATCCTGGTGAATAAGGAACTCCAGTTTTGCCACAGACTACCGTTGTGATCTTGGAGAAGCTACTTTAGTTTACTGGGCTTGTTTCACTTTGTCATGAAGAACTAGCTTGACCTTAGATTATTTTAGATTTGTCTGTTGCAGCTTTTGGTGATTTCTCTCCTTCAATCACTCATTCATTCAATAACATTTATTTACCGAGTTCTATGTGCCAGGCACTGTTTTAGGAGCTAAGGGTGTAAGAGTGAGCAAACTAGAGAAGTTCCTGCTTTCATAGAGGGTACAGGCTAGCAAAAGAAAGAAACAAAAAATAAACATACATGTTCCCGCTCTTGGGTCAAAGTGGATGTTGATGGGTATTCATCATATTAATAAATAGATATGTGAAATAAAAACAGGAATGGATATGTAAAAAATTTGACATTTCTGTGGGAGTCAGTGGATGGAAGAACTGAGGTTTGAACTGAATTATGAAGTGTTAGGAGGGCAAAGTTGGTGGTATGGGGGGTGGAATTAAGAGTCCTAGTCTGAAGAAATGGCGTGTAGAACGAAAAGGCAGAGTGGACCAAAATGAGGCTGGAACATTAGGCAAGTACTCACCATATTAGGGACATTGTCTCCACCTCCAAACTGGCAAGTCATTTCAACATTTTAAACAAGTGGTGGGTCTATGACCCACAAATTTTCATTTTGGTAAGATGGTCCTGATGGCATGATAGGAAAAGGACTGGCGATGGAGCAAACGTAGAATTCCAAATCTAGTAGACTGATAGATTTTTGTAATAAGATCAACAAATGTTAGCTTGGATTAGGGTAGTGGCAATAGTGAAGGGTTGATATTTAATAGAGAATATTTAAAAGATAAAATTAAAGCAACAGAGATAACTGAAGGTTTGTATATAGGGAATGAGAGAAAAGGGTGGTGAATTATTTGCCAGGATTCTGACTTAAGAAACTGGTTAAATAAGTGATCATTTGAGATAGAGAAAAAAATCATTTGATGTTGACCAGGTTTGGGAGTAAAGGGTGAGTTCCATTTTGGCTATGTGGTACCTTGAGGCAATTTTATCCTTATAAACAATTTTATCCGTATATAACTCTAGTTAGGTAAGTAACTAGAGTAGTGGAAGAAATTTTTGAAGCTCTAGTATATTGAAGGTAAAATTTTCGGGCTCAGTGGAGGTGTATATTACACAGATATTTGGCTAAGCTCCAAAGAGGATTGAACTAAAGATTAGCATTTGGCTGGTTCAAATTTTTATGGAAAGTAAATACAAAGATGATAGAGAATGAGACTGCATAGTGAAGAACAGAGTGGGAAGGAAGTCTAGGACTGAGCCCTAGAGGGCTGGGATTTAGGATGAGACAACTACAGAAACTGATGCACAGCCAGTGGGAGAACTAGGAGAGGGCCCCTGAGAAACTATATTTAAGTATATACTTAAATCATCTTTTGGCCATGAAATTAACTTGGAATGATATATAATACAACTTAATTTCTGCTTCTATCTCCTTCTACCAACCTACTATAGTATTTTTCTAATTTAATCACCATCAATGATCACCCAAATTGGAAACATCATCTTTGAATTTTCTTATCCTCCAAGCCAGTTGCTCTCACAAAGCTCATCAAAACCTTGCCTCAAATAGTGTGGTCTTGTCTTACTACCATGTCTTGAAAGAATCTCCTGGACAGCAACTTATGTTCCCGTCGCATACAAGAGTAAAGCCCAAAACATCCATGGTGGAGTACCAGGCTTTGGACACGGAAAGCACAGTAACAGCCAGAAAAAAGGGGAAAAAAAGTTTTAAGCATATAAATGCTTCCCTACAAACTCATTTCAAATTGAGCCAAGCAGTTAACTGGCCCCCACCCCCAGGATTCCAATAATTGCTTCATAAAATTTAATTATGCAAATTGCAATTACCTATATGCCTCCCTCTAAATCTGCATTGTCCAGGATGGTTTCCCCTGGCTGTATGTAGCTATTAATAACTTTAAATATGACTAGTCCCAACTGGGATGTTAAAATGTAAAATACCCCCTGGATTTCAAACACAAGCATGCAAGTAAGAATGTAAAATCTCTACTAAGAATACTGATTACCTAACTCAATTATTTTAGACATACTAAATGAATCCATACTAAATGAATCAAAATTAGTTTCCTGTTTAAAATTAGCTATAAAAATTCTTTAAATTACTAAATAAGTACAGGATGGACCATATCATTCATCGTGTATGGCCAGCTCCTAAAATACCACAGAAAAACACAGGAAGCAGTTCAATGTGTGCTTTTCATATCCACACTGCATTACAGGCCCCCAATCATTCTTTTTTCCCCCAAAAACACTCTTAATGAAACAGATTTCAGAAGGTACAGCTCACCAGGAAAATGTGAATTTGGGATGACTCCAAAGTGAAAAACCATGGTGTTATTTCCCCAGAAACTTGACTTTGTCGCTGAAGCATTAAGAGCCATCTCTCCCCAAAATAATTGTGCTCTGGGAAAACCAAACATTTACCAAAACACATTAAGCAGTCTTCCCTTGTGCTACTACATTGTGGAGATGTTTTTCAAAGGATTTTTCCAGTGAAAGCTAAAAATTATGAATTTGTTGTAATGAAAGCAAATGAAGTACAAGTTCTGTAGTCCCCTCCTTCCACCAGAACTATGCCCTAAATTTAATCAATTTAGTGACAAAGTTGTTTTCTGTTTTAGTACTTCAGGTTAGACAATTCAAAAGGGATAATGAGGAAAGGGCATACAAAGAACTTGTTATAAGGCACTTTATTAAAATAAAAGTGCTTACATCCCTTTAATGTATTAATCTATTTCCTGAATAACATAATGGAATATTTAACAAATACTGTACACCAGTTCTGTCCCTTATAATAGTAGGAAAACAGTATTATTTTACTAAGTTTTTTCACTCCTCCCAACTTCCTTTTACATTTTTGCTCACCATGGTATTGCCTATAGCATAATTCTTAAAAAAAAAAAACAACGGAATTTCTAGTCAGTGTCTTCCACTAGAAATTGCAAAATGCTACAGAAACCATAAGACAAATTCAAATAAGAATTCCAGGTAACTTAAATTAACACGAGTTTTGAGAAAACCATTTTTATTATCATCACCACCCAGCCTATTTGTGCTGGATTATGTACCAAATGGCCAGATCTTCTAAAGAACATCTACATAACATTTCTTTCATGTTTCAAGAGATGAAAATAACTGTACAAGGTTAAGTACAAAAGTACACAAGACAGTGGACACCAAAAATCCATGTATGAGATTTTATCCCATCTGCAGCTTTTATATATTTGAAAAGTAGAATTCATTAACTAAAAAATATTGTCCTTCTATAGTCCTGTCAAGTTTAATGGAAGCGGGTTTAACCTGATTACAACACTAACACCAGTATCACTGATCTGATATTTACAAAAAATCATATTTTTCAATAAATTAAAGTCAATGCAACACCCATGCAAGCTAGAATGCCAGCTGTTTGGTGAACAAGGACCTGACATCAGAACCAGAAGTCTATAAAAGTCCCAAGTATAAAGTGTGATTTTCTTCAAACTGTGTCCATTCCTCGCATCGATGATGTAAAACCCAATCCCATTCCTCTTTGTGTGTGGGTTTGTGATCTTGCCATTTCATACTGAGCGTCTAGATTTCTGAATACTTCTTCCTGCTGTTTCAATGTCTTGTAACTTTCTTCATCAACGGAGCTACATCCAGCTTCATCTTCACTCTAAATAACAGATACAAAATATACTATTAAAATGAATTCACTTAGGAATAAAAAGTGCTTCTCTCCCTTAAGAAGTACTACTACATCACATTTTTGCAGTACATATTTGACCTCACTTAGCTTCCATTCATTCATTCAGCACCTATGGAATTCAAGGCAATGTTCATTCTAGGTACTGGGATAGAGCAGGACATAACAAAAATCATTCAGTGGGCCCAAGAAAGAACATGTAGAACAGGCCAGGGACTTCCCTGGGGGTGCAGTGGTTAAGAATCCACGTGCCAATGCAGGGGACAAGGGTTCAAGCCCTGGTCTGGGAAGATCCCACATGCCATGGAGCAACTGAGCCCGTGCGACACGACTACTGAAGCCCACGCTCCACAACGAGAAGCCACTGCAATGAGAAGCCTGCATCCCGCTGCGAAGAGTAGCCCCCGCTCGTTGAAACTAGAGAAAGCCCGCGTGCAGCAATGAAGACCCAATGCAGCCAAAAATAAATAAAGCATCTAGGGAAAAGTGAAGGAGAAAATGGGGATGGAGTGTAAACCAAATATCCCTTCAATGAAAAACCAACTCCCTTAGTAATAACCAATATCTGAACATTTGTCGACCTTACCAGGTTGTTGTGTAAAACCTAAAACCTTCCTTGGGACTTCCCTGGTAGTCCAGTGGCTAAGACTCTGTGCTCCCAATGCAGGGGACCTGGGTTCAGCCCCTGGTCAGGGAACTAAATCCCACATGCTGCAACTAAGAGTTCGCATGCCGCAACTAAAAGATCCCGCTTGCTGCAACTAAGACCTGGCACAGCCAAATTAATTAATTATTTTTTTAAAAACCCACAAAAAAACTCAAACAAAACACTTCCTTGAAAAAAATTAAGAAAGTCCAACCCCACACCAAGTATAGTTAACCTTAAATGGGCATTTTTTCTTTTTATACATCTTTATCGGAGTATAACTGCTTTACGATGTTGTGTTAGTTTCTGCTGTATAACAAAGTGAATCATCCATATGCATACATATATCCCCATATCCCCTCCTTCCTGAGCCTCCCTCCCACCCTCCCTATCCCACTCCTCTAGGGCATCACAAAGCACCAAACTTATCTACCTGTGCTTTGCAGCAGCTTCTCACTAGCCATCCATTTTACATTTGGTAGTGTATGTATGTTAATGCCACTCTCTCACTACGTCCCAGCCTCCCCCACCCCCACCCACCCCATGTCCTCAAGTCCGTTTGCAACGTCTACATCTTTATTCCTGCCCTACCACTAGGTTCATCAGTACCAATTTTTAGATTTCATATATATGCGTTAGCATATGGTATTTTTCTTTTTCTGACTTACTTCACTCTGTATGACACACTCTAGTTCCATCCACCTCACTACAAATAACTGTTTCATTCCCTTTTATGGCTGAGTAATATTCCATTTAAATGGGCAATTTAATTAATTAATTTTGGGGGGGGCATGTTGGGTCACTGTTACTGCATGCAGGGTAGCAGCGAGCGGGGGCTACTCTTCTTTGTGGTGCGCAGGCTTCTCTTGTTGTGGAGCACAGTGCGTGGGCTTCAGTAGTTGTGGCACATGGGCTTAGTTGCTCTGCGGCATGTGGGATCTTCCTGGACCAGGGATTGAACCCCTGTCCCCTGCATTGGTAGGCAGATTCTTATCCATTGTGCTACCAGGGAAGCCCTAAACGGGCATTTTTAAAAGCAAATTAATTCCTTTTTACAATTTTTTTTTTTAATTTACTAAGAAAAGCTTATGATTTTGAACAAGGTTTGCTTAAGGCATAAACACGCAGTAACAATCAACAACTGTTTTATTTCTTATGTTTTGGCCATGCTGCACAGCATGTGGGATCTTTGTTCCCCGACCAGGGATTGAACCCACATCCCCTACAATGGAAGTGTGGGGTCTTAACCACTGGAGCTTCAGGGAAGTCCCTCAACAAATGTTTTAATCAAATTTAACAATTTGGGGCTTCCCTGGTGGCGCAGTGGTTGAGAATCTGCCTAACGCAGGGGACACGGGTTCAAGCCCTGGTCTGGGAGAATCCCACATGCTGTGGAGCAACTAGGCCCGTGAGCCACAACTACTGAGCCTGCGCGTCTGGAGCCTGTGCTCCGCAATGAGAGGCCGCGACAGTGAGAGGCCCGCGCACCGCGATGAAGAGTCGCCCCCACTTGCCACAACCAGAGAAAGCCCTCGCACAGAAATGAAGACCCAACACAGCAAAAACAAATAAATAAATAAACTCCTACCCCCAACATCTTCTTAAAAAAAAAATTTTTTTTAACAATTTGTATTGTTGACTAGTGATAATTTATTGGTTAATTCTGTGAAGTTAATGTAGAGAACACAAATGAAAGAGCACTAGAAAGTACCCAGAGATGACACATCACTGAAATAATGTTTAAGTTGAGAACCAAGTTACCCTAAAAATATAAAATAACATGAACTTTATTACAAAGTGTATAACTCACCTTAATACCCATTAATTTCCTAAATTTGACATTTTGGTCCTTGTTTCCGAAATTCAATTTCTCCCATATTTCAGCAGACTGGGATTTGTCCTGTTAAAAAAACAATGAATTTTTAGCATATGTAAAATTTAAATACCTTGTATTATGATACTAGATCTTTCCATAATATAGTCTTAGTAGAAAAACAATAGCATTTATGGCATTCCACCAATGGAATTTATAATCACCTTAATAATATGAAAAAAAAAATCTAAGCTAAGGAACCAACTCTTTCCCCTTAATAAATGTAGGGCAATATTGGTTTTCTCTGAAAGCCTGACTTAGATCGTGCATTTTCCCCCCCAGAATTAATAATTGTAGCAAATTAAATTATTCCAGTCAGGCTCTCAGAAGAAAGATAAACCCAAACTAATCTTTTCCAATCCAAGTTTGTTTTTCTAAGCTGAGGAATCAATGACAAAAAAGGAGAATAAGAGAACTTACTCCTTCTTTCTTGCCTTGCCAAAGCATTTTCCTTTTTTTCTCTTGTTCAGCAAATTTCATTGGATTCACAGCTGCTGGGTTGTAATAGCTAGGTACAGCTATTCCGGTCTCTGCCAAAGCTTTAGCCTGCAAGGCTGCCATCTGAGCTGCCATAGCTATCTGAGGAGTTACTTGTGTTCCTGATGCCAATAGGGCAGCAACATTGAGAACAGAACCTCCGGTAGCTGCAGCTGCTGAAGAGGAAATAAGTATGGATTTTAACCAAAACAAACCTCCTAATTTACAGTAATACATTATTTATATATAAGAGCTACTAATCTGCAAAAAGGCAGAATATTTTCACCAAATAGAAAATGACTGTGTTAAGCTTATAAAGCAATAACATTTTAGCAAATATTAATGTATTCATCACTAGACATTTCTGTATATGATCCCTTATATATACTTAAAGTTCACTTACTTCTGAGGATAAAGGGAATCCTGCAAATAGGATAAAGGTGTATGATTTCAATGGAAATGAACTAGTGACTGTCGCTAAACTTTTAATACATTGACTTTTCTTTGTATGGTTCTTTATAGCTCACAAAACAATCTCACAACATCTAATGTGAAACTCACAAGAAACATTTAAAACTATTTAACAGGTATTATACACACTTATCATACTAGGCCCAAGTCCTATAAAAGTTAAGTGCCAGGTCTGTTACTTCTACCTTCCAGATTACATTTCATACAGGATCTCTCTGATCACCTTTAAATCATCCACAGGCAGTGTGTCTGTGTTATGCCTAAAACTTGATTTTTAATAGTAAGACATAATACATACTCCAGTTCATCATCTTTAATAAACTGCATTTCCAAAATCATAACTAAAAGACATATGCAGTGATGGCTAAACTGCTACATGAACAAGAATAGTCACTATTCACTTTTCAAAATTATCTACATTGACCAAATCAGAAATACAGTGCAAAAAAAGTTTTATGAGGTACAAAAGTAACACTAAAAATAACATGTTCCCAATTCAATTAGTAATTTACAGCATACTGATCTACAGCATACTGACGGGTAGAAGGGATCACACATGATTCTCTTCCTATTACTTTTCCTGAACTTTTCAAATGTTCTATAAATACTGCCATACTTCCATAATAAAGAAAACAAAAATTACCTGCAGCTATTTCCTGTTGTTTTTGTTTTTCAACCATTTCCTTTTCTCGCTGTTCCTGTAATTTCTTTGCCCTTTCCAACCTGTCAAAGACAATTTAAATAAATAAAAATATCAATATATAAAGCCAACATTTATCTCTTTATGTATACATATGTAGGCATAAAACACTTTATATAGAATTTTAAATAAATTTAATACCTTCCCCAAATTGATATCTGCATGTGGGAAAAAAAGCAATCATTCTTAAGATGGTATCAGTCACAATTAGATAATATTTCACTACTGGTTTTAAACATTTTTAATTTCACTGAATAGCCAACAACTCTAGTAGCTTTTATATACAGTTCCCACAGAGTCATTAAAATGGTTATGAGATAAAAGTTATTCAATCTTCATCAGTGCTGGTTACAGAAGGATAAAATTAAATCTTGCAAATTGAGACATTGAGAAAACATATTGAAAGCTGAGTAAATCTTAGGGTACATGCAATAATTTATAGAATTACCTAAATGCTTCTTAAGGGAGGCCGATACAGGATTAAGGCCAATCAAAGCATGCAAATGATTTTTATATAAACAGACTTTATTAGTCTCTAAATCAGTGAAAATTAAAAAGCCAAAAATAAAATTTAAAAAAGGGCAAGCAAACCCTGCCATTCTCTATAATCTAATAAAACGGGGGGAAAAACCTAAATATTAGAAAACTACTATTAGGAGGTAAAGAAATTATTAGCAAAGGAACTGAAAACGTGAAACACAAATTCATCCCCCAAAACAAATTCTGATTCACACTGAATTCACCACTGAATACACACACTAAACAAAATGTGCTGTCAAGTAGGTATCTATCTGGTATATCACAAATGGTAAGTAATGTTATCTTCACAGTGAGTTCCTGAAAGAGAAAGCCCTTTTCTTCCAAAGATTTCTTGATTTACCAATCATAAGTTAAACACCACCCTCTCCCTCCTCTATAGTATAAAGGGGCAAGGATTGGGGAAAAAGTTTCTTGGGGGAGGGGAGCAGTGGGCACTACAGGTAAAATACAGTAGTAGAAAATTGACATTTGCTTTAACAATTGTCATAATTCACATAAAAGGATAACAATCTATAATTTTGTTCCCTTCTATTGAGCACACATGAAAGAAAGACAAGTAGTACAGCCTTGAATTTGTCCTAATCAGGAAGAAGTTTCTGATTAGGATTAATGTTAAAACATAGGTTCATAAATAAAAGTATTTCCAAAGCAGTTTTAAAAATTGTCATCTGAAAATCACTAAGTAGACTAAATTAAAGTTTTAGATGCTAGTTATAGATTCAACTTTAGTATAATCCAAAATTTTAAATACAATAAACTTAAGAGTAAACAAGAATAAACTTTAGGGCTTAAAAAAATTCATGATCAAAGTTAATGGACCATTCTTTATAAATTAGTTCAGATATTGTAGAAAATTATTTCCTAATTCTGTTGATTTTAGTTTCAGTAAGAAAGTAACTGACAGCTACTGGCTGTATATTTTAAGTGGCCACTGCAGGTTTGGAATCAATACCATTCACTAAGGTGAATGGAATGGAGAAGGGGTGAGCTCACACCTTTGCTGCTGCTGCTGTTCAGCTGGAGTTTCTGCCAGGCTGGGTTCACAGGGCAGCAGCCCATCAGGTTACATTGTGATAACTGTATTTTTGTAATGAAAAAAAAATACAAACTCAATTTCATAAAAAAAAAAATCAAAATCAAAAGATTTTAGTTTTTTAGAATATGGGAAAACCTGCAAACAAGGGCTTGGATTTTACTTTACTTCTTGCCTCTATGAGGCAGTTCTTTCAATGGTTTTGCAGATTTCGGTTAGACAGCCCTGCTGTGTGTGGTCCCACAATCACCCATCTTTGAAACATTAGAAAATTTAAAAATACAATGATCTTCCTATGCTATCACAGCAGTAAAAACTTTAAGATCAAATGAACTGGCTTATTATTCGCCACCTTCAAAATAGGAAAACTACTGACAGAATTCTACTTATTGTTTCAGAGACTTTTCTTAAGGAAGAACAAAGAAGGTAAAGACAAAGCAGTTTTAGATGCAAAATTAACAGTTATTAGATCACATTTAAGATTTTTTAAAAAGTTCCAAGGGCCAACTGAAAATATTCGAGTCTAGACTTGAGAAAAATGAATTAGTTAATCATGAAGAAAAAAGAGAAACTGTTGAAGAAATACTCTTTCCAGCTGTGCAAATAAGCAAATTAAAGATGGGAATTAACAAACCACTTAATACAGTTCTGTATCACAAAACTGCCACAGTAGTTATGGCTAGATTTAATTATTTGAATTATCCTCTGAAAGCATTCATTTGGTCCACAACAATTGAATATCTACCTCAAGATGAAAAGGAGAAAAAAAATGTATTGAATAAAAAATATACACACCTCCTAGCTAAAGCTTCTTGTGCATCCATTGCTGTGTTTCTGCCTCGGAAGGGAGGTGGGCTAGGAGTTCGGCTTAAACTTCTGCTAAATCTTCTCGGTTTTTCAATTCTCTTCTTTCTATCTCTTTAATAAATCATATTTTACATGTCTCAGTATGGCCAAGTAATAATTATTTTATTGAATCAAAATAAATTACAGTTACATAGTTCAATAAAAATTAAACTGGTCTAGGAAATATATTTTGAACCCCTTCCATTCCACCTCTGTTGTACACCTTCCATAGGCACACCAAGTTCCTTGTATATAAGACTAGTTTCTATAAATTCACTTAACCATCCCTGTTTCAGATGGACATTTAGGTTGTTTCCAATCTTTTGCTATTACACCCAATGTTGCAAACGCTAGACTTGTACGTTAGTCATTTTACACTTGTGTAAGTCAATAGGTAGGATAAATTCCTACTAGTGGGATTGATAAGTTAAATGGTCCTAGTATTCTAATGTACAATGAATTAACTTGTAAATGTTTTCAAAAATATAAATCACGAAAACAAAATTAGAATTAAAAATAGTCATTGATTAGAATAAAAGGTATCAGTGGTTAAAACTAGAAATGCCATAAATAATGACCTGAATTGCCCAAATGGTGATTTAAAAAAAACAAAAACAGGGCTTTCCTGGTGGCGCAGTGGTTGGGAGTCCGCCTGCCGATGCAGGGGACATGGGTTCGTGCCCCGGTCCGGGAAGATCCGACATGCCGCAGAGCGGCTGGGTCCATGAGCCATGGCCGCTAAGCCTGCGCGTCCGGAGCCTGTGCTCCGCAACGGGAGAGGCCACAACACTGAGAGGTCCGCGTACCGCAAAAAAACACAAAAACCAAAAACCAAAAAACAATGGTAATTAATGGTGAAATTACCATTTACTTTAGATTGACTATATCTCCTAACTGGTAAAGTTCAATTTAGGCAACTATTACACACTAAAACCAATGATTAAAAACTGAAAAAATGATCAAACAAGTGACAAACCAAGTTATTATAAGCCAAAGTACACTTTTACCCATATTTCATTCTTTTAGACTATTTGACTTAATGAACAATAAATTAACAAAGAAGCTTTCACATTAACTTTATTACCAGTATCTGTGAATACAGATATAACACACTATTAGTAACTAATATTAGTAGAGAATAAACATATTCTCTGAATATTTATAATTAAATGCTCTTTATTGTATTTCCTGCCTAAACAAATCAAAATTTCCTTCCAATCAAGACAAGTGTGAATTTATAAGCTCATCTTTCTGAGTATCTGAGAGAGTATAACCAGTACGGTGGATTAAGCACACGTACTGACTTTGCTTTCAGATGCATTTGGAACCAGGTCCCAGCTTTACTATTTAAGAACTGTATGATGTTGGGCTTCTTGAGCAAGTTACTTAACCTTTCTAAGCCTGACTGAACAGACCCTGTGAGGGGTCTGTTTGATTTTATTCAAGATGATGAATACCTACCGACTTCTACTCCTTGTCCTACTCCTGCTTCTACTCCTATGTCTGTGTCTTGATCTTGAGCGGGAACGAGATCGGATCCGACGTTTTCTCTCCCTGCTTCTGGATCGTGATTTCTTCCTCTCTCTGCTTCTGGATCTTGACTTTTTCCGCTCCCTACTCCTGGATCTTGACTTCTTCCGCTCTCTGCTCCTACTACGATGACGCCTGAAATTCAAGTACATAAATTTGTAGTTACTTACAGGGAACACAATAAACTGATAATGTCAAAAAAGCAATGTTTCCTACCCCAATTTAAGATTCTGTTTAATAGCTTGAAGTCTACTGCTGAACCAAACTATTTCTAAGAGTAACAATCAAGTTATTCTACTACTGAAAATTTTTGACCAAATCTGATACCACACACATATTCCCCACAGAAATCCGCAAAATATGTTGCGGACACTGGTTTCTTAAAACACAACAAAAAAGCCACAAAAATTTGAACCATGACCCATTTCTCAAAAATCTTTTAACCCATACCTAAATAAAACCTAGACTAGAGTTCAGCAGCAAACGAATCCTGCACCAGCAATGTAAAAGGATTATGATATTGGCAAACTATATAAACATAATTCAGCAAAAATTTTTTCACTGTGACAGACAACTCAGAAAGTTAAAAATACCAATTTTCTAGCTAAGATTTTTTTGGGTGTTGCTCCATTAATGCAAACCTTTATGTAACTTAGGAATTCTTTAGAAGGCATTAACTTAGGAGAAACTACTTACCTTTCACGAGACCTAGACCTTGAATGACTTCTGCCTCTTGATGACTTTCTTTCTTTGCGTTTGTGTCTGTCCTCACCATTTTCAGATGAATTTAGCCGCTCTCTTCCTTTATCAGAAGAATGCTCTTTGTCATTATGTTCCTCAGACTTGTGTTTCTTAGAGGATTTATCTTTGGATTCATGTCTTCTTGCCTGTTTTAAGAAGAAGTTGGTTCTTTCAGGAAAATAGTGCAACAAAGAGAGTTAGTATGGGTATCAGTAGCAAAAATGTTGTGATGCAACATTAGTAACCTTAGGAGTGTGTGGCAAATTTAAAAAAAGATCTAGTTTCACATCACCCAAATGTTGCAGATGTATATTACTAATTTTACTTTTTCTTTATAAACCCCCCCAAATGCAGGTTCCACCCCCAAATACTTTCAATACCACAATCAAAACAATAACTTTCAATGTCAATAATATCGAAAAACCACTATTTCAGAAAAAGAGGAATCCCTGATGTTTCTTTTATCTAAGAGGGAAGTACACATGTATCAAAGTTTTTTCAATTTTCCAACAAACCTTTTAGAGAAACAGACACGTATATACAACAACTTCTAAATCCAGAATACATAATATTAAGTTTTAAAAGTTAACAATAACGAAGATAAGGACACAAAGAAATGCACCAGAAAAATGCATTTCCAATTAGGTAACTAAGTAAAATTAATCTAAGTATTAATATCTTCTAGCAACTTCAAATTACTTTACACAAAGTTAAGTGTCCTTTTTATAGCTATACTGCCACATCCTTTCTTAAAGACGGCTCTTGATTTTTCTCCCAATCCTAAACTGTGAAGCAATCACTTTTCATCTTGCAATATCCCAACAGGCTTGGAGTTCTATTACACTTCATGTACCTAGGGTAGAAAATGGCAACCATATCTGTTTTAATTTTTATGAAATCAAACTAGGTGTAACACAATTAATCCCTCTACCATTATATAATACATACTTCCCCCATATTCTGAACGATTATAAAAACCAAGGCTTTTGCTTTCACAACATATGCATTCAGAGACTGAGCTAAATTAATTGTATGATCAAGTCTCCATCCTACACTCACATACTGAATTAGGAAGTGCTAAACATTTGATTTCCCCCCATTAAGATTTGTCAAATCCATCTTGTAGCTAAAGCTTAAAATCCTGGACATTTCAGAATCACAATTTTAAAGCTGGAAGGAAACTCAGATCTTCTAATTCCCCCTACTTTATATATGACTAAATTAAGATCTAAAGTCACAAAGCTACATATTAGGAGAGTTGAACCCAGACCCCATATTCTTCTGACACCCAGGGCATCGTTTTCCACCACAACAGGACACTTAACTCATGCTTCCCAGAATAGACCTTAGCACATATTTCCTTCCGCTCAAGATTAACTTTTCTTAAAAACAAAAAGCTTAGTCAAACATTTTAGAACATGCATGGTGATACATCAGAAAAGGATCATAGTCTGTAATTTATTATTTTGCAGAAAAATAAGAGACCTGGAGACACAGCTAAATTTTAGTTTCAATGCCAGTTCTCCATGAGCTTATAAAAAAGACTATTTCCTTGATTTTGCCATATGGTGGCAAACTGGAAAATCTTTAAGTGGTTATTAAGCTTGCAAAAGTTTCAGTTTATTTCAAACCAGCTTTCCAAACATAACATTACTATTATTATTTTTTAAAAAAACCATTAAAACCCTTAACTGATTTAAGATATACTTAAGGGAAATAGGAGTTTGAATGACTAATAGTTACCTTATCATGAAGTAGGCTTATTATTTTGCTATCTGAGTCTGCAGCGTCTTCAGTTCAGTCTCTTCGCGCATTAGCACGCTGAGTATGATTTATTATAGAAATGTTATCATGTGAGCTAAACAAAATAGTCATTTTCACAAAAACTCTCCTAAATTAAAATTTAACAGAGCTTCCATTAGGGGAAGAGGTGAAGTCCCTGCCCACAGTGGTTTAAGGAGTCCCTTGCCCAGCCCCCATGAGACTCTTCTCCTCCCTTTTTGGCTTCTACTTCTGCTCTTCCTTTGTTGGCTCATTCCTTGTCTTCTCAGGTGGGCAAGTTAACTCCTCTGCAATACAGCTGCTGCCTTTCTTTATCCTCAAGTTTTGTGTCACCGCCATCTTTCCAGCAGTCCCTCACTGACACTTTTATTTCAAAATTCAATACTATTCTTAGGGAATCAAACTAGTTTACTAATGAAAAGGACTCTCATTATCTTCCATAAAGAAAAAGTAGCCCATAGATATCTAAAAGTATTGCTACTTAAAGATGATTGCGATTTAAAAGTCCTGAGCAGTTGTCAGGCATGAAGAGACTCGGGACCTCAGATTAATGGAAGCTCTGTGTGACAGGCCTAAAAAACCAGTTATATTCTTCATATGAAATTTTTATTGTGAATATTTTCACAACATAACATTAATAGTTTTTGAATGAACTTTTCATATAAACATCTATCTTCTTGAAAAATGATGAATCCAAATCATGCTTATTTTATAACTGAATTAAACCTTTTAAATTTCAAGTTTTGGTACTTACCTTGACAATATCATATATTCACACAAACATTTCTACCAGATACTTTACAAGTATTCTAAAGTGCCTATTCACTACAAAGTGTTAATTACCTCTTTGCTTCTGCTCCGGCTCCTGTGTTTTCTTCCTTCATTATCTGTGAACACACAAAAATTCACCATAAATAATGGTACAGAAACACCTCAAACACAAATTCCAAAACTCATACAAAGAACATTTCTGGCCACTTGCCTAACTAATCTATTTACTAGTCAAACTCTAAAGACTATTTTTTTATGGCAGGGGTGGGATTATTCTACTACAGTAATACTTCATGTATCTGAAATAAATCAAGCAATCTGAGCAAACCAGAATATAATCAAATAAGTAAGCAAAAAAAGTTCCACAAGTCCATGTTCCATGACATATGACAAACAGAGTTTGTCTTTCAGGTGGTCACAGATTCTTTTTTTTTTGCGGTACGCGGGCCTCTCACTGTTGTGGCCTCTCCCGTTGCGGAGCACAGGCTCCAGACGCACAGGCTCCGCGGCACGAAGGATCCTCCCGGACCGGGGCATGAACCTGTGTCCCCTGCATCGGCAGGCAGACTCTCAACCACTGCGCCAACCAGGGAAGCCCCTATCACAGATCCTCTATATTTTACAAAACATTCTGTCCAGTTCATCTTGCTTCCTATTACATAGCAAACTTATAAAGGGTCTTAATAGAGGAAAACAATTAAGAACAAAAGGAGCAAAGAATGCAAGAGAAAACAAACAGGTTGAATTATATTTGGAGTCTTTTAAGTAGTCAAAAAGATGTTACAGTTTAGAAAAATTCCCATTAAAAAGTAGTTATGATACTGTACAGTTTCAAACATATACATAAAAATTACACTTGAACCATTTTGTAGATGGACTATCTGTGGGTGCAACGGATAAATAACCAGAGTCCAGGTCTTGAAACTTTTTAACCCATTTCTATTCTATCTCTCTTTTAACTACTTAAGTATTGATTCATTAGCAATACATCATGCTTTCTATGCCACATCAGTCTAGTTAAAAAAAATGCTCTAAATAAAGAGCATTTCAAAACACTAAAAACTCTTGCTTTCAGAAATATTTTAACATTAAAAAGAAAACCAAGGTTAAAAATGTTCTTGTGGGCTTCCCTGGTGGCCCAGTGGTTGAGAGTCCGCCTGCCGATGCAGGGGACACGGGTTCGTGCCCTGGTTCGGGAGGATCCCACATGCCGCGGAGCAGCTGGGCCCATGAGCCATGGCCGCTGAGCCTGCGAGCCATGGCCGCTAAGCCTGCGCATCCGGAGCCTATGCTCCGCAATGGGAGAGGCCACAACAGTGAGAGGCCCACGTGGCGCAAAAAAAAAAAAAAAAAAAGCTCTTGTAACTTACATCAAAGATGTTAAGTAAGTTCAGAATATACCACTGCCCAGACTACATCTTTCAAAATATTGTTTTGCCTATGTTGAAAGGATAAAATTTGAACATCTGAGGGATAATAGTTATTGTGACACAAATTTAAGCATACATTCTGTCTTTGACAAGTTATAAAATTCCTGTATTAGGACATTTGTATTCCTCATAATTGAAAAATTCTCCAGAAAATTCCCAATGCACTTTTCACTATCCATTTCTCAATGGGAAGAACACATATTAATTACATCAGTAAACTTATGTCTTACACATACCTGACTTTCGTTTTCTTTCTCTTGACCTTGATCGTGATCTTGAATAATGATGTTTTGAGGCTCTGGGAGAAACAGATACATCGGACTGCTCTTTTTTCTTATCTCTATCTGGGGATGTCTTTTCTGGGGCTAGTCCATCTCGTTCTGTATCACTAGCCTAAAAGTTTAAAGAAAAATGGTTATAAATTCTTAACTGCACTTAAAATGTTTCCAATTACTTAAAAGAGTGAGAAGGGAGGAAAGATAGTTATCCTTGAGTTTTACAAAATTAAAAAATAAAGAAAATCAAGAAATCAGAAGAACTGATTTTCAAGTAGCTAAATATGCTTTGTACTTGCTAAGTAGGCCTGAATAAATTGAAATAACAATAAACAAACTGACTAACCCAATACCAGAGACACATGTAACTGAATGGATACATCTTTATTTTTTTTAATCATTATTTGTATAACTTTCAAAACATTGGGGGAAGGGGAAAATAGGGCTTCAAGTATCTCCATTAAGTATTCAAGCAGAGAAAATAGAGTCCATTTTAGATCTATGAATTCATTTAGTTGACTTTACCAATACTTGTATTTTAAATTAGCATAAAGAGGCATTTAAAAATGAGCTGTTAAAGGTTAAAAAGACCTAAGACTGTAAAATCTTAAAAAGCAAAGAGAATGCTTCTAGAATATTATTAAAAAAAAAAAACAACAGAAAATTAACTTACCTATCTGAGAACCCAATCTTAATTTCATTAACCCTCTTTAATGAAAGCCCCTTGGCACAGTGCTGCTGCAAAATATGGTCTGCCTCTCCTCACATATGCTCTGGGCTATGGAAACATTAAGTTGTTTCTGCTTTAAAGCATTTTATAAGTTATCACAATATAAATTTAAAAAAATTAAAATAGTCAAGAGTACACACTCTTTCCCAAAGACCCGATTTACCTAGGAGAGTAGGTTCCTTCATTAAATTGATTTAAATGAGTCATAGAGGGACTTACCTGGTGGTGCGGTGGTTAAGAATCTGCCTGCCAATGCAGGGGACATGGGTTCGAGCCCTGGTCCAGGAAGATCAAACATGCAACGGAACAACTAAGCCCGTGCACCACAACTACTAAGCCTGTGCTCTACAGCCCGTGAGTCACAACTACTGAGCCCGCGTGCCTAAATCCAGTGCTCCGGAACAAGAGAACCCACCGCAATGAGAAGCCTGCGCACTGCAACGAAGAGTAGCCCCCGCTCTCCGCAACTAGAGAAAGCCCTTGCGCAGCACCAAAGACCCGAAGCATCAATCAATCAATCAATAATAAGTTTATTAAAAAAAAAAAAAGAGTCATAGAAAAAAGCTTCAAGGAGAAACTAAAACCTAAATGTTCTCCTGAGTGAAATTCTGATAAAAGGCAGGGAAAACAGTTTCCGTAATATGTGGAAGGTGGACGTTGGCAACCCATCTAACCAGAGAGGAAATACAAAAATAGTCAATACCCCCAGGGAGTTGATTACTTACCACATGAGTTAGCAAAGTATCGCCCTTGAGCTAAGAATGACTTTTACATTTTTAAAAGGGTTGTTAAAACAAGCAAGCAAGGAATGTGACAGAGACTGTATGTTGCACATGGTCCACAATGCCTAAAATATCTACTAACTTGCTCTTTACAGAAAAAAGATCTGGATTGGGTAAATAGTGAATATACTATACATTTTCAGCAGGAGAAATAATCACATGATAATGAACTTCTTCCTTTAGGAAGATTAGTCCAGAAAACAAACACCAAGTAAACTAAATGGGGAGTACTTTAACAAATGAAGTGTGAGACATCACATTATTTTAACAACTATTTTCTGATGGTCAAAAATGCACCTAACTCGATGTTA
This sequence comes from Neophocaena asiaeorientalis asiaeorientalis, assembly GCF_003031525.2. Classification (NCBI taxonomy): domain Eukaryota; kingdom Metazoa; phylum Chordata; class Mammalia; order Artiodactyla; family Phocoenidae; genus Neophocaena; species Neophocaena asiaeorientalis. Next base: position 5,808,408 of record NW_020174645.1, on the reverse strand, counting down.
GACTTCAGGAATAAAATAATAAATTAAAAGGGAAGGATTTACAGGTTAGTTAGGATGAAAGACATATTATGGGATGAAACACCTAATTACTGGGGAGGCCCATTCCAGCACACATGCTTCTCTATGTATGGGTGATCTCTGGAATCATAAAATTTTTGTGCAGAAAGGCTCTCATCTCTTAGAATCAAGCTCAACTTTCTCATTTCACAGATGAGATCCAGCAACATTAGCTGACTCACGTAAGATGGTACTCTCTTTGCTGTCTAATATTATAATACATGACACTATATCACACAACTAAAGATGATTCTGATTTTCACAACTAACATTGGTCATTTTCTTTTACTCTTGTTCTCATCACTATTCTTTTTTCTTTTGGGGCCTCACCGTGCGGCACGTGGATCTTAGTTCCCCGACCATGGATGCAGCCCGTGCCCCCTGCAATGGAAGCGTGGAGTCTTAACCACTGGACCACCAGGGAAGTCCTCATCACTATTCTTTTTTTTTTAATTTAATTTTTTTATACAGCAGATTATTAGTTATCCATTTTATACATCTTAGTGTATGTATGTCAATCCCCTCATCACTATTCTTAAGGATTATTTCTGACAGGTCTGTGATGTGCTGTGTTGGTAAACTTACACTTAGTAAAATGCCCTTAAGGGAAGGCACTCTGTAAAACGGGCTAATAACTCACACCGAACAGCCATTTTCATCTGTAAAACACACTACAGGACAAAAACAAAAACCATCGTATCACTAAACAGATGTGAATAATAGGGGGCCACTTAGCTCACCCGAAGCTTTTATTTCCTTGAGAATATATTATAGTAGAATAACAAAAATACCCAAATAAAATCGAGTATTAAAACTTCTCTGAAAATATCTAAGATTTCAATTTAGTACGGACCTATGTGTAAATCTTAAATGCTAACTGCAAAAAGGCCCTTCACTCTACCATTTTCTCTATTAGAAAAACACCACTGTTTCCTAAAATTCACTTCTTTAAAACCCCAATGGCACTCAAGACATAGTATAAGAATTTTTTCCAGTGCAAAGACGGCACATTGGACTTAATACTAGGCCACATCTCGAGGGGATGGTCTTTTTATTGAACAAGGCGCTGCAGAAACGAAGGTCTGAATTTTTTTTTGAATATTTGAGCCCAAGTAAAATAATACTGTTCTTTCAAGTAGATTAAGAAGCCCAAAGCACTAGTTAAACAAAAAAATATTTAAATAGATTATGTGCCCAACTGTTTGAACAAGGATTCCAAATCGGTTATCAAAAACCCGGTTCTAAATCAAATCAATTAGGTATGGGGGCGCGGGTGGGAGGGGCAGACAATTTCTACTTCCAGATACCCCAATGATCGGATGAGTACGAGTTTTTCGTTATTCTTAACAGTCCTATTTATTTTAGTCCTATTTATCTTCGAAAACGAGAAAACACAACTTTTTAGTCAATGGAAAAGAATGCAAAATGTTTGCATTTTTCTTGTGACCGGATAAGTAAAATGAAGTAATCACACAATAATGCGATCCATCAGGATTGGGCATCTTATAACCAAAGCAGGCTTAATTTCTCAGAAAACGTAATTTAAGAACTGTAGCTTTCATTTAAAATTTAACGGGCCTATGAAGGGCTCTTAAATTTAAAGTAACAATGCCAATGTTAGGGCTTTGATTATGTTTCTCGAAACCTTCAAAATGATTACATCAGGAGCCACTTCGGAAACGGAGCCAGTCAGAATTCGTAGCTCCAAAGACTTCTCATTAAGTCGAATTTTTACTCCCTTCGAGAAACACGTTCCCTAGATGCTTACTAAGGAATAAACTAAGGTTTACACGGACGTTCACCCTAACCGAAATTATGCAGCTAGAATCATCTCACTGAGCGTAGGCAAAATAATCGCTACAAGACCGCTTGCTCTCTTCTCACGTTCTACCTCTTACAGGCACCTCCTTTTTGACCCCATACTTTTCAGAGACGACCCCTGATCCCTTTTCTCTCTTCCCCAGCCCTTTCCCACCGCGAACATAAATGCCCAAGCCCTAACGAAACTCAATATAATCACCAACCAGGGTAAGCAAAACTGGAGTCAGTTCTGTGGGACAAAAGGAACATAAAACTGGGAAAGACACGAGGAAAGTTCTGGAAGAAAAGACACTCCCTGCGGCTCCCCACCCCCATCGACACCGCCTTCTTTCCCCCTCCCTACGGCAGCCATGATGGCGGGCGCAGAAGAAGGCCGCGGCGCCATCTTGTCCACACACTAGCCCCGACAACAGCTCTGGGAGCCGTTCATCCCTTCTTTGCAGAGCAGCAAAAAAATATGCCTGACTTTAAACTCAGATTCGGCACCTACCGCCATAGTCCAGAGTCCTGGCCGCTACGGCGGCACCTCCACTTGCCGCTCTCCACAGTACCGGCCGCCTAAACGCTTCGCAACACTGAAATCGCTCCCGCGAGAGACCCGGATGGCACAAAAGGGCTAAGACCCGGCGCGTCGCACAGCTTGCTGGGAGGAAAAGGGGTGGTGATAAGAGTTTCTGTAGCAACGCGGTTCGACGGTGATTGGTTGTTCTTTGGAAGGGGGGTTGTGAGGTCGGGGAGGGGGGCGGGGCCTAGAACACACCCTAGAATGCGCAGCCTGGATATCGGAATGGGTGGAATTTAGGGTGGGGCGACTTCGTATTTCGATTCTAAAGCAATCTTGGCCTCCGCTGGCCGCCGTAAAAGGGGTTGGGCTTGGTGTTCTCCCGCCAATTTAAATTTGTGGCATAGACCCTAAAGAGATTGGGAACGTCTGTTGGAGCTCGGAAGGTGGGGGGGACGATACACTTGAGTGCTCCTCTTTAGTTTCTTCAATTACAGGTGAGGAGGGTGAGCCGCGCTGTTGTAGGGAGCTGGGGGTGGATTCAGGTCGAAGTAGCAGAGGCCTCAGCTCAGTTCGATGTGTTTTCCCCTCAAGACGCTGGCGGGAGAGAGGTTGGAGTCGGTTCTTGCTGGCCCCGGTGTCCAGCTGAGAGCATATACGCGTGGAGGCCTAACTGAAACTGTTTCATTTCGTTTAATTCGTTAATCTGTTCACCCGGCACCCAGAGGAATCTCAAATCGTTAATCACATCATGTCACTGGTCTGCTTAGTATCTTTCCCTCCCTAGCACTGAGGATGAAACTCATCTTGTAATCAAGGATTCATTGGCTCCACCTGTTCGTTTAACGCCTGCACTTTTCCATTCTTGCTGTGTCCGGGCAGCAGCCCCAAACTCATTCCACCCTCTGAGCCTTTGGTACTCGGCCTGCATCTTTGTCCCCACGAGCTTTACATAGTCGGCTTCTTGATATTCGGGTCTCAGCTCAGATGTCATCTCTTTCACTTCTCAAACAGGTCTCTCTTATGCGCCCCTCCCCCCATTCATTTGAGCACTATTTGTAATTCTGCGTTTACTTAGTTTTTCGTAGGGAGGCAGTATACCAGTTAATAACTGGCATGAATTTGAGTCTTGTCTAGCTACATCATTAACTCGCTTGAGGTGACCTTGGCCGTTTACTTAGTCCCTGACTCATGTTTCTCAGCTGTAAAATGGGTTGTTGTGCAGATTAAATGAGTGATGCATTCAAACTATCTTGCCTACTCAATACCGTCTTTATTTTATTTTTCTCCTTCGTACGAGAATATAAATTTCATAATGACAAAGACCTTTTCTGTCTTCTTCACAGCTGTATTCCCAGCTCCTAGAACAGTGCCTGACACGTAGTAGGCATTCAGTAAACGTTTGTCAAATGAGTGAGTGTGACAGATCTGGGAGGCTGATGATATTTCTCTATTTTTACAGATATGGGACTCTGAGCCCCATAAAAGTATTCACTCCAACCTGTCTTAATCTCCTCCCAACTCCCACCCAAACACAGCCACTAAAATCGTGTATTCTAACATACTCTGTTTTTGTGCCCTCGCTTACACTCCTAGTAAGAACTCTTTTCCTATATTAAAAAGCTCCTATGGAAAAAAAAAAAAAAGTTAAAAAAAAAAAAGCTCCTGTGACCTTAAATTTCTAACCCAAATGCTACCTGCTTCCACGAATAACAGTAGTGAATTAGATAACACTTAAATTGAGTGCTTGCCATGAATGAAGCATTGTTTTGTGAATGTTTGAAACTCATACTGACCTTTCCAGCTAAGTACAACTGTATTCCTATTTTATAGATAAGAACTGAGGAACAGAAAGGTTAAGTTACTTGCTTAAGGACAGCAGCTTAGTAAATGTGAAAGAACACCAAGTCAAAAATCATTTCTTCCCTGTACTATACCTTCCAAAGATTTAAAAACATATTTCTGCGAGCACTTACCAAAACAACTGTAATTATTTGGTTATTGTTCCCCACTAGTCTTGATCCAAGGATTGTTTTTCATTTTCGTATTCTATGCCTACCCATATCCAATGAAATGAGTTATATAAGTCCTGGCTGATGAGATAGTTAAGTGACTCAAAAGGTTACAAATATACTCTTTGGTCCAGTCAGAAACCTAGTGCAATTTTTTCTTCCTCTCCTTAACATTTTCATTTATTGAATAACAATACTGGAAACATGAATGGTCTTTTTTTTTTTAAGTTCATCTGGAACCTTACCATTCTAAGATATCCCAGACAGTCTGACTTCAGAGCCTTCACTATTTATTGCTATATTGGTTAAAGGTTTTTTCCAAATGAAAACTTGTTATAATTTCAGCTAGGCACAGAAAATACTAGTAGCTCTAGGACAGATTGGTAAGATTGGAATTGTTTCCTTGTGTCCCTAAACAAATATATTCTTCTCTAGTGATAACCATAGCTCTAGTTCCATGTATCTTATTGATCCAAAGTGTCTAGTGACTACAGAAATAACACAAAGAGAGAGAAGTCTTTACTTGTTGATGTGTGTGTGTGTGTGTGTATATGTATATTTGGGGGGGGGGGATAAAGCATTTTCATTTCCCAAGGAACTGGAGTCTATGCAACAATAAAATTTGGCCTAATTTTACATATTGTCACAGGGAAGGCAGTGGTTCCTGTCTCAGGAAAACAATCTCAGAAACATGTGGAATGATATTGAGCTGCTAACAAATGATGATACAGGAAGTGGGTACCTAAGTGTTGGTTCAAGAAGAGAACATGGAACTGCTTTATATCAAGTAGATTTACTAGCGAAGATCTCCTCCGAAAAGGTAATGGTTATGACGTGGACTGTTTTCATTCACAAAATTTTTACTGAGTGTTTAGTAAGACTAGTAGCCACGTGGTAAATGTTTTATAAATGAGTATAGTCCTTTCTCAGGGAATCAAAGTTCAGTATCCGATCACTGGAAATTTCCATCTGAATTACCCCTGCATCACCTTATGGTCAGTATTCCAAACCTGAATTTTTCATAGCTCCTCCTGACATTTTAGACATACAGATGTATATAAAATGATACAAAGAATATCCACCACCAGTTTAGGAAGTAAAACATTACCAATAGAATCGAAGCAAGGCCCTGGAGGCCGTTCCTGATCCCGGGCTCTTCTCATACTCCACCCCTGAGTTAAGCACTCTACTGAGGTTGAGATTATCCTTTCCATGAATTTCTTTCTGTATTTTGACTTTCTTCTTTTAATAACTATTCCACCATTCTCACACCAGGCTTGAAACCTTATTCTCTGCCTTTTACGGAAAATATTGCTCTTAGTTTTTGGTTTTTTTGCCGGTACGCGGGCCTCTCACTGTTGTGGCCTCTCCCGTTGCGGACCACAGGCTCCGGACGTGCAGGCTCAGCGGCCATGGCTCACGCGCCCAGCCACTCCGCGGCATGTGGGATCTTCCCGGACTGGGGCAGGAACCCGTGTCCCCTGCATCGGCAGGCGGACTCTCAACCACTGCGCCACCAGGGAAGCCCTGCCCTTAGTTTTTTATCTTTGATTTGCTTTCTTAGTAATTTGCTTTTGTTAAAATTTTGATGGTCATGGTAAACAAAAGTTTCTTTTAGAGAAAGTGCAAATGATCTTCTGTCACAGTATTATAGCCCAGGATTCCTCTACTTCCCATAGTAAGTTAATGTAATGTTTAATTCTCTAATTAAGAAAAAAAAGTGTAAAAGAAAGGAGAAGAGACCAGACAAGATTTGTATTTTCTAGGGCTAGAAAGGCAGGGCCTCCTCTGGGGAACCTTATTCACAAATGGCCTCAAGTGTAGGCTTTTGAGTTTTCTTCAAATGAGCATTCAGAGACTAATAGGGATTTTTAAAAAAATCGTTCTTTATTCAGCTTGTATCCTGTTGTCAGCCTTTATTGCTTTGTGGCATTTAAAAGTCACAGGATTTATAATTTTTATGAGTAATACAGATAAATTATGTTCTTTGGCATTAAATTGTTTATTTGTTAAGGCAAAAGTGTAAAGAATACCATAAGTTCTGTAATGAGAAAGTGGTATTTCTTTATTTTTTTAATATTACCAGCAGCCTTAAAAGATGGAAGTGGCCCAGGCCACTTGATCTCTGAGGGCTACTGTTGAAAAATAATAGTGTGTATTGAGCTTTGAATTCAGTTAACAACTAAAATTCCATTTGTTATTAGCTTGGGGCATTACTTGTAGCAAATGCTATGTTCACAACCCATGCTAGGCCCTTGGTAAGGTAACATTATCTCTTCTCTTTAGGATCTTTCCTTAAAGTTAGGCAGACAGGACACAAGCAATAAAAGGTATCTATCTAGATGTGCAAGTCAGTATATGAGAACTACCAAATGAATGGTACAGACAGTAAATGCAGTAGGAATTCAGAGGATGGAGAGCTCACTGTGGGTTGGGACAATTTAAGGAGCATTTCATAAACTAGCACCTGACTTGGGCCTTAAGAGAAAACAGGGAAAATGAAAGCACAGCTTACCAAAATATGTGGAATGCAGCAAAAGTAGTGCTTAGAGGGAAATTGAATGCATATATTAGAAAAGAAGAAAGATCTAAAATCAATAATCTAAATTTCAAGTTAGGAAACCTGAAAAAGAAGCTGGACTTCCCTGGTGGTCCAGTGGTTAAGACTCCATGCTTCCAATTCAGGGGGCACGGGTTCGATCCCTGGTCAGGGAACTAGATCCAACATGCCGCAACTAAGACCCACTGCAGCCAAATAAATAAATAAATAAAATATTTTTTAAAAGAAAGAAAGAAATAACAAGAGAGCAAAAATTAATGAAATTGGAAATAAGAAATCAGTGGAGAAAATCAATGAAACCGAAAGCTGGTTCTTTGAAAACATGAATAAAATCTATAAGCCACCAGCCAGGATAACTAAGAAAAAAGAGGGAAGACATAAATTACTAATATCAGGAATAAAAGAGGGGGCATCACCACAGATTCTGTGGACATTAAAAGGATAATCAAGGAATATTATGAACATCTCTATGCCCACAAATTTGATAGCCTAATGAACTGGACCAAGTCCTTGAAAAACACAATCTGCTAAAACTCACACAAGGAGTAAACAACCTGTTTGATCAAACAATACTGTTTGATTCCAACTCTATAACATTCTGGAAAATGAAAAGACAGTGAAAAAAAGATCAGCGGTTGCCAGGGTTTGGGGGTTGGAGTGAAGGTTGAGTAGGCAGAGCCCAGAGGATTTTCGGGTAGAGAAAATATTCTGTATGAGACCATAATGCTAGATGTGTGTACCACAGAATGTACAACACCGAGAGTGAACTGTAATGTAAACCGTGGACTTTGGGTGATTATAATGTGTCAGTGCAGGTTCATCAGTTGCAACAAATGTATCATCTGGTGAGGAACATTGACAATGTGGGAGGCTATGCATGTGTGGAACACGGGGCTATGTGGGACATCTCTATAGTTCCCCTTCAATTTTGCTATGAACGTAAAACTGCTCTTAAAAATTAAAGTCTTGGGAATTCCCTGGTGGTCCAGTGGTGAGGACTCTGCACTCTCACTGCCAAGGGCCCGGGTTCAATCCTCGGTTGGGAAATTAAAATCCCACAAGCCTCCCGGCACGGCCAAAAAAAATCTTAAAGAGAAGAGGGGGAAGAGCAGTCCAGGCAGAGAAAACAGCCTGGGTAGACCCCTAGGACGTGTAGCACAGTTTCTTCTTTGTGACACTTTGGTGTAACTTTTCACTAGTTGAAGAAGCAAGTTAAGAGTATAAGTGGGATCAGGGGCTTCCCTGGTGGCGCAGTGGTTAAGAATCCCCCTGCCAATGCAGGAGATACGGGTTCAAGCCCAGATCTGGGAAGATCCCACATGCTGCAGAGCAACTAAGCTCGGGTGCCACAATTACTGAGCCTGCGCTCTAGAGCCCGCAAGCCACAACTGCTGAGCCTGCATGCCACAACTATGGAAGCCCGCACGCCTAGAGCCCGTGCTCTGCAACAAGAGAAGTCACCTCATTGAGAAGCCCGCGCACCACAACAAAGAGTAGCCCCTGTTTGCTGCAACTAGAGAAAGCCTGCACGCAGCAACGAAGACCCAATGTAGCCATAAATAAATAAATAAATGAAATTTATTAAAAAAAAAGTATAAGAGGGATCAGAATGTAGTTTTCAAAAGTTACACCTGCAGAAGGTGACCATTGAAACAGGTATAAAATGAGTTGATTGGCTTAGTTTGTCAGAGAAGATTAAGAGTAATTAACATTTATCCCAGCATATGCTACAGGCAAGGTTCCCTTCTTTTTTTTTTTTTTTTTTTTTTTTTTTTTTTTTTTGGCAAGGTTCCCTTCTAAGCCCTTTACATGAATTAATTCATTGAATCTCCATACCAGCCAGCATCATAGGCATTATTATTATTATTCCAGCTTTACCAGAGAGTCAGTTGAGGCCTTTGCTTGAGATTATTCAGCTAGTAAGTGACAGCCTTCTCAACTACTGAGCTATCTGACGGCTTCAAGATTATGTGTGGAGGGCTCCCCTGGTGGCGCAGTGGTTAAGCACCCACTTGCCAATGCAGGGGACACGGGTTCAAGCCTTGGTCCAGGAAGATCCCACATGTGGAGCAAGTAAGCCTGTGCACCACAACTGCTGAACCTGTGCTCTGGAGCCCGCGAGCTGCAACTAATGAGCCCGTGTGCCACAACTACTGAAGCCCATGTACCTAGAGCCTGTGCTTAACAACAAGAGAAGCCACCGCAATGAGAAGCCCTTGCACCGCAACAAAGAGCAGCCGCCACTCACCACAACTAGAGAAAGCCCGTACACGGCAACAAAGACCCAGTGCAACTAAAAATTAATTAATTAATTAATTTTAAAAAAAGATTATGTGTGGGAAGCGCTAATCAATAGAAGCTACAAACAGGAGACTCATATTTGGCTTGCATCGTGTTTTTTAAAATGTTGACTTAGTTGCCAATATTTAAAAATTAGAATATTTCACACAAAGATCCAGATTTTCTTGGTAAATTGGAAGCTGTGGCCATGCCAGGATCGCATTTCCACAGGGCATTCATCTGGCTGACTCTGTTCTCTTTAGCTTATGTGGGGCCTCGTGCCCTCCAGTTCACAGTCCCCCTCCCTGTTGTTTCCCAGACCCTGAGACTTTATGCCAGTATTGGTTCATTCATTTACGTTAATGCCTGCTGGCTTCTCCAGGCATAAGCTCGGCCCTTAGGAAACAAAGACTTGTACTTTCGAATCCTTTGCCCTGTTCTAGCAACCCTGGACTATTTCCCTGTTCTAGGCTCTGAATGGATTCAAGATATATCATACAAAGAAAAGCTTGACTCATTAGATATATGGGCTAAAGAAAGAAGGCCTATCAGGTGAAGTTTTAAACTTGGGTGATTGTGACTATGGTGATACTATTGATAGGTATTGTTAAACATGTATAAAAATGTTTTATTTTAGTTCTGCTTTTCCCTCCCACAGGCCTCATTAAATCCAAAACTACAAGCATGCAGCTTAAGTGATGGGTTTATTATTGTAGCGGACCAATCAGTGATACTGTTGGACAGTATTTGTAGATTGCTTCAATTGCATCTTATATTTGGTAAGTCTAATGTAATGCAGTAAAATAAATTGGAAGTCAACTATATCTTGCTACCAATTTCTACAGTATTGCCTTTTCTTTACTCCATTATTTATAAGACTCAAAATTACACTAATTTCAAGAAATTAATCTTGAGTGCCTTGTGCTGAGTACCAGACGGAACAGGTACTGAAGATGATCCCTTCTCTCAATAAGTCTAAGGAAAAACATACATGGAAAGCAACAATTTATTTGCGTAGTTTTTGTGTTAGAATACTGTAGAAAACAGTTGAGCCCAATTATGTTTAAGTTCCTGAATCTTGTACATAATTTCAATACCATCAACAGATAATTTGAATACTTTTAGCACTATAAAAAGTTTTTTAAAAGTACTTATGAATTAATTCTTTATTGAGTTAAAGGGCTTTAAGTATGTATATGGAAGTGTGGACTTCAGAGTAAATTAAGGGACAGACAAGTCTGATTATGCTGGAAAATAGGAGATAGTATTATGAATTTTTTTCTGAAATTTTGAGAGAAAGATGGTTATTGAAGTGTTTGCGTAAGAACAGCTGAAAATTAATTAATTAATTATTTTTAAAAAGAACGTAGATGAAAAGGAATTAGAAGGTATGCATATAAGAACAAAATCTTGATTACAGTTTGCAGGAGAGAAACCCATATTTTGTGGAATCTTAACGCATCTACCCTGATGGGTCCCCAAGATTCACAGTTTCACCAATTAAAAGTGAGGCTGTGTTTTACATATAATACTTTTTTTAAATAAATTTGTTTGTTTGTTTATTTATTTTTGGCTGCGTTGGGTCTTTGTTGCTGTGCGTGGGCTTTCTCTAGTTGCAGCGAGCCGGGGCTACTCTTCGTTGCGGTGCGCAGGCTTCTCATTGCAGTGGCTTCTCTTGTTGCAGAGCATGGGCTCTAGGCACGTGGGCTTCAGTAGTTGCAGCACGTGGGCTTCTGTAGTTGTGGCTCATGCGCTGTAGAGCACAGGCTTAGTAGTTGTGGCGCATGGGCTTAGTTACTCCGCGGCATGTGGGATCTTCCCAGAGCAGGGATCAAACCCGTTGTCCCCTGCATTGGCAGGCGGATTCTTAACTACTGTGCCACCAGGGAAGTCCCTACATATAATACTTTTGTATAAAGATATCGCTGCTGAATAATTTTAGTTATAAGCAATTTATATGTTACTGCTTTTATCTCTTAGTCTTTCCCTCCCGATCTCCATGTCATTCCCCCTGGCCTTCTTGCTGTGTGCAAGCAATAACTTCCTTACCTCCTTCAAGTCTTTGTTCAAATCTCACCTTATCAAAGGGGGCTCTCCTGAGCACTCCACCTGATACTGCATGGCTCTTCTGAGTTCTCTTTCGCTGCTCTACTTTTTCTTTTTTCCAGAGAATGTATCACCTTTGTGTATGTCATACAATTTGATTACTATGCTGACTGTTTATCATCTATTTCTGCCTTAGAATTTGAGCTCTATGAAGATGGGACTCTTGTTATTATTCTCAGATATATGCCAAAGACCTAGAACAGTGCTTAGCATATACTAAGTGCTCAGCAAATATTTGTTGACAAAGAGTCAGTAGCATTCGTTTTTACATTAGTCACTACTTTCATGAAATATTTAAAAGAAGCTTAAAAGAGTTGACTTTTAATAACAAAATTTGCAATATTTTGTGTTGAAAATAAACATTTTCAGAGGAAGCTTGTAACTTTGACTTGAAATTTTCAGATACTGAAGTGGATGTTGTTGGCCTATGTCAAGAAGGAAAGTTTCTTCTGGTTGGGGAGAGAAGTGGCAACTTACATCTTATTCATGTAACATCAAAGCAAACATTACTCACCAATGTAAGACCTTGTTATGTTTTTCATCTTCATTATCTAAATTCTAAATTATCTTTTAGAAAGCTAAAGCTCTAGCAAAGCATTACTTGATTTGTGGCCTAAATTAAAATAATAATGTTTCTTTACATTGAATTTAAGAATCATACCTTAGAAACTGTCTGAAAAAATAGTGCACAACCTAAAAGTTGAGAATTATGTTTTATTGGGCGGACTTTCTGAGAACTTGAAGCCCAGGAGGCAGCCTCTCAGATGCTCTGAGGGACAGCTCTGAAGAGATGTGAGGGAGGAGCCAGGATACATAGGAGTTTTGCAAGGGAGACCAGGTAGTCAGAACATCAAAAGATTACTGTTAAAGAAAAGCAGGTATATCGGGTTAATAAATTTAGCGTTTTCTATGTATGGAAGATGCAAGAGTCTGGGCTCATTGAAATTATTCCTTTGATATACACCTTTGCTGTCTTAGGGCCAGTATCCTGTGCTTTTCCATCCTGAGTCCCCTCAGGATGCACAGTTGGGAGTTGCTGCAATGGCTGATGGCTTGACAGTGGGCAGCCTGTTTATCTGCATCCTGAGTTCCCTCTTGGCTTGATGGTCGCAGCATCCTTTGTTTGCTAATATGGCAGGCAACATTTTTCATCCACAAAACATATGAAATAAATGCAAAATTGAAAAAGTATGGGTTGAAGATAGTATACTTGTCCAAAACAGTTCTGTATTGAAAATAAACATTTTTGCAGGAAGCTTGTAAATAGTTTTCCATTTGAAAACTAAAATGTTTGGAGTATAGGCAGAATTATTGCTAATGATAATTGATATCCCTAGAGTTTAAAGAATATAATCCTTGACTGTAATTTTCTGGGTTTAATCTTATCATTTGAAATTACTTTGCAATTAGGCTTTTGTTCAGAAAGCTAATGATGAAAATCAGTGTACTTACCGGAATCTTGTTATTGAGAAAGATAGTTCAAATGAAGGTAAGTGCTTTTAATTTCTTTTTTTAATGTCTTCTTATTAATACCCAGTCAAAAAATCAGATTTATAGTTAATATATTATGTAAATTAATTGGTGTTACCTACACAATGTTAAACTTTCTAGGGATGCAATTAATATTATTTTAAAAAACAAGTTTTCGATTTTAGCTCTTTTCAGAGGCTTAAATGTACTCTTCTTAAGTATAATATCCTAAACTTTTTACAGTTTTGAGAGTTCTATAGATTATCAGGGAGACATAATATTCTTTTAATATGTTCTTATGGGTTTCAGTGTATTTATCATATTTCTTTTTAACAAATGTTAACTGGTCCTTAATTTATTTTGATATATCTGAGTTTCTTTTTTTCTGGCAAATGAAATTTGGTTTATAGAAGTTTCAAAGCAGTTAACATTGTTTTTGCAAATAACTTACCAATTCTTTGTAAATAAGCTTTGTATTGTTACTGTGTTATTTTATTATTAGACTTTAAATGAGCAAATGGACATACTTTTAAGCTAGATCCAGACCCTGGTTTAAATTTTATATCATGTGCCTTTTAAAGAAGCTGGCTTGATTTTATTTTAATAGGTACCTATTATATGCTGCTTCTTACAAACAATGGATTTTTTTGTATTACAAACCTTCAGCTTGTAAAAATTCAAGAAGGTAAGTAATGTATTATTTTCTTATTACTGATTTGCAGCAATATTTCTTATTAGTTTTCCAGGTAAATTTTAAAATAGACTCTTTAAGAATATTTTAGTTTAACTATATTCTATGATATTGGGTATACTTTAAAGTATTCATAATATACTTATTCTCCACAGTTAGGGCTACAACAGAATCTGAAGACATATTTATTTATAGTCTTCAAGGACTTTACAACTTAGTTGGGGAGACAGGAGTTACGCTAGCATAGTAATAAATACTTTTTGATGGAATGAATGAACCTGGAAACTGAAATGATTTTGTAAGTGTTAACAATACAAGGCAATAATCTAGAGTGTGTGCTAAGTGAGTCGTGTGGACCATACATCCCTCTGAGCTGGCAGAGATTGAGGAATTGATTCCGGGCATGTATTCAACAAATTTTTATTTTTTTATTATTTTTTTTTTTTTGCGGTACGCGGGCCTCTCGCTGTTGTGGCCTCTCCTGTTGCGGAGCACAGGCTCCAGATGCGCAGGCTCAGCGGCCATGGCTCACGGGCCCAGCCGCTCCTCGGCAAGTGGGATCTTCCCGGACCGGGGCACGAACCCGTGTCCCCTGCATCAGCAGGCGGACTCTCAACCACTGTGCCACCAGGGAAGCCCCAACAAATACTTTTTAAAGATCTACTCTGTGCTAAGAATGTGCCAAGTTCTGGGGATACAACGAGATTTAAGATACAAGGTTCTCTGTAGTTTAATGAAGGAGCCAGACAAGTGAAACAGCTCTTACAAAAGGGAGTGCAAAGTGATGAAGACTTTCACAGGTAAGACTTCAGAGCTTGAATAGGAGAGTTGGAGCAGGGAGAAGACCATCTTAGTAAGAAGAACCTTTTAAGGGAAGGTGTGGACAGACACTGTAGGGACCGTAAGGCAGCCTGGCTGGTGCCCTGAGTATGACATGTCATCACAGTTTATTTCATTGGTCAAGGGCAAAACTGAAAAGTCACCAGCACCTTATGAATTTCTGACCAGTGTTCCTCTTACTAGATTATATGTAATTTAACCTTGACACAAAAGGGAAGATTCATACGTATTTTATAGGTTATAGTGTAAATTTAGCCTACTTTCTCTTTTTCATGCAGCGATTGAAAAGGTAGACTTCCATACGGCAAAAAAGGTAAGAAGACAAAACCACATTGTCTTCTTGAAACTTAGATTTAATGTCAGTTTAGGAAAGTGTTTCTGCATAATTGTCTAATGGTTGATATTTTGGGAATTAGCATGATAAAACATTTTAATAACATTCCTATTTTAAAAAATACATTTATAGCTATTGATTTAAACTGATTTTTTATCAGTCTTTCCAAGGAATTTGGACTATGGAGCATATATATAACATTCTTATTTTTTAAATCTTGCAGTTACAAGGACAAATCAAGTCCAGTTTTATTTCTACTGAAAATTGTCATACCCTTGGTTGTCTCAATCTTGTGGCTGGTGATTTAGCAAGCGAAATCCCTGTGATAATTGGGGTAATTCTCTTTTTTTAATAAAATTTTGGGCTTTTTTTCTGAAATGTTTCTTCATTAAAACATAGTTTTGGTAAAGTTACGTATTAATTTGTACTGTATAACAGAAACAGGGAAATTATAAAATGAAGGTCATAAAATTAACTCAACAAGTATAACTAAGTCTCTATGTTGGAAAAAATATTGCATCTTTATTTTCACTAATCTCTACCTGACATTTAGCATGTCTTTCAATTATGAGTGTAGGCAAAAACAACAGCAGCAAACAAAACATCTAATATTATATTCAAGGAGTAGGCAGAAATTCTATATTGAATTATATTATTATAGCATTTACAACATCTTTACTTGCCAAATTTATATAATATGTTAAGAAGCAGTCACTTTTCCCCGTTTTGTGTATCTAGTTCAGTATTTCATCAGGGTTTCAAATAATTTGAAACGAATACTTATGAATTATTTTCAAATATTAGTAGTTATTTTCATGAAAATACTTCATCAAAGGTTATCTTTAGCTTGTAATGCTGGAGGAGGTCTTGAAGCTTACCTGATGTCTCTAGAGTGAGTTGCCTGAATATGCCTCCTCCTTATTAAATGTTCATGTGATAACAGTGTACAGCAGGAGTTTGCTGTTTTTTCCATTCTGTTCTGTTGAAAACAAACTAAGAGAGGAACTAGATGATAAGAGCTAGCTGGGCTTGAATATATAAATATATTTTGAAATTAGTCACATGTACAACTTAGATGTTTCTACTTGGAGGAGAATTCAGATCTAGACCCAAGTTTGTAATTGACATACTATTTTCACTTCTGTAGGGAACTGGTAATTGTGCATTCTCAAAATGGGAACCAGATTCTTCTAGGAAAGGGATGACCGTTAAGAGTGTTATTGATGCAGAGATTATTGAAGGTAAAATCAGTTAACGAAACTATTTTTGCTACTTGTGAGTTGTCGTTTTCATGCCAGTACACTAAGTCTGGCATATGAGCCGTTTTACCAAACCTTGGAAACAAGCCAGCTTAGTCTGATGATTGTCCGTGTATTTGGCTTCTTAACATGTTGCAATTGTTACTCTTCATTTTGGGAGGTTTTATGTTTTAGTGATCCTACAAAAAAGTAGAGAAACAGGAATAAATGGGAATGGGAACTTCTTTTTTAAGTGTAGTTCTGCCTTTCCATAAATATGTTAGTTTACTATTTTAAATATGGCTATATGTAACCCAGAAACATAGTCCTTACACACCTTGTTTTCTCTTTTGTAGGTGCAAAGAAGTTCCAGCTGATAGACAATCTACTTTTTGTTCTTGATACCAACGTATGTTTCTGATACTTCCCCTTAAGTATTTTCACTTGGTGTTATGTTTAACAACAGAAATTTTGTCGAACTTAACAAAGACAAGGACTTTAGCCAGGGTAGATTACTACCTTGTGTAATGTGCTTTATTTCAGTTACGTATCAAAAGATAGATTCCAAAATGTAAATTTTTAGTCGTTAAGAGGACGTATCAATGAAATGTCTCTTTTGCAGAACGTGCTGAGCTTATGGGATATTTACACCCTAACTCCCATATGGAACTGGCCCTCCCTTCACATAGAAGACTTTCTTCTCACCACAGAAGCAGATTCACCTTCATCAGTCACGTGGTACATTATGACGCTCAGATTGATTTCCCTTCTGTTAGAACCAGGTTTCTTGCCTGGTTCTGTTCAGATCATTTCTTATGTGTTACATTCTAGATAACACTGTGAACAGACTGACAGGGTAAAGACCATTTCATTGTTAGCCAAATTCATTGAGAACAAATAGGCAACACAAAAACCTCCATGTGAATGTGTTAGAAAGAGTGTGAGTCTGGGCCATAAACATTCAGAAGTCAAGTTCAGTCAAGTTCTGTGTGAATTAATTTTAACTTTTATACAAGGATATCACTTTGACTTAGCTTATGTCTAGCAGTTGGCTTCTTTGATTCACTTAAACCTTCTTTTCTCTTTCAGGCAAGGGATTACAAATCTCAAGTTAGTAGCTCTGACAACTACTACTAATAAGAAGGTATTGGAAAATTTATATCACATTTGTCTATATTATGTGTTAGAAATAGCATTAACATAAGAGTACTAGTTGTTAAGTAGTACTCACAGCATATTAGCTCTTAGTTCACACAGGTACTTGACAGATCAGAAATAACCCTACAGAGCTCTTTTTTCTCATTTAAAAAAAAAAAGGTATAAATCTCAGCTTCACATTTTAATTGGAGCATTTCAGCAATAAAAATGTCTATAAGAAAATGTTTATTATAGTGATACTTAATGTAGTTCTGGCACTGAGGAATTATATTTGCCTTAAAAACAAATTGTAGAATGGACTCCAGGTACGTGGATTTTCATTTAACAGATTTAAAAGGTAGGATAGAACATAATTTTCTATGTAACATTTAAATAATACGGTAACAGATTTACTTATTTTTTGCACTTAACTTCGTATCAAGTGTTTTAATCTATGCCCTGGATTGTGAAGTGCTGTCTTGTGCTCATAGGTTTATATTGACCTAAGACATTAATTACTGTCCTATTTTTCTTAGATGAGAAACCTCATGGTCTATTCATTACCTATGATGGAAATACTATATTCTTTGGAAGTATCTAGTGTTTCTTCTCTGGTCCAAACAGGAATTAGCTCAGTAAGTTGATGTGTATTTTGAACTAATATATTTTTTTATAATTGAAAAAAAAAAAAGAATAAGCTAAGCATGAGTGGAGCCTAGTGGAATACCTGGATAGATCTCAGGTAAACCATATTTATTGTTATCAGAGGTCCTCGAATATATTTACAGGAGGTCAGTCTTCATTTAAAAAGAAGGAAATTAATCAAATAAAACATCAGTCAATTGCACATTCAATTTTCTTGTCTCCACAGGAAATACAGATGATTGTTAATTTGGGGGAGGTTATTGCTTGCTTTTTTGGGTTTTTTTTGGCCGCTTTGGGTCTTCGTTGCTGCGCGCGGGCTTTCTCTAGTTGCTGCGAGCGGGGGCTACTCTTCGTTGCAGTGCGCGGGCTTCTCGTTGCGGTGGCTTCTCTTGTTGCAGAGCACAGGCTCTAGACACATGGGCTTCGGTAGTTGCAGCACTCAGGCTCAGTAGTTGCAGCACACAGGTCCTAGAGCGCACAGCTTCAGTAGTTGCAGTGTGGGCTATAGGGCACACAGGCTTCAGTAGTTGTGGCTCGTGGGCTGTAGAGCACAGGCTCAATAGTTGTGGCGCACAGGCTAAGTTGCTTCGCGGCATGTAGGATCTTTCCAGACTAAGTATCGAACCCCTGTCCCCTGCATTGGCAGGCGGATTTTTTTTTTTTTTAATTTATTTTCGGCTGCGTTGGGTCTTCGTTGCTGCGCGCGGGCTTTCTCCATTTGTGGTGAGCGGGGACTACTCCTTGCTGCAATGCATGAACTTCTCCTTGCGGTGGCTTCTCTTGTTTAGAGCTCGGGCTCTAGGCGCGTGGGCTTCAGTAGTTGAGGCACATGGGCTCTAGAGCGCAGGCTCAGTAGTTGTGGCACACAGGCTTAGTTACTCCGCAGCATGTGGGATCTTCCCAGACCAGGGCTTGAACCTGTGTCCCCTGCATTTGTAGGTGGATTCTCAACCACTGCGCCACCAGGGAAGCCCCTGTTTTATCTCTTTTTATATACACACATTGTATTTTTCCAAACCATTTGGAAATTACGTGCAGACATCATGCCCTCTCACTCCTAATTTCAGCGGGTATCTCCTAAGAATGAGGCCCACAAAATTTAACATTAATGCAATACTATTATGAAATATGCCATCCAAATTCAAATTTTACCAATTGTGCCAATTACTTGAGAACTTTTTTTTGTTCCTGACCCAGGATTCAATCAAACATCACGAATTGAATTTTGTTGTCGTGGTCACATGGTAGTCTACTTTAATCTCTAAAACTTCCCTAGTCTGTTTTTGTCTTTTCGGATATTGACATTTTTCGAGTCCTAGCCAGTTGTGTGGCAGAATGTCCCTGTATTTGGATCTGTGTCTCGTCATGATTAGATTCGTGCTAAGATTTTTGGCAAGCATCTTGCATAAGTGATACTGTGTCCTAACTGCATCACATTAAAGGACTTATGTCCACTTGTCCTGTTATTGATGCTGTTAAATTTGATCACTTGGTTAAAGCAGTTCTGCCATATTTCTCCATTGTAAAGGTACATTTTCCCCTGTATAATTAGTAAGTAATTTCCGTGGTGTTATTTTGAGACTATGGGAATATCCTTTTCCTCACCAGTTTTTCCCAGTAATTTTAGAATCTATTGATGGATAATTTCTGCCTAAACCAGTTGTTACTCTAGTAACTATAAAGTGAATTAATTCTGTATTTCAATTTTAAACATGTTTTTTGCTATTGTAGGATACCATATACCTTCTGGAAGGAATTTGCAAAAATGATCCAAAGTAAGTCCTGTTTTGTTTATCAGATAAGTTGTTAAATAATAGCAAAGTTAAAATTTACTTACTGATGTTAAATGACAAATGTCAATATTAAAATTTTTCTCAGACTATCTGAAGACTCAGTCTCTGTTTTAGTACTCAGATGTCTCACAGAAGCTTTGCCAGAAAACAGGTAACTACTTGTGTTTTGTTTTGTTTTTTTTATAATTTATTTTATCTATTTTTGGCTGCACTGGGTTTTCGTTGCTGTGCACGGGCTTTCTCTAGTTGCGGAGAGCAGGGGCTACTCTTCATTGAGGTGCGCGGGCTTCTCACTGCGGTGGCTTCTCGTTGTTGAGCACGGGCCCTAGAGCGCAGGCTCAGTAGTTGTGGCGCACGGGCTTAGTTGCTCTGTGGCATGTGGGATCTTCCTGGACCAGGGCTCGAACCTGTGTCCCCTGCATTGGCAGGCGGATTCTTGACCACTGCGCCACCAGGGAAGCCCTCTTGTGTTCTTCTAAGCCTTACTCCTTGATGAAAAGCTTGAATTCCCTGATTAATAAAAATTTTACTGAAATTTCTTTCAATTTATCAGATTGAGTCGGTTACTTCACAAACACAGATTTGCTGAAGCCGAGAGCTTTGCCATTCAGTTTGGACTAGATGTTGAGGTAATTATTCATGTATTCATTCATTCATTGAAAGCATTTCTTCATGTGCTAGAGGCTGTGGAGACAAATATGTAAGACATAATGGGAATTTAGTGTGATCAGGCCTATAATTAAGATACGACCAAAGTAAAGTAGGGATTCAAAGGAGATATTGACCCTTAAAGTAGGGTGGGAAGACTTCGTGCAGGAGGTGATTTTATGTCAGATCTTGAAAATGTTCCAGATAGTCCTGGACGAGGAAGGGAATTCTAGGTGTTAAGACACATGAAGAAAGTGAGGGAGGCTTATGGTGCTTCCAGGAGCTCCTAGTAATTAGATAGAACTAGGGTGTAGGTTATATGTACATAGAAGGGAAAGGAGATGGTGGGAAACGAGAGGGTCAGAGCCTGGAGGGCTTTGTATGCACTGCAAAGGATTTAGATCTTATTCTGCAGGTGATGGGGAGCTACTGAGATTTTTAAGCTGGGGAATGTCTTGATTAGGTTTTCATTTTGTAAACATGGGAAATTGTTTGAAAAGGGGTACATCTAGAGATGCGAAGACCAGTTAAAAAACTGACCCAATGCAGTGAGGTGGAGACACACAGGAGGGAAGGTCTGATGAGAGAGGTGTATAGGAGGTAGAAGTAGTGGGGCTCAGCGATCAAACATAGTGGGAGGTACAAATGTCAGGAGCAGACTAGCAGGACTCTGGCTCAGCGTACTGCAAGTAAGTCCCTTACATATAAACGAGTTCCATTCCAAGAGCACATTCATAAATCCAGTTTGTTCAGAAGTCCAACAAAGTTAGCCTAGGTACCCAACTAACACAGTCGGCTACATAATACTCTACTGTAATAGGTTTATAATACTTTTCACACAAATAATACATATAAAACAAACACGCACAAGAAATAAAACATTTTTAATCTTACAGTACCGTACCTTGAAAAATACAGCAGTACAGTACAAGAGCTGGTGCTTCTTAGCAGTTCCAGGTACATCACGGCTGCTTCTACGCTTGCTTCTGGACATCCTGGGCTTGAAATAAAGATACAGTACTACTGTACTCTATACAGCACTGTACAGTAAAGTACACAAAAGCACAGCCACTTGTACAGGATGCACGCATGTGACAATGTACACCAGACACGTGAACTAGCTTACGTGATTGGACATGTGAACGCACGTTCACGTGTTGGAAAGTTCACAACTTGAAGATTCGTATGTAGGGGACTTACTGTAGTTGGAATGTGATGGCATTACTTAAAATGAGGAATATGTGTGGAAGAACAGGTTAGGGGTAAAATATGAAGGGTTCTGCTTTATAAAAATTGCATGTAAGGGATCTTATAAAATGAGGCTGTCTGATAGGAAGTTGGAGAGTGATCTGAGCTGAATCTAGACATAGGTAACACTGGAGGAATGGCTCAGACCACTCAAGGAGAATGTGTGGAGTAAGAAGAGATCTGAGGATGAGCTACAGGGGCACCAGCACACAGGGGATAGAGAAAGAAGGGCTATAAACATATTTGGGAAGAAAACCACACAAATGTATGATTAAAGAAGCCAAGAGAGACTTCCCTGGCAGTCCAGTGGTTAGGACTCCTTGCTTTCACTGCTGAGGGCATGGGTTCAATCCCTGGTTGGGGAACTAAGATCCCACAAGGCGTGAGGTGTGACCAAAAAACAAACAAACAGTTTAGTGGGGAGTGATCAGCAGTTGTAAATACTACCAATAAAATCAGGTATAAAAACTGAAAGTTGTCTGTTGGATTTGGTGATTAGGAATTCATTGATATCCCTTGAAACGTCCTGGGAAGTAATGAAGGATGAAGCCTGATGGTAGTGAAGAACTAATATTTGCTAAGTGGGTGGTGGGTACCCATGTGTTTGTTGTTTTAAGAAGGTAGTATTTTATATTATGTAACAATCTAAATGGGAAAAGAATTTGAAAGAGAATAGGTACCTGTATATGCATAACTGAATCACTTTGCTATACACCTGAAGGTAACACAACATTGTTAATCAACTATACTCCAATATAAAATAAAAAGTTTAAAGAAAGTAGCATTTTAAAACATGCAAAACAATTTTGTATATTTAGAAATGTATATGAGTAAAGCAGTATATGAATTAATGGGATAACAAGCACCAAAATCAGAATAATGGATACTTCTGGTTCAGGGAAGGAGGATGATTTATTTGGAAGAAGAGAAAGTAATATTAAAGTATAATATAAATATTATAGATTATATTTATATTAAATATATAAATTATATTATTAAATATAAATATATTATTTATTATAAATTTATATAATATAATGTAAATTATTTATTATAAATATTAATATAAGCTATATTATTAAAATTTTTTAAATTTAGGTGATAAGTACGTGAGTATTTGTTATATTATTACCTTTTTGAATATCTGAAAGTTTCATAATAACTAATTTTTAAAAAGAGCAAATGAAGCAAAAAAATCAAAACCAGTGAAAGATGTTTTCAGGGAGTGGAGACACAGACCTAGAGAAACTGCTCTTTCGTATCACTTTTAGCTTTCGGAGCCAGAGAGCCCATGTTAAAGTTGGTATTTTGTTTATAAAAAAGGAACCTGAAATTTTGACTTTGTCTAACTCAAGCTGTTTCCAGCTGCTAAAGAACCTTTGATAGACTGGGAATTCCCTGGTGGCACAGTGGTTAAGAATCTGTGTGCCTCGGGGAGATCAGCTCGGTGCTTTGTGACCACCTGGTGGGGTGGGATAAGGGAGGGTGGGAGGGAGACGCAAGAGGGCGGGGATATGGGGATATATGTATATGTATGGCTGATTCACTTTGTTATAAAGCGGAAACTAACACACCATCTTGGGGCAATTATACTCCAATAAAGACGTTTAAAAAATAAATAAATAAAAATAAAATAAAATGGTATGCCTCACTAACCTGAGTTAAACTATATCAATTTAGCAAATCACTTAGCAAAGAAGTAGTGAGAACCTTGAATAAATTAATTAATTAAAATTTAGAAAAAAGAACCTTTGATAAACTTAGAAAAGTAGACGTGAAACATAATTGTGTGGTATTCTTCTAAAAACCAGCTCCATTCACTTTTTTTAATATACCAGTATTAATTTCCTGTTTCTTTAAAAAAAATTAATTTATTTTTATTTTTGGCTGCATTGGGTCTTCGTTGCTGTGCACGGGCTTTCTCTAGTTGTGGTGAGCGGGGGCTACTCTTCGATGCGGTGCGTGGGCTTCTCATTGTGGTGGCTTCTCTTGTTGTGGAGCACGAGTTCTAGGCGCACGGGCTTCAGTAGTTGTGGCACGTGGGCTCAGTAGTTGTGGCTCATGGGCTGTAGAGCGCAGGCTCAGTAGTTGTGGCGCATGGACTTTGTTGTTCTGCAGCATGTGGGATCTTCCCCGGCCAGGGATCAAATCCACGTCCCCTGCATTGGCAGGCGGATTCTTAACCACTGCGCCACCAGGGAAGCCCTCCATTCACTTTTGAACAGCAAAATTTCAGACACATTACTTACCCTCTCTTAAGCTTCAGTTTTCTTGATTGTAAAATAGGGATCTTAGTATTTACCCCATAGGGTTTTGAGGAGGTGCAAATGCTTACTTAGGTTTTTATGAGAGTTAACTGAGATAATTTACATAAAGCTCTTAGTACACTGCTGGTCACATTTAGTGAGGACTCAGTAGAAATGGTTTCCATAACACTTTGTAATCTGGGTTACCTTTCTGTTATCTAAGTGTTACCTTCTTTAATGCTTATTCTTGAACTACATGAATATTTACATTTTTTATTTAGCATACAGTGTAAGATTTCATCCACAGGCATTATTTTGCTTCAAGTTTCTTGATGTTGCATGTTTATATTACAGCTTGTTTACAAAGTAAAATCAAATGATATATTGGAGAAACTAGCTTTGAGTTCTCTGAACACCAGTGAGCAGACTGAATGGCAAAAACTTGTAGATGAAGCTAAGGAAAATCTGCATAAAATCCAGGTATGTTTTCCCTGTTGTATACTAGAATATCCAGATCGATGGATTGATCAGTATTACGTTGCCTTACCATGTCTGGCATTTATGAAACAGGACGATGAATTTGTGGTGAATTACTGCTTGGAGGCTCAATGGATAACCTATGAAACAACCCAGGAAATGCTAAATTATGCCAAAACCAGGGTAAGTGTTTCTGACCTTTGTGCATGTTAGTTTGTCTTATGCAAAAGAAGTATTTTGCAAAAAACTGAATGATTTCTCCCGTAGACCTTTTTTAAAGTGCATTTTTTTTTGCTCTTCCAAATGATGCCATTTTTGCTATAGGTTGTTCCCCTCACTCACCTGTAAATGAATACCATTGCTAGTTATATTCCCTAAAATCAAGGTGTAACAGATGGGCAGAATGTGAGCTGTTTTCATAAAATGCATCATTTTTAAGATATGTAACTTCTTTATTGTTCATTGTTCATCTCAGAGTTGAGTGCAATTTAATTTTTAAAGATGATTTTTTCCTTTAATTCACAGGAAATCCATCTTCTTTCATGAAAAACCTAGTATAGCCGATATTCTAACCGTGTTTCTTATTCACCTTAGCTTTTGAAGAAAGAAGATAAAGCTGTTCCTATCTATTCTGATGGCTTAAAAGAGGTAATTACATTGGGTTTATAGGTTAATTTGGGAGTGGATATACTGTTACGATATACTTTTGAATTCAAGATAGGTCTGTATTTTTTCAAGAGCAAGTTATTTTAATACGTTTTTTCCTTATTGCAAAATGGGAATAATAATAGTACTTATGGGTTATTTTGAGGTCAAATGAAATATTTCCTATAAATCATTTTGCGTAGTGCCTGCTATTTCAAATAATTGTAAACTGATGATAGCTATGATGGTGCCAAAAATATGTGTGTGCGCACATGTACATACAGATCTTCCTCAGCTTATGATGGGGTTACATCCTGACCAACCCACTGTTAAGTTGAAAATACCGCAAGTCAAAAATTCACTCAAGGTGGGATGGTGGTGGTGGGATGAATTGGGAGACTGAGATTGACATGTATACACTAATATGTATAAACTAGGTAACTAATAAGAACCTGCTCTATAAAAAATAAATTTAAAAAATAAAATTAAAAAAATAAGCTACAAGGATATATTGTACAGCACAGGGAATATAGCCAATATCTTATAGTAGCCGTAGTGGGAGTTTAACCTCTAAAATTTGTGAATCACTATATTGTACATCAACTATACTTCAATAAAAAAGGCTTTTTAAAAAAATGCACTTAATCCACCTAACCTACTGAACACGATAGCTTGGCCTCACCTACTTTAAATGTGCTCAGAGCACTTATATTAGCCTAGAGTTGGGCAAAGTCATCTGACTCAAAGCCTGTTTGAGCGATTACAAATAGCTCATGTAATTTATTGAATACTGTACTGAAAGTGAAAAAACGAAATGGTTGTAAGTATATCGGTTGTTTGTGGTTATGTAGCTGACTGGGAGCTGCGGCTCCTTTCTGCCGCCAGCATCACAAGGGAGAATCGTCCTATATATTATTGCTAATCCAGGAAAAGATCAAAATTCTAAGTATGGTTTCTACTGAATGCGTTTTGCCTTTCCACCATCATAAAGTCGAAAAATCTTAAGTTGAACCGTTGCATGTCAGGGACCATCTATATATTTTTTAACTCTTATCTCAAAGTAAATGTTTAGTATAATCCAGCTAGGTTTTACCATAAGGGCATATTTATAAATCAGTGGGAAAACTAATTGATTTCGAAAGGCGCCTACAATTAATGTACAAATACCTTCCTCTTCTTTGCAGGTTTATTGCATTGAGTGTGATTGGAAATATTTCCGTTATTTCAAGTTTTTTTGTTTTGTGCTAAGTAAAGGCAGTCATATTTATGGGACTTGACTTGTCATATGGGGAAAATGAGAATATGTACAAGACTGCCGAAACAGAAAGCCTAATTTCTGGTGTTTTTTATTTTAATGTTATTGCACACAACATTCAGACTGTCAAGTTATTTCTTTTTAGGTACTAAGGGCTCATGCAAAGTTGACTACTTTTTATGGAGCATTTGGACCAGAAAAATTCAGGTATGTGCATTCCCCATTTTGAATTCTGGATTATGAATTAGATTTAAGTTTGGAATGTCATAAAAGATATAGCATTGCTTTGAGTGAATTTGTGTTTCTGGGGGGTTCAGTGATGGACAATGTTATCTTTCCTGCTAAGCTTTAGGCACTTCCTACATCATCGGTTGGAATTGATACATTTGGAAGGCATATTTAAATAAACATACCTTTTGCCTTAACAATCCACTTCTGGAAATTAATCCTGTTAGATATACTAACATGTGCACCAAGAATATCGTTATTGACAAATATGAGATTTAGTTACCTTAAAGCTAAGACAAATTTATTTATCATGATAAACTAACAATGAAGGAAGCTTTATTTTTTCTCCTTATAGCTATTCAGTTATCCCAATACTATCATTAAACATTCTATCTTTTCACTGCTCATTGAAATGTTACCTTAATCACATGCTAAAATTCTCACGTGTATTTAAGTTTATGCAGTATAATTGTATTTGCTTGATCTCATCTCTCTATTCATTCACCAGTATCATAGTTTTAATTAATGTAGCTTTAAAGTGTCCTATTAAGTGGTAGACTAGTTCTACTATACTTTTCTTATTTTTCAGAATTTGGGCAGCTACTCTTTTCTGTATGACACTTGGAGTCAGAATCAGCTTATCCAGTTTTTTAAAAATCTTATTTTTATTGGATTTTTTATTATTTATTTTTATTGGGAATGTGCTGAACCTAAAATCAGTTTGGGGAGAATCAGTATCTTTACAATATCAAGTCTTCATATCACTATTTAAGGGCAGTATGTGGCTTCCTACTTATTCTATCCTTTTTTTTATATTCCTGAGTGGTATCTACTCAGTTGTCTTCATATAGATTTTTTACATTTTTTTGTTAATTTTGTCTTTCTTGCTACTTTTATAAGTGGGACTTTTCTCCATTGTATTTTCAAAAGGATATAGAAGCTATTGATTTTTTAAAATTACTTTTAAACCAGCTACCTTATTGAATTCCTTTTTCACTTGTAGTAATATTTCAATTGGTCTTGTTTTTTCCAAGTATATAATTATATATGCAAATAATTATAATTTTGCTTCATTTTTTTCCTCATTATTTTTTCCTTGCCTAATTTCATTGACTGGTACTTGTAGAACGTTTTTGTTTTGTTTTTTTTTTGATGTAGACCTTTTTTTTTTAAGTCTTTATTGAATTTGTTACAATATTGCTTCTGTTTTATGTTTTGGTTTTTTGCCCATGAGGCATGTGGGATCTTAGCTCCCGGACCAGGGATCGAACCCACACCCCATGCATTGGAAGGTGAAGTCTTAACCACTGGACCGCCAGGGAAGTCCCGTGTAGAACATTATTAAATAATGGTGGTAAATAGACATCTTTCTCTTGTTCCTGATATTAGTGAAAATGCTTATTTTATCATTTAAGCATGGTACAGGCTTATAGGGTTTTGTCTTTTTATCATTTTAAGGAAGTATTCATCATCTATTTCTGAGCTTTAACTAGGACTGGGTAACCACTATAGCTTTGTTGGTTATAGCAAAAGACTGGAAGTAACCCTAATGTTCAACTGTGGGTGTCTAGTTAAATTATAGTAAAGCCATGCCATGGAATAATATGTAGTCCTTAAAAAGAATAATATCTATATGTGCTCATTGGTACAAGCTGCCAAGATAATATAAAATGAATTTTTTTAAGTACAAATAGTATACATAAAAAATTCTCATTCATTTTAAAGTTAAAAATGGTTGCTTGTATATGTAATGATTATCTCAGGAAGGACCTACAAGGGGAGCTATAACTTCTGGGGAAGATACAGGAGTTCTATAGGTCTGGGATAAGAAGGATACTTACTTTTCACTGTATAATCTTTTGATTCTTTTTTTAACTCTGAGAAAAAAAAACCTAATTAAAATGCATAATGATATCTACTTGTAACATATAACCTTAATATATATTTTTTGACTACTAACTTCTTTCCTCTCTTTGACTTTGCAGGGGTAGTTCTTGGATTGAATTTCTGAATAATGAAGATGACCTTAAGGATATTTTTTTACAGCTAAGAGAAGGAAACCTTGTTTGTGCACAGTACCTTTGGCTGAGACATCGGGTAATTTGTTTTGCATTTTTTTCTTAATGGCTTTATAGCTCCTGTGAGAGGTGATTGAATCAGTGTTGGAAACTAATAGGGTGGCAGGAGTGACTGGGCAATGGGGTGTTTTCAGACGGTTTGATAAAATGTGACCTGTCCCAGAGAAAACTATCCTCTGATGATGTTAACTCAGAGGAAATATTATACATAAAATATAAACTTATGTTATCTCATCATTCAGAGTCTAGTTAGCTCCTAAACTTAGGTCAAGAGGTAACATTTTATTAAGCGGTTTATTGATGGGCTTTCTTAGGTAGGAATGGTGGAGAGGGTAGTCCTGTTGCAGCTCAGATTGTGGAAAAGGATTGCCATTATAATTGCTGCTCCGGATCTCCTTAATGTTGATATAGAATATTAGGTCCAAAGCTCAGTATCTGGGTGTGATGCTATTAAAGACACATGCTTGTTAGGGTTTGTACTGTCACCTCCAGTTAAATTTTCCTTAGAACGCCATCTCTGCCTGTTCCTCTGCCTCTAATTTATTAGCTAGTACTCACTGCCATGAGGTTTCACAGAATTTGTGGCTACCAACTTGAATCATTTGCACAGAGTAAATCACCTTTAAGGGTCGTTACATCAGTAAAATTTTTTTTAAATAAATTTATTTTATTTTTTTTTATTTATTATTTTTGGCTATGTTGGGTCTTCGTCACTGCGCGCAGGCTTTCTCTAGTTGCGGCGAGCCGGGGCTACTCTTCGTCGTGGTGCACGGGCTTCTCTTGTTGCGGAGCACGGGCTCTGGAGCACACGGGCTTCAGTAGATGTGGTGCGTAGGCTCAGTAGTTGTGGTTCGTGGGCTCTAGAGTGCAGGCTCAGTAGTTGTGGCGCACGGGCTTAGTTGCTCCAAGGCACGTGGGATCTTCCCGGACCAGGGCTCGAACCCCTGTCTCCTGCATTGGCAGGCGGATTCTTAACCACTGCACCACCAGGGAAACACAGTAAAGTATTTCTTGAAATGACTTTCTAATAGGTCTTTACCTCTTGGGAGGCTATCGGTTTAAATTTGTTGGATAAATCTTAGTTTCTCACTCTGTACGATTTAGGCAAACTTTGAAAGCAGATTTGATGTGAAAATGCTTGAGAACTTGCTCAACTCAATTTCTACACCAGTCTCTTTGCAAAAGCTTTGTCCATGGCTTAAAAATGATGTGATCCCATTTGTGAGAAGGACTGTACCTGAAGGACAGGTAAGTTGCCTTCAGTGTTTTCACTCTTGATGATTCTATTTTTTACATTATATCGTTGAAGATTAAGTCGTGCTAACACCAGTTAGTTCATTTTAGTGTCTCTTGAAAGACTACGATGGAGGTTTTAAATTATTTCAGTGATTATTTATTCATATCAATACTTTTTATGATATATCTATTTCAGAAAGTTCTTGCAAAATGGTTGGAACAAGCAGCCAGGAACCTTGAACTAACTGATAAGGTAATACCAGTATAATTAGCACTGAAAAGGCATTTCCAGTACTCCCCATGGCATAAAACATTATTTTTAATGGTCTCTAATATTTTTTTAAAGGCAAACTGGCCAGAAAATGGGCTTCAACTGGCAGAGGTATTTTTTACAGCAGAAAAACCAGATGAGTTAGGATTGGCATCCTCTTGGCACTGGAGTTCCTTGGTATGATATGAAAAACAAATTTTTAGTAATAAAACATTTAATTTATATTGAAGGGTTTGTCTATGTGTATTTAGACACATATTCACTTCTTAAATATTCTTTTTGTATGTTCTTCTGTTGTGTACTTTTAAAATCCACAAAAAGGAAAAGTAGGTTTTTTTCTTCCTTATGTTTCTGTTACAACTTGAACCTGTCTTAATGCACAGTTTTTCTCTATTGAGCCAACCAAAAGGGAAACAATATATAAACATACTCCTAAGTAGTCTAATTGGGATTTTATGCATTAGTAACATTTCACAGTCCTTTAAAAGGGCAAAACTTAATAACATATTAAGATTAGTTTTCAAAGGCTGTATCAATCAGGTTTACTTCTTTTATTTAAAGTAGTAAACTACTTCTAGTTTTGATTGCATTTCTTTGGCATTCCAATAGTCATAATGGCTTAAGTACCAAAGAATTTTTTTTTTTTTTGCCGTACGCGGGCCTCTCACTGTTGTGGCCCCTCCCGTCGCGGAGCACAGGCTCCGGACGTGCAGGCTCAGCGGCCATGGCTCACGGGCGCAGCCGCTCCGCGGCATGTGGGATCTTCCTGGACCGGGGCATGAACCTGTGTCCCCTGCATCGGCAGGCGGACTCTCAACCACTGCGCCACCAAGGAAGCCCCTCAAAGAATTTTTTAAAAGATCAAATTGAAAAAAATCTGGGACTTTCTGACTGACTGAATAAAATAGCAATGCTAGAAAGAGAACTAAGATCAGGAATATTGATGTTACATATGATGTTAATTTGAGATTAATGAACTGAATTTATTATTTGGCTTCTAAATTTCTTGAGTTCATTTATTTTTCCCTTCATATTGCTAAAAACCAGAAAGCATTCATTATATTGAAAAAAAATGCATTCTTATGTTTTGAAAAAGTTTGTTGGGGTACCATAATTTAGTTTATAAACTAACATGTTGAGACATCTCAGTATAACCTCAACTCTGAAGTTTAAAGTACTTAAGGACTGGAAGGTATGACCTTTTGTAACATCATACATACATTATGAAATTACATTTATTCCTTAAGTTTCTGGAGCCCAAAAATAAATAATAAATTTCCCCCTACTTTCTGATATAGCAGATTCTTGTTATTAATTATACTTACTGATTATGTGCTGTTAAGAATAAGATGGGAATTTTTTCTGTAAGTTTCAAGCAGTATATTGATGTTATATAATCAATACATGTTATAATGTACAATGTATATTGATCATTTTATATGTTTTTCCACAGAAGAGCTTTTCCTCTTGCTATAAAACACTACTTTGTCTTTTCCCTAGTTGCCTTTTATCAATTGAAAATTCTGTTCCTTGTATATAACTTTAGGAAATGTCATCACTTTGTATCTGGTCATGATCTATATGGATGGAACACTGAGGATTATCTAAATGATGTTTGTGTACCTAAGTATATTGGGGTTCTGAAAAAATATTACACTAATATTAATAGTTTTTTCTATTTTTTTAAGAAAGAAAATTTCTTTTAGATTTCTATTGGATTCTGATCTGTTAATTTGTACTAGTTAATTTTGCTTAAACGTCTACAAAACTTAAAGGCATAAGTTGCAGTTTCCTCTTATTTGTATTTCCCTCTCACACTTTTATTTCATATCCTTAACAACTTCAACACTTTTGTTTTATAAGGATCATCAAAACATGGAGGAAGTTTGTCAGTTAAGGACTTTGGTAAATAACCTACGAGAGTTAATCACACTGCATAGGAAATACAACTGCAAATTGGCCCTCTCTGATTTTGAGAAGGTAGAAGTCTAGATTTATCAGAATTATTACTATTTTATCATAGCCAGCACAGCTAGAGTTTGCATTTATGCCGTCTTTATTTCAACATCCAGGAGGATACAACCACCATTGTATTCCGAATGTTTGATAAAGTGCTGGCCCCCGAGCTTATCCCTTCCATCTTCGAGAAGTTTATAAGAGTTTACGTGAGGGAACATGACTTACAGGAGGAGGAACTTCTCCTTCTGTACATAGAGGTAACTTCTTCTTTAGCTCTAGTCTTTTTTTCTGGATCTGTGCAGTGCATCATTGTAGTAAATGTTTAACTCTTTACGGAATGTCATGCTTTACCATCAGGATTGACGCAGCATATTGTATTGGTTAAGCATGTGGGTTAACTCTGCTGCTAACTGACTGGTCGCCTTGAGCACAGTGAGATAATGTTAGGACTTTCTCCAAATGGTTGTTGTGAAATAATAGGAGCATGAACAAAGTTTTCTGTACCATGTAAATAAAACTGAAGGCCAAGGTTTTGGCAATTTTGCACTTGTTGACCATTGTTCAGCATTCATGGCTAAGTAGAAGTTTTTGGTTTTTTACGCATCCATAAAAGCTATTTATCTATGTTTATATATGTGTGGGGTGGTGTTTTAGTGAGAGTTTTAAATTAAGAAAAATGTTTATCCCATTTTAGGATTTATTGAAGAGATGTAGCTCAAAGTTCACCTCACTCTTTGATACAGCATGGGAAGCAAAAGCTATAGCAGTAATAGGATGTTTATCTGACACAGATGTAAGTAAATAGTGATCATATAGATTTTCCTTTTGAGCACTGCATCCTTTCTTAAAACTTTTCTTCTGGTCACAAAAGCAATATATATTTGTTAGGGAGAATTTGTGTAATAGGAAAAACAATAAAAAGAAAATAAAAACCACTCAATCCTTTTTTCTTATGAAAATAAAAAGTCTTCTCATTCCCACCCCCAGAAAAACCCACATGGACAGTTGGATGCATATATTTTCAGGCATTTCTATGGTCTTACAAACATAGAGACATTTTAAAATATGTTTATCATATGCCTTTATTTTGACTTCACACTGTTATTAGTCACCATTGTAAAATGTGAATAAAACCATGGAGAATATTTTTAAACACAGAGTCTATAGAAAGTTAATAGAGCTATATGATTTAACTTTCAGCAGAGAAAATACTCTTCTGAATTTTTCTAAATAATAAAATTGCCCTTTATGTGTGAATATTGGAAGACATATGCTTTTGCAGTCAGAAGATGAAATATTCTCAAGCTTCTATCCAATAGATGCAAGATCCCTGCTGTAGATCAGGCTGTGTCATTAATTTGCATGAAAAGTAAATCCGAGGGGTATTCACTGTCAGTGTGTGTGTCTTTATAGCTCATATTTGATGCTGTGCTCAAGATAATGTATGCAGCAGTGGTCCCCTGGAGTGCAGCTGTGGAGCAGCTGGTGAAACAGCACTTGGAGATGGACCATCCCAAGTAAGATTACAGTGTACCAAACAGCTTTTTTGCTGTTGGATAGACTTCATGTTTTGAGTTGAAATTCATATATGTTTTTCTATCCTTTACTGTGTCCCTTAGTATTTCATAAAAAAAGACAGTTGATGTTAATATCAATAAATTTACTTTTAGAGTCAAGTTATTACAGGAAAGTTACAAACTAATGGAGATGAAGAAACTTTTACGAGGCTATGGAATAAGGGAGGTGAATCTCTTAAGCAAGGAAATAATGGTAAGTACAATAATTGAATCTTTTAACGCCTTTGCTCCACTTCCAGAGCAACATGGGAAATTTAACCAGATTTTATATTCTTTAAGATTAATAGAGCTAGGTTCTTCACCGCTTCCCTTTTGTTAGATAGAATGTTAAGAGAGTGTTTGATTGGTTGTTAGAGTAGTAAAGACAACAGACAGTAAATTAAGAAGCTGAAGGAATATATTATACCATCATGTTGTACGCCTTAAATATATGTAATTTTTATTTGTCAATTAAACCTCAGTAAAGCTAAGGGGAAAAAAAGAAGGGTGAAAGGACTGTCATTAAATTCAGAATACAAATCATGTTTTAATTTTTCATACAGTTTAGAGTTTGCTGCATTGTTTTAATTATATGAACAAATGATTTCTGGGCTCTCTGTGAGATTTCATAACAAAGAAATGTGTATTGCCTCTATTTCAGAGGGTGGTAAGATACATTCTCAAACAAGATGTCCCATCTTCTTTAGAAGATTCTTTAAAGGTGGCCGAAGCATATATGTTGCCTAAAGACGAAATCTACAGTCTAAGGATTATTGACCTGATTGATAGAGAAAAGGTGTGAAAGTTTTATATCGTACTTTTATATGGTTGGTTTGTTTTGAGTTTTTAAAGATTTAACTATCAAATTATCCAAACAGACAAGCACAAAATAAAGTTATACCAACATTAGACGTTAGATTGGCCTATATGTATAGTTTTGTTTTAAGTATTTTGTGAATACCTAATGAGCTTTCATAGTCTTTGGTAGTTAACAAAACTCAGACTCATGTTTTACATATGTGTAGGACCCTTTGTTTCCAGAATAGGAGGTGGGTTTTCTTTTTGTGTTTTTAAGTGTCTTTATTTTTATATAATTCTAAAACTACAGGCATACCTAAGAATTACAAAATACAAAAGGTAGTATTTTAATTTACTTTTTCTGTTTGCTGTCATCCAAAACAGAATTTTCAGATTTTTAAACCATGGAACCATAATGTCTTTTTCAAAATGATGTCTTTTCATCTTTAAATAGAAAAGTAAGAGGTAAATCCAAATCATCCTTTGCAGGCAGCAGCTGTTTTTTCTTCCTTTCAAACTCTGTTTACAGGGTGAAGACTGTATCCTTCTGTTGAGGTCTTTGCCTCCTGCTGAAGCTCAGAAAACTGCAGGAAGAGTAATCATATGGGCACGACTGGCATTACAGGAAGAACCAGATAATTCTAATGAGGTGAGATTTTCACTAAATAAAATGCAGATAAATCCAATTTTTATGGATATTTATCAACAGGATAGAAAAGACAGACTTACAAATATGAGTATTTGCTCTTCTCACTGCTAGAATGGCCTAATTTTTATTTATTTATTTATTTTTTCGGTACATGGGCCTCTCACCGTTGTGGCCTCTCCCGTTGCGGAGCACAGGCTCCGGACAGGCAGGCTCAGCGGCCATGGCTCACCGGCCTAGCCGCTCCGCGGCATGTGGGATCTTCCCAAACCGGGGCACGAACCCGTGTCCCCTGCGTCTGCAGGCGGACTCTCAACCACTGCGCCACCAGGGAAGCCCATAGAATGGCCTAATATTAAAATTCCCATTTACTATATAGGAAATTTACCATATAGAAAAACAAACAAATACAGCTGCTTTGGAGCAGTGGCTTTGAGCCCACACTGAATAATCTAGGATCTGCAGATCAAAAGGATTAACTGAAGTATCTGTTATACATAAAGAATTTTCCGTAATGCCTTGAAGTATAAACAGTGTTTTGCATTGTATGAGACATAGTCATTACTCTTGAGTAATGTCAGCCACAGAACCAAAGTAAATCTAATCTGAGAACAGAACGTTGAAACTTAGAAACGGTTTCCAGAGAGCCAATTCACGGTAGAGAGATAAGGGACCGAAAACCTAGTTTATCCAGGGTAGTTGAGTTTTTTAAACCTTTGAAGATACTTACCTCCCAGCCTCTCTCAGTGGTGCATTTCAATCATTTTTTACCTTTAGGGAAATGATTTTTTTTTTTTTTGATTTTTTTTTTTTAACACCTAAAATTTATTATCCTCTTATTGTCCACTAGGCATTAGGTTAAATACTTCACATAGATTGTCCATTTCTTCCTCAAAATAAAACTGTGAACAAAATTGTGAAGGAGACCCTATTGTTAGCTCATTTTGATTGAG
Organism: Neophocaena asiaeorientalis asiaeorientalis; assembly: GCF_003031525.2. Classification (NCBI taxonomy): domain Eukaryota; kingdom Metazoa; phylum Chordata; class Mammalia; order Artiodactyla; family Phocoenidae; genus Neophocaena; species Neophocaena asiaeorientalis. The sequence continues at coordinate 5,772,678 of NW_020174645.1, read as the reverse complement.
TTTAGAAACTAAAATTTTAAAATTAGTGGCTTTCCCAAGGGTATTTGGAAAGTGGCAGAGTCTCATTTCATACTGTCTGTGTTCTCAACCACCAGCTTCAACTGCAGCCCGTAGTCAAAATGTTTGAGTACCTTGTACGGACCTGGCCCTTGCTAAGCATTTTACACATACCATGTCTTTCAATTAAAGCTTTTCTCTCTTTGGTTTTTCTTATCTTTAAAAAAAAAAAAAAAAGGGGTTTTTTTTTTTTTTTTAGTCTTAAGGATGATTCTTTCTTAGACTTCTGATTTCTACACTAAACAAGTTCAGTTCTCTTTAACTTTTCCAGAGATCCTTTCCAGATTTTTTCTCAAATAATAAGTAAAAGCTGTTAAAAAAAAAAACAAAACCCACATGCCTGTTAATTATAGTGTATCTGAAAGGTGATTTGGGAGATTTGCATATTCTATAGTATTTCTAAATCATATATCCAAGAGTCCATATGGGTATTTTTCATGTTTAGCTTATATATTATTCAATTATGATCTATTCTTTGGCTGCCCAACTCCCTGTAACACAGACCTCTCAACTCTTAAGCCATATCTATTGTTTATTCTGATTCTGTGCTTTTTATTTATTTGTCTATATATGCACTACATATACAATGGCAAATACAAGAAAGGGACTTCATTTTGCATTTTTCTTTTTAGGACAAGGCCTGGAGACTGTCTGTAGCGAAGACATCAGTAGACATTCTTAAATTACTGTGTGACATTCAGAAAGGTAGTTTCCATCTCTGTTCGCTCCTCTTGGTTTAGTTCTAAAGCTGATCCTTTTCAGAAGAGGGCATCAGTGACATCTCCCATTCTGACCCACAGTTTTCCTGCCTCTGATTGTCTTTTTTGGTCTCACACACTTTACTTCATGAAAAGGCTTTCTTGCCTTATTCTTTTGATTAGTAGTGTAAGAGCAGAAGCATATAAGATCAACTCATCATTTGTGCATATGCTTCAGTGACTGTTTAATGCTGGACTAGATTTCTTTGGTGCCTTGCACTTTTTACTCACATTGCTCACTTATCACTTGGTTATGATTGGGAAAAAACCCATTTAACCTTGAATTTAAAACAGTTAACAAAGTAATTCTCTTGGGGGGGAAAAAATCTGGAATTTATTTCAAAAAAATTGCCATTTTGTAACCAACAAACTTCTCTTTTCAACCTTCAGAAAGAATAATTAGATTTCTTTTTGTACTTAAATTGTCTTCTATCAGAATCTGAAAAGAACTACTGAAGACTTGAGAAAAACAAAGCGAATTAAAATTTTAGCTTTTAAAAATTCTGATAATATCAGAATTTGGATGTATGCTATAACTTTTAAAAATTTAATTACAGACAATCTGCAGAAGAAGGATGAATGGGAAGAAACCTTGAAACAATTTAAAACTGTTGCTAGCTTACAGGTAAAGATGTTAAGCCATGTTGAACATTATTACTTGACTCATCAGTGCATTTGACATAGATCAGTTCCTCCTTCTTAAAACCTTCTGCACTAGCCTTCAGAGGCTTCAGATATACTGGTTTTTCCTCTTTCTGTCTCTCTTTTTTAAAGCAGCTTTAATGTAATATAATTCACATACCATACATTTCATCTATTTGAAGTGTATAATTCAATGGTTTTGGGTGTATTGCATTATTGATTGTTTAAGTCGTGGTAAAGTACATACAATGTAAAATTTGCCATTTTAACCATTTTTGTATTTATAATTCAGTGGTATTGACTCCATTCACAGTGCAGTACAACCATCACCATCACTAGTATCTACTTTTCATCCCTTCAGGCAGAACCTGCACCTGTTAAGCAATAACTCCCCATTCTTCTCTCCCCGCAGCCACTCGTAACCTCTAATCTACTTTTTATCTCTATGAATTTTCCTATTTCATAAATTTCATATAAAGTGGAATCATAAAACATTTGTCCTTTTGTGTCTAGCTTTTTTTACTTAGTATAATGTTCATCCATGTTGTAGGATGTATAGAACTTCCTTCCTGTCTCTGGCTGAATAATATTCCACTGTTTGGCTCTACCACATTTTTGTTTATTTATCTCTTGATGGACACTTGGGTTGTTTCCACTTTGGGGCTACTGTGAATAATGCTGCATTGAACATGGATGTACAAATATCTGTTAACTTCCTGCTTTCAATTCCTTTGGGTATATACCCAGGAGAAGAATTGCTGAGTCATATGGTAATTCTATGTTTAACTTTTTAAGGAACTGTTCTCTGTTTTTTAATTGTGTTCTAGTTTATGCCTTTTTAAAAAACCATTTTGGTTTACGGTATCTTTATAGATTATTTATTTAACTCTGGTGGCCCGGAATGATGGCTGACAGTAGCTGTCATTTACTCAGTACTTACCATGTACTAGACATGGGGCTTTGCATGTGTTATTTGTCACCGTAGATCCCCAGGGAGGGTACTGTTATAATTCTCCTTTACAGATGAGGAAACCGAGGCACCACAGTGTCTCAAAATATTGCAAAAGACAGCAAATTGTCTATAGAAACTGGCCCGAAAGATTACTGTCTACTTCATAATGTCTTAATTTTTTTTTTCTATATAGTTTCATTCTAGGCAGTTCACTTTTTCTTGAAAATTAATTTCTGTTAACTTTGAACTGATTAACTGTCTTCAGATTTGAAATTTGAAATTAATTATTTTATTTTGGCTCTAGGGCCTTCCTAACATGAAAAGATTTTATAAATAGAAGGGCTGTCAGGGCTAACTGATAAGTTTCATCAAATAGGATATTGGGTAGATGTGAGGATCTCTTTGTGAAAACTTGAAATTAACACACCGGCAGATTTAACTCGCAACTGTATTATCTCAAAGTGTGTAAAGAAGAAATAATTTATCACAGTTTATTGTACTGCTGTTTCTCAAAGTATGGCCCATGGACTCCCAAGGGTCTCTTGAGACCCTTTCAGGGAGTCCATGAGATTAAAACTCTATTTATAGCAAAAATAAGAAATTGTTCTTTCCATCCATATTCTCGCATGAGAGTATACTGGGTTTTCAGAGGCTTCATGATGTGGTAATATCATCGCTCTAAAGGCTGATGGTATGTGCACTTTTATATGCTCTTGTATTTTAAACTTTTCTGTTTAATTTCTGATATGGTAAATATTGATAGATATCTCCTTAAAAAGTTTTTTGGGGTCCTCTATAATTTTTAAGAGTGTAAAGAGGTGCTACAACCCAAAAGTTTGTGATCTTCTGTGTTAAACAATAGATGTCTTCGTGTGAAGCACCCAGGCGTCAGCATAAGTTAACTTCTCCGTGGTCTTCTTAAATTTGAAAATTACAGGTACTTTAAAGCAATGGTTTAGATCTTAGCAAAGTCATGTTTAGTTATGGTGCTACCATTTATGGAACAATCCTTGTGCCAGGTCTAGTGGGAGAGGCCAGGGATGCTGCTAAACATCCTCCTGTGCAAAGGCAGCCCCTGCGGCACAGAATCATCTGGCAGATTGGGAAACTCTGGTCTGAAGTGTGGCGTCAAAGAAGAAGGTCTCACTCACTCCCACCACCTCTTGGTGTCCTTCCCTGGGCTTCAGCAGGATCCTTTTATTGGGTTGGAAAAACTAATTCTAGGTCTGGTGTTAGCAGCTAACCAGAAGTTATTACAGAAAAGAGCAAAACTGGCTTCTTCAAGCTACCAGGGTAGAATCGCACAAACCTAATACTTAATCCCTCCCTCCTTCTGTTCAGGGTTAGGGTTAGGGTTAGGGTTAGGGTTAGGGCAGAATTACCACAACAGAATTACCAAACCCAAAGACGTCAGCAGTGCCAAAGTTGAGAAAGCCCTGGGTTAAGTGATATTTTCCCCTTTTCCAACCTTTATATAATAAGTTACTTTTGAAATATAGAGTCTTAAATTCTTAATTTGCAAGGGAGAGAGAGAGAGGTAAAATAGAGGTTCGAGACACACCAATGGTTTTCAACCGCAGATGAACTGGACAGACGTGGAGCTTTGTCTTGCTTGCCTTGCTACAGGAGAACTCTGAGGTCTTTCTTTCATTTGAAGATTACAGCAATAGTTCCCTGGTAGCAGAGCTCCGGGAACAGCACATTAAAGCTCAGCAAGTTGCACAGGCTAAACACAAACCCTGGAGGCCAGCAGAGCCTGCGGCTGCTGAGGAGGAGAGACTGAGCGCCGAGTCCAAGCTGCACCGACAGGTGCTGGCCCTGCAGGTGTCCCGGCAAGAGCTGGAGGCCAAGATGATCTTGAGGGCCTTGAACGACGGGAATGTGGAAGGGGCGCTGAGAAAATGCAGGTGAGTTCCGGGTCCCCAAATCACGCAGCTCATCAGAAAGGAGCACTGGTTTCATTTACTTCTTTTTTTTGTAATTTTTACTCTCAACCACTGTGCCACCAGGGAAGCCCTTCATTTACTTCTTTGGTGACGAGGGTAGGGATGGTGACCCTTTCACTTCCACAGACGTGATTCTTGGTTTCTCACCCTGAGAGCCTGTTTTGGATGCCTGGGTCAGAAAGTGGTGGCGTAGGGACTTTCGCAGCAACGAAGACCCAACACAGCCAAAACTAAATAAATAAAATAAATTTATTTAAAAGAAAGAAAGTGGTGGCGTAGAAGAAGTGTGACTAACCGTGTGTAGTTAGGTAACCAAACCATTGAGTTTAGGTCACCTTGCAGTGCAACAGTTAGTGGTATCCCAAGCAAGTTGAAAAATGAAGCACACTGAAAACATTTAAAGACATTGTAAATCACAGATCCGTGTCCCCTGCATCGACAGGCAGACTCTCAACCACTGCGCCACCAGGGAAGCCCCAGTGGTTATATATTAATCCAAGAAAGGCAAATACATCTGCTTTCCATACGAGTGCTCTAACTTCTGACACTTCTTTCTTCCAAAGAGACTTGTTTAAGTATCACTGCAACACCAACACTGGGAAATTGCTGTTCCTGACGTGTCAGAAGCTTTGTCAGATGTTGGCTAATGGCTTTCCAATGGCAATCCCTGAGGGACTAAATCTTCCTTCTGAGATACATGATCTAGCATGCCAGGCTGCCACCATCTGCAGTCCAGGTGACAAGATTTATAATCTATGTGGTTTTATATTCTCTGCTTCATTTCGTACTTGTCTAATGCTGTCTCCTTACAGTTGGACACTGAGGTAGAGAGAGAAACAATCATTATCCCTCTTTCACAAAGGGGACACTTATAATTGAATCTCTATGAGGGTTACTATTTTAAAGTATTTCCAGAATTAACAATGTCATTTCTGACTGTTGACAATATTCACTTTCAGAAGATTGTGAAATTCCTTGCCTCCCCATATCTGATCTTACTTTCTAGTCAAGCTTAAGAAAAATGTTGACCTATATTATTTAGGGTAGTCAAAGCTATGTGGAAACCTTTCTCTCTGCTTTGTGGCCTACCTTAGAATTTTGAATGGTAATTATTCAAAGGTTGTTTATGTTGTTCTAAACACATGAAATACTAGTTTAATGATTTTTTTCTCCATTTTCTTTCAGATTTTTTGCTAGATGCCTTAGAACTCTGTAAATATACTTTAATGGCAGTAGAGCTTTCCAGACAGTGCCAAATGGATGACTGCGGAATTCTCATGAAAGTAAATTGCTTTGAATTTCTTTTCCTTAAACAAAACCCCTATCCAATCCATTACACACCACTTTTAAATCACTTGCAGTTTATAAAAATACTGAATCTACCTCTCATATTTTCTTACTCTAGACCAGAGAACTACTTAAGGGCATGAGACCACTTCTCTTTTCTAGTAATATTTATTGGCTTTAATTGGACTATCTTTTGAAACATTGGGCTTCAAACAAGGCATCTCTGGACATTGTCCAGAGTAACAGTTTGGTGTTTTTTTTTTTTTTTTTTTTTTTGGCCATGTGGCTTGCAGGATCTTCCCCTACCAGGGATCAAACCTGGCCCCCGCAGTGAAAGTGCCAAATCCTAACCAGTGGACCACCGGGGAATTCCCTGAGTAACAATTTAACTTAAAGCGGCATTATTTTAAGCCATAGACCAGAAGAAACAGACTACATGGTTGTATTTGACCATCAACATTGTGTTTGGCTCTGATAGATCTGATTCTGGATTCTGCTTGGTAAAGAAGGAATCTGTGTCCTGGAGTGTCCTTATCTGTGTCTTTTCTGTATGACTTGATATTTAGACTTCCTTTGGAACTCATAAAGATCCATATGAGGAGTGGTCTTACTGTGACTTCTTCAGTGAAGATGGGATAGTTCTCGAGTCACAGATGGTGCTCCCTGTCATCTATGAATTGATTTCATCACTTGTGCCTCTGGCTGGTAAATCTCATTTGTGTCATCTTTTTTCTGTGTACTTCTGCTTCATGCAAGTTTAAATGGTAGAGGTTTGGAACTGAAACTTACACATAGTAACGTGGATGAATCTTGTAGGCATAATGCTGAACAAATGAAGTGAGGAACAAAAGAATATGTATTGTATGATTTCATTTATGTAAAGTACAAGGACGGGCTATAAGGAGGCCATGCTATTGGAAGTCGAGGTAGTGTTTACCCTTGGAGGGTAGACTGGAAGTGGGCAAGAGGACGGTTTCTGGATGCTAGTAGTGTTCTGCATCTTGGTCTGGATGTACACTTATCTGTACATCCAGACCTGAAAAGGTTTTGTTTTTTTTTAAGTAACAGGTTGCTTTAGAACATTATTTGATACGAGCACAATATTAAAGTATCTCCGGGACTATGTGCTCTAAAAGAGAGTTATTTTACTTATTGTTATTGAATTTATTCTCTTTTGTAGAAAGCAAGAGATATCCCTTCGATTCTACAAGTTTACCATACTGCTCCATCAGTGAAGGTATTTGACATCAGAAACGTATAACCATTGAATTTCAATTTTGTAAATAGGCCAACATAGAAAGTTCTTGAAACCCTGAATATGAATCTGATGTAATGTCCTTAATATAGTTTCTTAATTATTACTGTTACATTGTTACTCTTCCAAACTGTCAGGAAAATGGGTCATTTGGCTTATAGTGTTAACTTTTATGAATCTGTTCATAAATTTGGTCTTCCAAGTAGAGAAATGGTTTTCTTCAGCTAATGATTTAAGCATCTCAAAATAGGCAAGTTACAATCAAAGTACCTCAGTATCCATGTACCTAGCTATTTTCTGGTTTAGATCAAGCCTCATGTTAACTCTTTTATTTACTAACTTTGAGGATAAACTCTATGACCATTACCTGCATTGAAGAAGTAGACCATCCCTGAAAACAATTTCCAAATATGGTATTTCTTTGTTTAAAAAAACTCTAAATATTAAAATACTTGTACTCGAGTAAAATACTTTTATCATTTCACAGGAGACAGCCTTATGTTACCTATTATCAATTCCATCTCTGCCTTGCTTCAGAACCTTCAGGAATCTAGCCAATGGGAGCTGGCCCTAAAATTTGTAGTTGGTTCATTTGGTACCTGTCTTCAGCACTCTGTGTCAAACTTCATGAATGCCAGTTTGAGTGACAAGGTACAGTTTTGAGAACAACTACTTTCACTTTGCGCAAATACAGGTACAAAAGCACTGCCAGGGCTTCCCTGGTGGCACAGTGGTTGAGAGTCCGCCTGCCGATGCAGGGGACATGGGTTCATGCCCCGGTCTGGGAAGATCCCACATGCCGCGGAGCGGTTGGGCCTGTGAGCCATGGCCCCTGAGCCTGCGCGTCCGGAGCCTGTGCTCCACAACGGAAGAGGCCACAACAGTGAGAGGCCCGCGTACCGCAAAAAAAAAAAAAGCACTGCCAAACAAAGGAATTTGGAACCCACATTTTCCTATTTGGCTTTGTAGTAAGGAAATTGATAATTTCTCAGATTTAGGAAACGTCTGTTGAACATCTACAAAGTCAGGTATAGTTCAAGGTGCTTGCACACATTTTTTTTTTTAATTATTTTTTTATTTTATTTTATTTTACTGTATTTCTTAATTTTGGCTGCGCTGGGTCTTCGTTGCTATGTGTGGGCTTTCTCTAGTTGTGGTGAGGGGGGGCTACTCTTTGTTGCGGTGCGTGGGCTTCTCATTGTGGTGGCTTCTCTTGTTGTGGAACATAGGCTCTGGGTGTGTGGTCTTCAGTAGTTGTGGCACGCGGGCTCAGTAGTTGTGGCATGCGAGCTCTAGAGCGCAGGCTCAGTAGTTGTGGCGCACGGGCTTAGTTGCTCCGTGGCATGTGGGATCTTTCCGGACCAGGGCTCGAACCCGTGTCCCCTGCATTGGCAGGCGGATTCTTAACCACTGCGCCACCAGGGAAGCCCTTGCACACATTTTCATACCTAATCTTTACGACAAACCTGAGAGACTCCACTTTGCAAACGAAGAAACTCAGATTCAGGGAGTTAAAGTAAATAATCTGAGGCTTTTGGTTGCAGTGTTAAGTCCTCTTACTCCAAGCCCAGTGACCACATTGGTTCAATCTGCTATCGATCTGCTATTTGTTTTACTGTGGCCCAAATTATAATTATTACCCGGCGGCGTCATTAAAAAGATTCTAGAAGACAAACTATCTGTTGATAACTTGCTGATGAAGCTGGTCTTGTATTCATTTCTACTACTCTCTTCATATTTACTAAATGCCAATATTTTTAAAAATCAGCTTTATTGAAGTATAGCTTTCAAAATTAAAATGCACGTATTTTAAGTATATCAACCAATGTATTCACCTTGTCACCAACACCATAATCAAGGTACAGGGTATTTTATAAGGTTCCTTTTTGCCCTTTCTCAGTCAATTCCCCTGCAAGCCCCAGCTTTCTGTCATTATAGATTAAATGACAATACTTTTTGCATATAATGCTGAATTTTCAATGTTCCTTAATATTTAAGAAAAGTTTTCAAAACTATGCATAGACGTGGACCTGAGAATTCTTTTCTTCTTTTCTAAAAGTTGTGTGGAGAGGCCACATTAGTTAAATCCAAGCATGTTGTTATGGAATTGAAAGAGAAAGCCATTATGTTTATCAGGGGAAACGCCGCAACACTTTTGTACAAAGTGAGTATTAGTTTGTGGTAAGCTCTTCTCTCTCTCTCTCTCTCTCTCTCTCTCTCTCTCCCCCTCCCCCTCCCCTCTCTCCTGCTTCTGATTTTTCATTGAGGATAAGAGTGAGGAGGGGGAGGGGATGTTGGGGACTTGAAAAGAAGTAATACAAAGAAGGTAAGGGTTCTGTGTCATACAGAACTTGTTAGAGTTTCTTTCCTTAAATTTATAATAGTGATAAAAGACATTAAAACTAAGCAAACAAGTTGGAACTATTTTACTATAAATAACTTTTCATGAAATGCTTGTTCTTTCGTAGGGCCTAAAACTAAATTTAATGACAAATCAGCCTTTAGAGACTGAATTCTGTTTTGACTGTGAGGAATTTGCTTCTCTGGATGCTTTCTTCCCACAGGTATTTAATTGTCGCCTGGTGGACCTCAACTTGGCATTGGGGTACTGCACTCTCTTACCACAAAAAGAAGTCTTTGAAAATATATGGAAGCTCATAGATAAAGCATGGCAGAATTACGACAAAATATTGGTATGACCTAAGGAAGCACACCTTCAGTTCTTGAAATATTGAAGATTTAGGGGAAGAAGTAAAATTGGCTTTGCCACCAGACCTTAAAGATTTAGCAAAAGAAACGTCAAGCTAACACACATGGTTTCTACCAGCTTTTCCTTAACTGACAACACACCTGGGAATGTATATGCAGGTCCTAAGCGTTGCTCAACCCAGAGGATTACATTTTTTATTTCTTAAATCTGTATTCAGCCAGAGAACCTCACTGCTTATGCTTACTCTAGTGTACCGGAAATCTTAGACCCATGAGCCAGTTCTTCTTTGTAGGACAAGTTTAACAGATGCAAAACTTGTCTTTGATATTGTTTGTTTCAAAATTTGCCCTTTGTGGGCATTTTATGTGCAGGATAGCTCAAATTTGACCTTTTCTTATGAAAGAAATCCAGACTAAATTTATGGCATCACACTAAAAGCCGAATTACCTAAGTATTACATTAATACAAGTAATGACGGTATATGAAGCAACATGTAACATTCCAGCTGTTATCATAAAGGAAGATTATGGGTTTTATTGTTGGGTTTCGCATAAAAGGTATTAGAACATTTTCTATTTGCAATTCAATTTTAATTCTATTTTAATTTTTTAGGCAATATCTCTGGTGGGCTCTCAGCTGGCCAGTCTCTATCAAGAAATAGAAATGGAGCTTAAGTTCTGTGAACTCAGTACTGATTCCCGGTGGGGCATTCGTCTTAGTAAACTTGGTGTGAGTATTCTTCAAGTGCCATGAAGTTTCATCTATTTCCAGTTGGAAAATTTAAAACAAAGAACTCATTATCCTTTACTTTTGGAGAGGTTATATATAAACTGACTTGTAAGTTTTAGTTAGTTATTACACACATTGGTGCTTTCAAAGAAATAAGGACCTTTTGCCTCATTTTCTTTTTGCTATATTTTTAAAGAAATTAGAAGAGGCTTGACATTTCATCTGCTTAGCCTTCTCATTATAGGAATGTATCTAGTATTAATTAACATTTAAGATATTCCAGGCCTACCCTTTAGCCTCATACTTTTTTATGTGCTGTTTGTTTAAAGAGAATATTAAAATGTATATACATTGTACTAAGCTTCAGCAACTCCTACCAGGGAGAAGTAAGTGGCCCTTATTTTTCACTTTGCAAAAACAAACCAACAAAATCCTGTTTTCTTTACTATGAATGTAACATTTTATTTTATTTGCAAATAGTTGACATAACAGGAATGTAACCATTGTAGAAATGGTATATGTTTTGACGCCTCATTCCTATGCAGTAATGGGACTGTTTGTTGCTAACTACCAAACTTTACTGAAGAGCCAGGGGTTAGTGTGACTAAGAGAGATTTTGGACCTCTAGCCAAATATACCTGAAATTTCAGAGTGATGGTCGAGTTGGGTAGTATGATAAAAATAAAAGTTGAAGAAGCTATAGAAAAATGTTTCTCTAAAAAAATCGATAGTAAAAGGGCAGGTCACAACAGTGCCCTTTGTCTGATACATTTCAGTTTAGCAGGGTTTTTGTTTTGCTCTTTTTATTTCTAGATTTCTTTCCAGCCAGTTTTTAGGCAACATTTTCTCACCAAGAAAGACCTCATTAAAGCTCTTGTGGAGAATATAGCTATGGATACAAGCCTCATTCTGGAATATTGCAGGTAATTCTTTAAATTTCATTGGTATTTTTGCTGTTAGCTTAACAAACCGGTAATGCTAATGTGAGAACACAGTGATAACAGTGATTATTACATGTGGCCCATGTCTGATGTTTTCTTTTGCTCAACCTCGAACTGAATAAGTCCGAACCAGATTAAATTTTCTTCTGATATCACCTTTTTAATTCACTCTGGTGTTTCCTCAACTTGCCTCATGATAAGCATCACGTGGGGCAGTTGATTAAAAATACAGATTCCTGGGTCCCTCTATTGGTTCTGACTCGGCAGGTCTGGGCTGAGGCCCAGGAATCTGGTCTTAATAGAAGCTCCAGACGATTCACATGATAAGGGAAGTTTGGGAATATTCTGAGCAAGTAAACTTCTAAATCAGGTCAAGTTAGGAGCAAGTTGATCTTAAATTAAAAATTGGTGAGAAGTATGATTTAGGGAGAATTTTTTTTTAATAACTTTAAAAAACAGATCAAATGTTATTTATAGATACAGCTTACTGTGATGAGGAGGATCAAATGATTTATAATTTATATCTCAGTTGTTTTTATCTGATAAATTTAGATATTAAATTTGCTGGCCCATTATTAGTTTCAAAGTGGTTTCCCACACATCATCACGTTTACTTTTTATTGTATATTATAACCAATTTATGTATGAGAAAACAAACCCATATTAGGTGCCCTGCTCAAGGTCAGATAATAAGTACTGCTCCTAAAATACCAAGGGTGCTGTAATCCTTATCCAGTTTGTGACAGATGGGTGGAATCTCAGTTCTTGATAATGAGGCCGCTTAGTGCATTTCCTCACCAGACAGGGATCTAGTTCTTTGTCCTTGTGGATGGTGGGGAGTCATGTCCCTGGCTGTCACCATCCTGAACCTGCAAGTCAGGGACCATAGGCTGCTCATAGCTCTAACTAGCTGTGACCTACCTGCACTCTGATATAACAAAACCATGCCATTCTTCAGTTTGGAGCGCTACACATCCAGAATGAGGCACGCACACTCCGTCTTCTTTATTAATTTGAACTCCTGGTAGATTTTTGTCTGTTGTTTTATGGCGTGACCCCTTTTCTGAAATTGAAATAGCTATAATTATGTCAGGCTCATTTCACAATCGTTGTGCTTACATATGGCATTGCAGATTTTTACTTGTGTGATAGTGACCTTCTTGCCTCAGGCAGTCCCACTGAATAAATTTAGGTGACCTTTACAATTTCAGGGAATGACTTTAAAATTATTGTATGTAAAGCTCTTCTTGAGATTTCAGTTATTCTGTATAACAGATTAAACTATCCCTATCTTATTAATAGGGCTTAGAAGGCATTTCAGTTGTCGATTTGTCTATACTAACCTGACTCTTAATTTTTAAATGTACTACTTTTTCCAATTCAGGTGGAACATATTAAAATCAAAGTCCCACATAATTCCATCCATCAGGGATAACCACTGTTAAGAGTTTGGCCTATATTGTTCTTTTTTTTTTTCCCTTATGCATTTACTAACATGCATTTTTAAAAGTTTATGAAAAATAGAATTGTACATTATCTTATAGCATGTATCCTTCACTTAACAAAATAATGTCTTCTCAGATTAGGACATATAGCTCTTCCTCATATCTGTTGAATCCTATGGTATTCCTTTGAATAAGTTATTTAACCAGCCTCCTATTGATGAGTATTTGTTTCCAATTTTTAAATATTACAAGCAGTTGTTACAGGACATCCTATATGTGTATCTTTGCTACTTTTGTGAAGTGTATGAAAGTGGAATTTCTCTATTAAAGGACATAAATATATATTTTCAACTTTATTACAAATTTCCCTCCAAGATTGTGCCAGTTTATATGCCCACCAAGAATATCTGATTTTTTTTTTTATCTGATATTTTTAAAAGCAAGAATTAACTTTGAAAACAAGTAGATGGTCTGGTTATGACACTTGACAATGGAAGGGTTAGATTTCAGTGGTGGGAGCTCATACCTAAGTTTTCTGTGAGAAACTGTAGAAATGCATGCATTTTGGGACATTCATGTGTAATTGAATATTTATTTCAGCACATTTCAGTTGGACTCGGATGCAGCTCTTCAGCTGTTCATTGAAACACTCCTCCACAACACTAATGCCAGCCAGAGCCAGGGAGACACAAGCACGGAATCCACAAAGGAGCAGCGTTCCAAACTCCTGGCCAAAGCCATCGAAATGGTTCCTTTACTGACAAGCACAAAAGATTTGGTCATCAGTCTTAGTGGAATACTGCATAAGGTAGATGAATGGTGAAATGAATGCATTGGGTCGTTTCAAGCATCCCTCCTACCGTTAATTAATCAGATATCTATAGTAACAAATTGAAAATGTAAGTCCTATATTTTTTGTAAACTATTAATTTTCAAAAAACTTTAAATTTCTGTATTTTTATTATACTTTAATACAGCACGTTTCCTGTCTTTTTTTCCTTCAAAATAAAAATAGCCCTTTTCCCCAGATTTTTAAAAATAGCACACATTCTTTGAAAAAGATCAAACTAGAGAGAAAGGTATAAATCAAAAAGTGAAATTTCCCTACAACCCCACTCCCACAGATTAAAATGTTAATAATTTGGTAAATATCTTAGACTAAATATACTATCCTGTCACTCTCTTTTTTCATTTAACATATTGTCGTTACATGTCAATGCATAGATGTCTCTCTCATTTTTGACAGATACATATTTATTATTCCACTGTGTGGATGAAACATCCTGTATTTAACCAGGCCTTTTTGAAGGGACATTTAAATTTTTTGTAAATTTCATTATTATAAGTTGTTAAAATGAATATCTTCATACACACATTTGCCCTCTTTGATTATTTTTTAGGAGATCTTCTGAGAATTGGAACTTTTAGGTCAAGGGGTAGTTTGATGGGGGAGTGAAGGTGGATAGAAGGGGAAATAAAATTATAAGACTAAAATTATAATACTTCAGTTTTATGTTTCGCTTGTAATTCAGCCAAAAATTATATAGACGTGCTCAAAATTTCTAGGTACTAAAGAGATCATCTTTCCACTTTGTTCCATGTTATTATTCACGTGAATTTAGTTGGCATTTAAAATTTTTTTTTAAAAGTAATGGTGTGTGGGCAGAAACAGAACAAAGAGAATATTTCCTTTCTTTTTATAAACATATATAGATGCCACCCAGCTATTTCTTGTATCTTAATATATGGTTATAGCTGGAATGAAATCCTTTGAAAAGGTTTTGCTTGGAGGCCCACACTTTTAGTTATGTCATTTCCAAGAAAAGGTCAAATTTCTCCTGTTCTAATTTTCCCATCATAAATGGAAGAAAGAATTTTAATTTAAAAACCTTATAAAATTATTCGGACTTCCCTGGTGGCGCAGTGGTTAAGAATCTGCCTGCCAATGCTGGTGACATGGGTTCGAGCCCTGGTCTGGGAAGATCCCACATGCCGCAGAGCAACTAAGCCCGTGCACCACAACTACTGAGTCTGTGCTCTAGAGCCCACGAGCCACAACTTCTGAGCCCACGTGCCACAACTACTGAAGCCTGCGCGCCTAGAGCCCATGCTCTGCAACAAGCGAAACCACCACGATGAGAAGCCCCCGCACCGCAACGAAGAGTAGCCCCTGCTCGCCACAACTAGAGAAAGCCCGTGCATAGCAACGAAGACCCAACACAGCCAAAAATAAATTTTAAAGTCTTATAAAATTTTAATATGTTTATCTTTCTAGGTTTTTAGTACCTTAAGAACATTTCTCTGTATTGAAATGACATTGCCTCATACAGGTTTCTTAAAAAACAGCTTTTGAGACATTCTAAAGATGTATGTTTATTCTAATAGTTAATTATAGAGCTGAGAAAAATGTTAGTTCATTTTTTTTTTTTTGTTAGTTCATTTTTTAAAGAATAATCTAACTTAATATTATAGTGCACTGAGCTGTTATATTTGTAATCTCTGCTGGTGAACATAACTGCATAAAACCATCAACCAGCCTGGCAACGTCTTCTCCAGTTTTGACATATCTTTGTTTTTATACAGTTGGATCCCTATGACTATGAGATGATTGAAGTCGTCCTGAAAGTCATAGAAAGAGCTGATGAAAAGATAACTAACATTAATATTAATCAGGTATAACAAATATATTATAGACTTTAAAATTATGTTTTTATTTGGACCATTTAAAAAAATTACTGTTATCTAGTGTCTTTCTGGACTGTCCTCTGAGCTCCCTTTAAACTGTAGTTTTTACTCTATTTCCTTTTCTTTAAAAGGGATACAGAAGTAGAAAGAGTTTTTGTGCTCTCCATGTTTTATCTTAATCCAGTTTTTGCTCTACTGAGGCAATTTAAATCTGGCCAAGAGTACAAAGTCACGAAAAGACTGATTTAGAAGAATTAAGGCAAAAATATTTGTCATCTGGAAAAAAAAAAAAAAAAAAATCAAAGCATGTAAGACCCGGAGTCAAATTTAGCTTTCTATATTAGTAGGTAGGTCCTGGACTAAATTCTATTTTAGTACTCAGTAACTTCCTAGTGTTTTACAAATATGGTCATAGGAGCTTACATATATTTTTTAATTAGATTTTAAAAATTAAAAGAAAATGGGTTGATTCAAAAAGTTATATAAGCCCTAGGGACTTCCCTGGCGGTCCAGTGGTTAGGATGTGTCTCTTTCATTGCCGAGGGCCTGGGTTCAATCCCTGATCAGGGAATTAAGATTGCCCACATGCAAGTCGTGTGGCACGGCCAAAAAAAAAAAAAAAGTTGTACAGGCCCCCAGAATATAAGATGTAAACTTAAGAGAGAATATAGAGGATTAATTTTAGATCTACTGCCTATGTGTTTAAAGTGAAATCAAGTATTTTTGAGGTATATCTAAAACTATTTGAAGAGAGTAGAGAACTTCCAAACTCTGGTTTATAAAACATCCCACCAACAACAGGGTTTCTCCTAGTATAATTTCTTTAATGATCACAAAAGTTATGGTTTAGAAGAATAGCATAATAGTTTTGAAGGTAATACTACGAAAGGTTTTGATCATCTTTATGAATATGAGACTGTCCCAGGAATGGAACCCTATGATAGTATAGAATTAGATGATTTTAAAACGCTTAATGATGGGTTTAACCTCACAGGAAAATACTTTTTTAATTTAATGTAGGCATTGAGTCTTCTGAAACATTTGAAGTCATACAGAAGAATTTCTCCTCCAGTGGACCTAGAATATCAGTATATGTTGGAGCATGTAATAACTTTGCCATCAGCTGCCCAAACTAGACTGCCTTTTCACCTAATATTCTTCGGCACAGCACAGAGCTTCTGGAAAATTCTCTGTATGTTCATTAACTTCTTATGAATTGTACCGAATAGCCAAAACCCTTTTCTTAGGTAAATCATACTATCTTTGTTTCCTTTCTAGCTACGGAACTCAGTGAAGAATCCTTCCCAACATTGCTCTTAATTTCTAAGTTAATGAAGGTAATGGGTTAAAACTCATAAAAGTCGTATCTTTATTCTGTAATTCATTCAGACCCTGTGTAGAAAGATTTTATGCTGTTTTCAGCATTTAAAGGTGAGCACGTAAGTCAGCGTTAATTTTTCCTGTCTCTGAAGTTCTCTTTGGACACTCTGTACGTGTCTACAGCCAAACACGTTTTTGAAAAAAAACTGAAGCCTAAGCTCCTGCAGTTAACACAAGCTAAATCCTCGACACTGATTAACAAGGAGATAACTAAGATCACTCAAACCATCGAATCCTACTTGTTATCTATCGTTAACCCGGAGTGGGCTGTAGCCATTGCCATCAGTCTAGCCCAGGATGTCCCAGAAGGTATGGATTCTTCCTTTAATTGGGCTTAAAATGGTCAGCTGTGTTGTTTTTGGAACTTGTAAAAAAATGTACTCCTTTCTCATCTTTAAGGAGAAACAGTATGATAGCTTAGAAATGTATGTGCCCCCTCTCCTCACTTGCGGCACTGCTGTACATTAAAGAGGAACCAAGCAAGACACCATGCTGCTTGCCCAGGGCGCAGAGACATAGGCATTGCTCAGCTTGAATATAGATTAATACTTCCTCATATCCAATCATACATACTTTCAGTAATGAATCCTTAGACATTGTTGCATGATCAAAAAAATACACAAACACAGGCACTTATTGCCATGTTTTTGGTTGTAACAAAAGTTGAAAATAACTGGGCTTCCCTGGTGGCACAGTGGTTGAGAGTCCGCCTGCTGATGCAGGGGACGTGGGTTCGTGCCCCGGTCCGGGAAGATCCCACATGCCGCAGAGCTGCTGCGCCCGAGAGCCATGGCCGCTGAGCCTGCGCGTCCGGAGCCTGTGCTCCGCAACGGCAGAGGCCACAACAGTGAGAGGCCTGCGTACCGCAAAAAAAAAGAAAATAACTGATTTTTTTTTTAATGCTCATTTGTCAGGAACTGGTTAAAAAAATAGTGTATTCGGGGGCTTCCCTGGTGGCACAGTGGTTGAGAGTCCGCCTGCCGATGCAGGGGACACGGGTTCGTGCCCCGGTCCAGGAAGATCCCATATGCCATGGAGCGGCTGGGCCCGTGAGCCATGGCCGCTGAGCCTGCATGTCCGGAGCCTGTGCTCCACAGTGGGAGAGGCCACGGCAGTGAGAGGCCCACGTACCGCAATAAAAAAAAAATAAAAAATAATAATTAAAAAAAATATATATATAGTGTATTCATAGAATGGAATTCTATGTAGTTGATTTGGAAATATATGCAAGATATATATTAAGTGAGAACAGCAAACTGTACTACATGTATGATCTTATCCCATTTTAATGTGCTTGAGCACATGTGCGTGCATACACAAACACACATACACAGAAAACTTCTGGAGGAATGTAAGGATCTAGGGGATAGGAATAGAAACTGAAGGCCTCTGTGGACTTGCACTTCCTACTTTGTATCCTCTGGCCTGTTTAAATTGTTTTTTACTATGAGTATGCTTCCTGTCATTGTTTTTAAAAACTGGCTAATTTGACTGAAATACGTTGTCTTGAAAGGACTACGATTTGCTTATAAGTCTTTTATCTCTCTAGGTTCCTTCAAGATGTCCAGTTTGAAATTCTGCCTGTATTTAGCTGAGAGGTGGCTTCAGAATATCCCATCTCAGGTGTGTCTGAACTGTAAGATTGAAGGCTCCTCTTTTTTTTTTTTTTAATGAAAGGGTAGGTGATTTACAATATTATATTAGTTCCAGGTATACAACATAGTGATTCAAAATTTTTATAGATTATACTTCATTTATAGTTATTATAAAATATTGGCTATACTCCGTGTGCTGTAAAATATATCCTTGCAGCTTGTTTATTTTATACATAGTAGTTTGTACTTATTCCCCTACCCCTATATTGCCCCTCTCTCCTTCCCTCTCCCCACTGGTAACCACTAGTTTCTTCTCTATCTGTGAGTCTGTTTTGTTATATGCATCCGTTTGTTTTATTTTTTAGATTCCACATGTAAGTGGTAACATACAGTGTTTGTCTTTCTCTGTCTGACTTATTTCACTAAGCATAATACATACCCTACAGGTCTATCCATGTTGTTGCAAATGGCAAAATTTCATTCTTTCTCATAACTGAGTAATATTCCTTTATGTATATGTATATATCGTATCATTCATCTGTCGATGGACACTTAAGTTGCTTGCATATCTTGGCTACTGTAAGTAGTGCAGCTATGAACATTGGGGTACATTGGCATGTGGGATCTTCCCGGACCAGGGCACGAACCCACGTCCCCTGCATAGGCAGGCGAACTCTGAACCACTGTGCCGCCAGGGAAGCCCTCTTTTTAATTTAAATTGTGCTCCCCTAGCATCCCTTCTCATCCTGCCCCGGTGATAGGTGTTTTCAAGGGTTGGATGCCTAAACTGGAAAAAGAAGATGAGGCTTGGTGTAGACACTTAAAGGTGTAACTAAGGCAGAGAGGGACCTTGACTGATAAAGCTGGATTCTTAGGCTCACTTGCGATTTAGAAAACAAGAGTTTCTTTTTGCTTGGAATTTTTTTAAAAGGATGAAACACGTGAAAAAGCTGAAGCTCTGTTGAAGAAGCTTCATATTCAGTACCGGCGATCAGGCACGGAAGCTGTGCTCATAGCCCACAAGCTGAACACTGCAGAGTATTTAAGAATGATCGGAAAACCAGCACATCTCATTGTCAGTCTGTACGAACATCCCAGCATAAATCAAAGAATTCAGAATTCATCTGGCAAAGATTATCCTGGTGAGGGCAAAACCCTTTTTATCTTTGTGTCCAAGGAGACCTATCCTTTTGATTCCCAGGTATCTTGCATTGAAAACCTGAGGTTTTCTTTCTTTAATTCTTTGCCTTTAATATCTTAGATATTCATGCGGCTGCCAAAGAAATAGCTGAAGTCAATGAAATTAATTTGGAGAAAGTCTGGGACATGTTGTTGGAAAAATGGCTATGCCCGTCTGCGAAACCTGGTGAAGTAAGTGCTTGTTCTGAGCATGTCTGTTGTTGAGTATGAGCTGATGGCTTCTTCTCAAAGGCTAATTATTTGTCTTGCAATGATACGACTTCTAATTAGCACGGAATGTTAGAAGGAGCATTCGAGCATTTTAATGCCTTCTGTTGTACGATGAGTTTCAGTGGGGTTGTTTACATTTTCTTTTCCTTTAAATGTTGTTTTGCTGCTATTCTACCTTTTTTTTTTTTAACTTGGCAATGTTTTTTTTATTGAAGTATAGTTGATACATTCTACCTTTTAATTGATGAATTAAATTAATTTCAGATGAATTCTTGTATAAAAGAAGTGGCCTATTCTTAGACTCAGATTCATGTGATTATTTTATTTTTTTATTTTGAAATAATTTTAAAGGTACAGAAAAGTTGCAAGAATAGTATAAAAGAATTCCCTGTATACCCTTCGCCCAGATCTATCAGTTTTTAACATTTTGCCACATCTGCTTCATCACTCTCCCTATAATATATTTACACATAACATTTTTCTGAACCATTTGAGGGTAAATTACATGTGTCATGCCCCTTTACCCCTTAAGAATTAAGTTTGTAGTTCGAAGGAAAGGATTTTCTCTTAACCACAGTATAATTATCAAAATCAGATAATTTAGTTTTGATACAATATTGGTAAAATACATATATATATTATGTATACCTGAATTTATGGTCCATGTTACAGTTTAACCAGTCGTGCCAATAATGTTCCTTACAGCAGTTTTCTCCTCTGGGACCAGAATCTAATCCAGGATTATGTGTTGCATTTATTTGTCATGTCTCTAATCTCTTTTACTCTAGAACAGCTCCATAACTTTTCTGTCTTTCATGACACTGACATTTTTGAACAGTTTAGGCCCGTTATTTTGCCCCTCAACTTGGGCTTGTCTGTGTCCTCATGATAAGATTGGAGTTACGCATTTTGGATAGAGTATTACCTGAGTGATTGTGTGTCTTGCCCAGGGTCTGACATCTGGGGGCACACGATGTCTCTTTGCCCTAATAGGGATGTTAATTTAGCTAATTTGGTTATGCTGTTGTCCATTTCTGTACCACATAATTACTACGTTTCCTTTTATAATTATTAGGGGAGATGTTCTGAGACAGTGAAATATTCTGTTCTTCAGATTCCCCCCTGCACCACACATGTGCCTTGATTTAGACTCTACTGATGATTCTTACCTGAATCTGTTTTATCTGTGACGGGACCTGGACATTTTTGAAGGGTGCAGGCCATTTGGTTTATAAAATGTCTCGTTCTGGGTTTACTGATGTTTCTCATGATTAGATTCAGGTTATGGATTCTTAGCAGCCGTACTCTACAGGGGATGTGTTCTCTTCAGATATGAGAACACATAGCATCAGTTTTTTAGAAATAATATTAACATCTAAATTTATGATGGGATTCGGTGATCCAAATGCAGAATCTTCGGAATTGTTTCTTCTGAGTTTTCAGGCAGAATTTAATGAGGGAGATTCTATAATTCCTCTATCCACCTAGGCAGATATCCTTGGGGAAAAAAATCCATTTTTAAACAAATAGTATAACTAACATGACATTAGATTTTCAACTAGTGGTTTTTATATTACTTGGCGTTCACTTTAACAAATATTTTTTGAGTATTTACCAAGAGCAAGGACTGTGTATCAGTGGAAACAGAGGACTTAGAAGCATATCCAGGCCACGTAGAATCTGTGTTTGACTCAAACCCACATGTTTTAACTTATGCATAAACCTGGAGCACTAAACTGAAAGCCCCTTGAGACCAGGAACTGTGTTTATACATATAGCACCTAATACATTTCTTTGTAAGTTCCCATAAATATATACTGGATTAAGGCATAAAATTCATGGAGTCCTTTCTTTTTAAAAATTACCCAATGAATGTAAGCTCCAGGAGGACAGGAATATTTGTTTTATTCACTCAGGCAAATGCCTGGTGCATGTTAAGTGCTCAGTACATATTTGTTGACTGAATGAATGTGAGTAATCCCATTTTTTAAGGCAAGAATCTTCTCATAAAGTAATGAATTACACTGTAATTCCCTGTCTGTAAATAAAAATTTTTTTATAAATTTTTTTTTTTTTTGCTGTCATCAAACATGGAGGTGCTGGGAGTTGAATCCAGGGCCTCATGTATGCTCAGCGTACACTCTACCACTGAGCTACACCTCCTCCTCTAAATATAATTTTGTATATTGGGTTTTTTCATCTAATAGACTTTCATAAGCTTATACAGTCAACCAACTTTCTTCAATTTTTAACTTTTTTTCTTTCACTTTTTCAAAGACACCATCAGAATTATTTGAACTTCAGGAAGATGAAGCACTACGAAGGTATTCTTCCTGTATTTATGTTTGTCTACATCCTGTCGCCTAGTAGGAATCTTACCAATGAATGTGTTAGACATTGGACTTTCTTGGTACAACTTGGATCAGAACCTCTGAAGAATCAGTTCATTGATATATGGCTGTGAGTGTTTTAAGTATCTCCAGTGGAATAAATAAAAAACAACCAAGATCCAGAGTTTCTGAACCCTCAGTGAGTTCCTACTAGAACACCTTTAGCAGAGAATGTACATTGAGCAAAGGAAAACTCTTCTGTAGCTAGGACTCTGCCCCAGACCCCTGTGTATTCTCTCTCCCTGGGGAGCTAGGCTGGTTCAGATATAGGCCACCAAGATTTCTTTTTCCCTTCTAACCTAAGACTGAGACTTAGAAAGGCACATTGGTATTGCGTACTGTGCTAAGTCTGACTAGTCATGGCTTGCTCTCTTGAGAAGACTATATCTGTGCTCAAATCAGAAAATGTGGTAATCTATTAATGATGCTTGGCATAGGCATGGGAAAGGGAGTGGTAGCATGTATCCCAGCTTTTTGCCATTCTGGTCTGGACCCAAGTAGCTCAGCTCACTCATGAAGCCCTACACCCTACATTGGCCCTGGAGATCTGATGGTGAGAGAGGATGTGGAAAGATAAACACTGGAAAAGAATTTTTCCTGGTTTTGGGAGAACTGGCCTAGTATCCTCTTCATGCCCTTCTTTCCTCTGGTCACCCCTTTGTCCTTGCTTAGTCCTTTAAGGGCAGAGACACCTTTGTCTAAGCAAGAGGTAGCTCCTGGAGCATCTGACTGAACCAGCCACCTGGACAGGCTTAGAGGGAAACAGTTCAGAGAGAGAGAGAGAGGGAGAGAGAGAGAGAGAGAGATAGAGAGAGAGAGAGAACCCCAAGAAGGAGATCCCAAAGGGTACTTCATGCCAATTTCATAACTTCCTGCCTTTTCCCACTGGAATCTCCACCCCGCTCCCCTTCCAGTACACCTGATTGTCTTGCCCTTCTCTGGAGGGGGCCAGTCAGCCCTGAGTCCAGAGGTTAAAACGTGCCACTAACAAGGTCCTGTGAACTAAACCTGAAGTTTCCATGTGTAGTGTTCAATGTACTTTGCAGCTATGGTTAGTATGATTTGTATTAATTCCTTAACTAGAAAGAATATACGTTTTGGGAGGTTGACTAGCCATTTCAGAGAGGACTGACGCTTGACATTTATTGTCTTTATTATCTTCTTTAGCTGTGAAGGAACTCAAGAAAAAATTAAGCACCTTTAAAGGAGATAGCCCTTCAGGGCTGTATTTGGGAAGTCTAATGACTTTTTCTATGGAGAGTAAAACAGGTCTCTTGTTTTGCTAATCTCTCACTAAGTTAAAGTCTAAATGTAATTAACAATTTTTTTTCAGAGTCCTGTATCTCCTTCTGTCTCGTCCGGTTGATTATAGTTCAAGAATGCTGTTCATTTTTGCAACATCAGCTACAACTGTAAGCTCTACGAACTTAGTCAAAGCTCATCTTTACATCTAAGCTTAACATTTTTTCCCGCATATTTACCATTTACAAGTGATTAAGATAATGCTCACTTCTGTACTTACTCAAAGTACGTCTTACTCTACAAATGAGGATTGTAGTATCTGCTGAGCTCCGTTTAGTGCTGGCTTCTGAAACATCCTGCTTGGCAAACTGAGTGGTGCAGCTGTTGACAATTCCCATGGGTTATCCACAGTCACTGTTTTAATGCCCTGGTCCAGCTGCATCCCTAATACCAGAGGCCCCAACGAGCCAGCCTGAGAGAAGTCTTCACCCTGGTCTCCAGTCCCTGCCTGAGCTGTCACACCCCTTCCCCACTAAACTCTAGGGATAACTTTCCCTTATCCCTAAAGGCAACTCGATCTCTGGCCTTCAGGCTTTTACATATAGAAATGTTCTCTGAGGCAGTTGGAGCAGAGGGAGAGTAAAGGTGTAGATAGAAGGAAGAATGGGGAAAAGGCTGAGATGCTGATTGTATGTCTTTGACTGCAAGGGGGGAAAAATCCCTTCTTGCATATTAGTTTATCTGATAGTCATTCTTTCAAGTAAAAATGGTGTTGCATGAAAAGTGCCTGGTTCAGCTCACAGCTCAGTCATACAAGGGCTTTTCCCTGAAAAAACCCATTGCCTCGCGGTGTGCTTTACGAGTACTTCCTGTTTAGTCATGTAGAACATTAATGAATATGTTTTGATTAATTAATAGTAACACGTATTCAAGTGTGAACTCATAGTACTATATTCAGGAGTTGAGGTTTAATAAAAGTAATCCTTATTGCTTCAAGAACCTTCTTAAGTGGACGTGTCTTGTTTGCAATACTGCAAACGTGAAGAATGTGGTGGCTGCCACAGCAGTTGGGTGTTCCTACCGTTCGCCCACCAGTGCTTTTGCACCATCAGTGCAAATATTAACACAGTGTAAAAGGCAGGTATACCATTATAGTATTATTACAAAAGTGGTTCTAACTATTTTCCTTCTCAAAGAGTGTAAGAAACCCTCCAACCCCCATGCAGGGGTCCATGGAACACACTTTAAGAACCACTGACTCCCTAAGGGCAGACATAGACTTTAATGTTTTAAAAACTGATGTGGCTCATGTTACCTAGATGGAAACTCAGTTATCCAACTACAACACGCGGCACAGCTCTACAAACCTCTTTTGGTCTTACAGACGTTAGGTGTGCACCAGCTCACTTTCGCCCACAGAACGCGAGCCCTGCAGTGTCTCCTCTATTTGGCTGACAAGGAAACTGTAGAATCTCTCTTCAAAAAACCCATTGAAGAAGTGAAGTAAGTGGAAGTTTAAAAATCGTATTAATAGAAAACAGATTCTTTGGAAGCATAACTTTTAAGCCCCATAGTTCAGAAGAGCGCGTTAGAGGGGCCATGTCAACGTGGTTCTGTTGCCTCGGGTGTCCTTGACGTTCTGGCAAAGGGGAAACAGGCCTTTAAGAACATCTTGTTTCCCTCGAGTCTTTGAGACATTTAGAAACTGAGTGTTTTCTTCATCTTGCTCAGATTGATTTCTTTTTATATATATATAAAAATTTATTTTATTTATTTATTTTTGGCTGCATTGGGTCTTTGTTGCTGTGCACGGGCTTTCTCTAGTTGCAGCGAGCGAAGGCTACTCTTCGTTGCAGTGTGCAGGCTTCTCATTGCAGTGGCTTCTCTTATTGTGGAGCATGGGCTCTAGGTGCGTGGACTTCAGTAGTTATGGCTCACAGGCTCAGTAGTTGTGGCACATAGGCTTTGTTGCTCCGTGGCATGTGGAATCTTCCCAGATCAGGGCTCAAACCTGTGTGCCCTGGATTGGCAGGCAGATTCTTAACCACTGCGCCACCAGGGAAGCCCCTCAAATTGATTTCTTTCTAATATTCCATGACTATATTTAGAAGCTTAAAATAGACATTTAACAACAAACTGTCCGATATTTCCAAGGGAAATTATTTTAAATGTAAATATGGTCAGTGAGGATGATTCCCATACATGCCTCTATTTTCCAGATCTTATTTGAAATGTATAACTTTTCTGGCATCATTTGAGGCTCTGAATATCCCCATCACCTATGAATTATTTTGCAACAGTCCTAAAGAAGGAATGATTAAAGGTCTATGGAAAAACCACAGCCACGAATCCATGGTATGTACACAGAGTCATCCGGCAGTGGGGCCTCCATCTTCTCAGATGCTCTTTTGTTCACGCAGCTGCCTGCCACCACTCAGAGTTCTGAAAGACAGAACCAGAGAACTCTTGGTTCCTGAACAGGTCTACTGCTCTGAGGGCTTCCTGACTTTCCTATCCTGGCAGGTGACAAGGCAACTTGGAAGTCCCCTTACCTCTCTCCCTGAAAGCCTAAGGCCTGAAGCCATCCCACCTACCCGAGGGAACACTTTTATAATCCCTCCCCAAGTCCTGCCTGTCCTCATCTAGACAGACTTCCCTGTGTAAGGAGTATTGTTTCTCTTCCTTCTAGTTACTGGTGGGAATGTAGTCTCTGAGGCAGTTGGAGCCCAGGGCGGGAAGGGTATGAGGCCAACAGGCAAACTGTTCTAGGACAGATGAAACAAAGCGGGGAGGAAGGGGAGTCTGAGATGCTGTGAGTCCATAACGGCAAGAAAGAAAAAGAATATTTTTTTTTTCTTTCCCTAGAGAGATGAGGGCCTTCACTGAAATTAGGCAATAGACACACTTAGACTATAAGCATGTTTTGTCTTTAGCTGCCCTACCTTTTCCAAAGGTGGTTTGATTTACTGGTGTCTTGAAACAGTATGAATTTTTTTTTTTGTCTGCTTCAGGCTGTAAGGTTGGTGACTGAGCTTTGTTTAGAATACAAAATCTATGACCTGCAGCTTTGGAATGGACTCTTGCAAAAGCTTCTTGGCTTCAGAATGGTAAGTAAGACTCAGTGCCCTAGACTGCAGTATATTTTAAAGATTTTGCACAGCATCTCCTAAACATTTTGCACTGATACTTGTTATTGAACAGATGGATGCTGAAAACATTCACTCTCACTGGCTTCATGCCCAACTTAAAGAACTTGGCGTTAGGCCAGAGAAAGTGCAAACTCAAAACTGACATAAATTTCATTGGAAACAAATGGAAGTTTCCCTGGCCTCTTTTGATGTTTGTGAATTTGTAAGTGACCTTCTCTGGTGGTCCTCATGGAAGATAAATTTTACTGATATTCTTGTGAAAGTTTAATTTTCACATTGGAATTTTCTGTTTGGGTGGTCTTCAGAACTTTTGTGTTTTATTTTTTCAGATTCCTTATCTAAGGAAGGTTTTAACAGCCATTTCTAGCATCTATTCTTTATGGCAGGTATGTAGTTTTCTAAAGTAAATTTTACAGAATTTAATCTTTATACTCACCGGCTAGTGCTGGATACACTGGATTAAGTAGTCAGCTCCTCAGTGAAGCTGTTCCATTAAAGTGGTGCCTGGACCCAGAAAACCCAGCTTGGACATTGTCTCATCCACGACATCACTTCTCGCAGTTCTTCAGGCCTCAGGAATCACATCTTCATTTATGCCTTCAAAACACTTTGGCTCAACTATAACACTGGTCACGGTATAATTTATTTAAATCACACATTCGACTGCCCCTCTTGGACTTTGAGGACCCTTAAAGTCAAAGACCATGTCTTATTCATCTTTTCTAAATTTCATGTGTTGTTCACACATGTATATGTATATATATAATTTCATGTGTTGTTCACACATGTGTTGTTCACACATGTATATGTATATATATATATATATATAAAATAGAAATATATAATTTATTCTTAGTTTAATAAATTAGAACATATGCTGAGTAAAACATGAAAATTTTTCTTTACCATTTCCCTTCATAATTATCTCCCCCAAAGTGACTACTGTTGACAATTTCCTATGTTTTCTTCTAGAGCTTTCCTATTATATACAAGCAGGGGTGTGGGCGCATATATGTGTGGGTGTGGGTGTTGTGTGTGTATGTATTCATTTTGGTACATATAAATGCAATCACATTCTAGACAAAGTGTTTTTTTCCACATAACAATGTATCTTGGAGATTGTTTCACATCAGCACGTATAGATCTTTTTTTTTTTTGATATAATTCACACATAAAATTTACCCTTTTAAAGTGTACAGTTAGGTGGCTTTTAGTATATTCACAAAGTGTGTTACCAACACCACTATCTAATTCTAGAACATTTTCTTCACCCTGAAAATATACCCCATATCCATCACGGATCATTAATTCCTTCTTCCCCCCTCCCTCTAGCCGCTGGTAACCACTAGTCTACTTACTGTCTCTGTGGATTTATCTCTTCTGGGCATTTCATATCAATGGAGTCATACAATATGTGGCCTTTGTGCTTCTTTCACTTACCATAATGTTTTCAAGTTTCAGCTATTATCAAATGTATCATACCTTTTTTTTTTTTTTTAAATAAATTTATTTATTTTTGGCTTCATTGGGTCTTTGTTGCTTCACACGGGCTTTCTCTAGTTGCAACGAGCTGGGGCTACTCTGTTGTGGTGCGTGGGCTTCTCATTGCAGTGGCTTCTCTTGCTGCGGAGTACAGGCTCTAGGCACGCAAGCTTCAGTAGTTGTGGCACACTGGCTCAGTAGTTGTGGCTCGCGGGCTCTAGAGCATGGGCTCATGCTCTAATTGTGGTGCACAGGCTTAGGTGCTCCGCAGCATGTGGGATCTTCCCAGACCAGGGCTCCAACCCATGTCCCCTGAATTGGCAGGCAGATTCTCAACCACTGAGCCACCAAGGAAGTCCCATATCTTTCCTTTTTATTGCTGAATAATGTTTCATCGTATGGATAGACCACATTTTATTTATCCATTCATCAGTTGATGGATATTTGGGTTGGTTCCACTTTTTGATTATTATGAATAATGCTGCTCTGTGAACATTGGTGTATAAAAAACATATGTTTTTGTTTCTTTTGAGTGTGTACCTAGGAGTGGAATTATTGGGTCTTACAATAACTATGTTTAATCTTTTGAGGTATTTCTTTTTTTTTTTTTTTTTTTTTT